>NC_092336.1:403399583-403749166 GCF_046630445.1 Rutidosis leptorrhynchoides | reverse complement strand
AATCCAATTATCATTAGTTCCACTTGCAGGGTGTAAGTGTAAGCGAGTGATTATGTTGTGTGGCCATTCGGGTTTAACGAACCCTCATTCAGACGGTTCGCTACCGTTAGTGGATGAAATATAATTTCAACGTGCATAGTGTATGTTCTAACACTATATTCAAAATTCAGAGGGAAGATTCAGTTAAGTTTTGGTAATTGGGTGCTCGTGATACAGACAACATCTTTTGGGATGTATACGCTTGATATTCACTTTATACTAAATCTTATGGTTTACAAATAACATCTTTTGAGATGTATACTTTTTGATACAAACACATCTTTAGAGATGTATACGCTTGATACTAAATCTTGTGGTTCAAAATATAACGTTTATTACAAACACCTATGATTTCACCAACGTTTTTCGTTGACAGTTTTCTATATGTTTCTCAGGTTCATACATGGCTATTTGATACATGCTTCCGCGTACATTCATACTTGCTTGGGGTCAAGCATACATGCATACACTCTGATTTCTTGCTTGGGGTCAAGCATACATACATGCATACGCTAGTGATAGCACCTTTGGATTCAAACATGTTGTTTACATACTTACGCTATTTATAGCAACTGTGTTTTTAAACTAATTATGTCGCAAGTTATTTCATTTATACTTTATGACTTTTGTAAACTTTGACTTGTTGTCGAACGGTTTTGTAAACTAAACTTGCAAGTCTTGTACCTTTCAAATGAATGCGACATAATTTTGGTCAAACGCGTCTCATATAGGGACTATGACCACGCAACGGGACCTAAGTAGTCGGCGCCGTCAATGACGATTTTGTCGGGTCGCTACAGTAACAACTCAGACTTCGATTGCTCAGAATCTGCAGGTTGGTCTGCACGGCCAAGATTGACCCAATGCATCATAACAGAAAGTTATCAAAAAGATTGACACAATCATTATCAAATTAATACTCCTGACAAAAATTTTAAAAAAGTTACCATTAACTCCCTTCATTAATACCAAATTTGACCCTTTTATTTTAGAAAATAGAATAAAGAAACAAAAAAAATTAACCTAAAAACGAAATTTAAAAAAAACTTTATTTGACTAAAGAAAGAAACAAATTTATACACAAAAATACACTTGAGTAAACTTTCCCAGACTCTGAACAATATTACGTCACCCAGACTCTAAGAAAATAATTCAGACTCAAGAAATATCATCACTGGACAACATTTCAATAGATGGATTTAACATTCCAAGTTGTCTAAGCAGATAAAAATGCCTTTCTTCAGGAAGTGCCTTAGTGAAAATATCTGCCAATTGATCTTTAGTACCAATATGCTTTAAAAACACTTTGCCCTTCTCAACACAATCCCTTATAAAATGATGCCTGATTTCAATATGCTTGGTTCTAGAGTGAAACACTGGATTCTCAGTAATAGCAATTGCACTTTCATTATCACACATTATTGGAGTTTTGGTCAATGATAACCCAAAATCCAAAAGTTGATGTTGCATCCAAAGTAACTGAGCACAGCAACTTCCTGCAGCAACATATTCAGCTTTTGCTGTGGAAGTGGCCACATAATTCTGCTTTTTACTCGACCAGCTGACCAATTTTCCACCTAGCAATTGACATCCACCAGAAGTGCTTTTTCTGTCTAATTTGCAACCTGCATAGTCTGCATCTGTGTAACCAATTAGATCAAACCCTGAGTCTTTGGAGTACCAAAGACCCAGGTTAGGGGTACCTTTTATGTACCTAAAAATTCTTTTCACAGCTTTATAATGAGACTCCCTAGGATCTGATTGGTAACGTGTACAAAGACATGTAGCAAACATTATATCAGGTCTACTAGAAGTTAAGTATAGCAAAGATCCAATCATACCTCTATAGGTTGATTGACAAGTGAGTTTTCTAGATTCATCTTTATCAAGCTTGTTTCTGTAAACCCATTTTATGACAATAGCAGTTTTACCAGCAGGCTTTGGAACCAATTCCCATACATCATTTCTTTCAAATTCTGTTAATTCTTCAATCATAGCCTCAACCCAATCATTGTCAGCCAATGCTTCATATACTTCTTTGGGCTCAATTAGTGAAAGAAAACAAGAAAAGAAGCAGTAGTTTGCAATAGCAAAGTCAGACACAGGTGTCTGAGAAGAAGAGATAGGTTTAGGCAAACCAGTAGGATCCACAACATAGTCCTCAAGATGCTTTGGAGGAACTATATTTCTAGATGATTTTCTAGTAGGAACAGCAGGATCCAAGGTGTTATTAGGTGATTGATCACCTTCTTGAATAACAACAGGCTCATCTTCTTGTTGAACTTCTTCTGTATGAGAATTATCTGCAGAATCATTTTTCAATCCAGAAGAATGAGGTTCATCTGACTCAGACTCTGAATTCAGAGTCTGAACACTGTTAACAGAAATTAAATTTGACAATTCACCAAGTGCAGAATGCTCAGAACTAGATGACTGATCCATTTCAATAGAACTATCATCAAAAGAAACATTAATGGATTCTTCAATCTTCATTCTTCTCTTATTAAATACTCTAAAAGCTTTAGAAACAGAAGAATATCCCATGAACACACCTTCATCGGATTTTGGCCTCATCTTTTCAAGCTGATCTCTTTGATTCAAAATATAGCACTTACATCCAAATACATGGAAGTAATGAATAGTAGGTATCTTTTTATGAAATAGCTCATAGGAAGTTTTGCCATGTTTCTTCACAATCAAGGACCTGTTTTGAGTATAACAAGCTGTATTAACAGCTTCTGCCCAGAATCTGAGTGCAACATTTGATTGGCATAGCATAGTTCTGGCTGCTTCAATAAGTGTTCTATTTCTTCTTTTAGCAACTCCATTTTGTTGTGGAGTTCTAACAGCAGAGAAATTTTGACCAATTCCAGACTCTTCACAAAAGTCAATTAAAGTAACATTTTTGAACTCAGTGCCATGATCACTTCTCAATTACTTAACAAGAACACCTTTTTGAACCTGTTCTCTCTTGATCAAATTAATGATTTCTTCAGGAGCATCACTTTTTACAGCTAAGAAAATAACCCAGGTAAACTTAGAATACTCATCAACAATTACCAGAGTATATCGTTTCCCACCCAGACTACTAGTGTTCATTGGACCAAACAGATCCATGTGTAGCATATGAAGTGGATCACTAATAGTAGCTAGGGTTTTTGAGGGAAACTTTGTTTTGGTCTGTTTACCCATAATACAAGCAGAACAAGGTTTAACCTTCTTGAAAGATTATTGAGGCAAACCTCTAACAAGCTTCTTTTTGGAAAGCTCATAAATGTTTTTGAAATTGAGATGAGATAACCTTTTGTGCCAGAGCCAATTAAGTTCAGGAACAGTCTGAGAATACAGACATGTTTCAATTTCAACATCAACAGAATCTAGATCCAGCATATACACATTTTGAACTCTCCAGGCTACAAGTGTTGGCCTTCCTTTTGGATCATAAATAATATCAGCTTTCTTTCTTATTCTAATCTCACAATCTTCATCAGCAATCTGACTCACGCTTAGCAGATTATGCTTCAACCCTTCAACTAAAGCAACTTTCTTAAATGAAACACTTCCAGCTTTAACAGTACCATAACCAATAGTCTTTGCAACAGAATTATCACCATATCTTACAGAAGGACCTTTTTCTCAACAAACCCTACAAGATGCTCTTTGCATCCAGTCATGTGTCTTGAGCAGCCACTGTCCAAATACCACAAATTACCCTGCTACACAAGACACAAAACAAAAAGAAAATGATTAGTTTTTAAGGGGAACCCACTTTTCAGTGGGTTCAGTTGGAGTGCTCTTCACTCTCCAAACAAAAGCTTTGTCCCTAATCCAAATCAACTTGTCCTTAATTGTTTTCAAAACATTTTCACAAACTTTAGGTTTCCATACCTTCTTAATTTTCTCAGGAAAACAAGATGTTCTTTTAACTGAAGGTTTTTCTTGACTCTTGATTTTTTCATTGAGTTTTGAAATTTTCCTTTTGAGTTTTTGAATAGTTTTAGCTTGTTTTGACTTTGACCTTCTTTTAGTTGACCTTTTTGGACCTGAACAAGTGTCACTATCAGAGGATGATTCAGAGTTGATTTTGATACTTGACTCTTGGGTGTCAGACTCTAGGTCAGAACATACACTATTATCTTGAGAGACTAAACTATTAGAGTCTGAAGATTTCAAAAGTTCAGACTCTAGTGGATTTCTGCATTCTAGTATTATAGTCTCAGAAGGTTCAATAGGATCTAATGATCTTACAAAAGCATTAGTTAAAATGTTTTTATCACCATCAAATTTTACAAAAGTGTTTGGTAAAATGTCAGGTTTGAATACACTAGGATCAACTTTCACATTATTATTTAATATGTAGTTTTCACCTAGTATAGCTTTGACATCATTTGGAATTTGTTTGGAAATAGCATCCGAATTCTTTTTGGAAGATACACACCAAGATTTACAAATTGATTCGTAGTGATTTGACCTTTTCATTGATCTTCCTAATTCAATATTTAATCTTTTAGTTTCTTCTGTGTATGCCATTTTATATGTGTCAAGTTCAGCCTCACATTTTTTAAGCCTTTAATTTCAGCTTCTTTGTCTTTGATAGTGTTTTTAAGATCAAAAATTTGTGTTCTTAACCTATCAATATCTTCTAAACACCACTTAAAGTCAAGCAACAAGTACTGAAACATTCTCACTTTTTCATTATCAAGATAATTCACAAAGTTTTGTACCTTATAGGCAGAAGCTTTATTGCAAGTAGAGTCCTTATCCATCTTCTCAACAGCTTTCAGATCTTCCTCAAACTTGCTAGAACCACCATCCCTTTCAATTATAGTCATTAGACACTTATCCTCTTCCTCATCAGATGATGAATCTTCATCCTCCCATGCTTATGTGTACAAAGCCTTCTCCTGATCTTTGTTCTTTGACTTTTCCGCTTCACTCTTCAACTTCATGTACTTGAGCTTATACTTTCTTGCCTTGTCAACAGACTTGTTGGTATTTGAACCTCCTTCACTCTTAGACCAGCAATCTGAAGCTATGTGACCTATCTTGCCACACTTAAAACATTTAGCTTTCTTTGGATCAAAAGTACTCTTACCTTTACCCTTCTTATAACCAAACCTTTTCTGCTCAATCCTTTGAGTCAAAAGAGCCACCTGCCCTTCCAGATCTTGAATCTCCTCATCTTCATCAGAATCACTATCATCATCAGAAGTTTCATCACTTTCAGATTCAACCTTGCTAGAATAACTGGAGAATAATTGCTTATTCTTCTTTGTGGTAGCCACCAATGCAGCTTCTGAATCTTTAACAACCTTCTTAGCATTAATCTTGTTCTTTAATTGTGTTTCTTCAAAATTTGATAGTATGCCAAACAGTTCACTTAATTCATAGTTGTCTATCTTCTCACTGATTACCATGGACGTAATCACAGACTCAAAATTTAAAGGTAACAATTCAATGAACTTTTGACACAATACCTATTGTGTTTTCTCTATGCCAACACTTCCAAGATCATTAATTAGAACCTGAAATCTTGAATGGAGATCACTCAAAGATTCTTTAGGCTGAGCAGCAAAGTTTTCATAACACCTTATCAGAGTCTTCTTCTTCTGAGTCATAACAACTGTGACTCCTTCATAGTCATTAATCAAAAGATCCCACATAGCTTTAGCAGTCTTGGCATGGCTGATCTTTCTTAGAATTGGAACAGTAACATCGTTACCTAAAATACTCCTTATCTTACTATCAAGCTTAAATTTAATGGCTTGTGCTTCTGTCCATCTATCTCTTGGAGTTTCACGAAAGTAAGCAGGTTGTGCAGCAACAGTATCTGTGACAGGAACAACATCAACCATTGCACCAGGAATAATAGGTCCTGTTGTGATAACTTGCTCAGCATCTTCATGAATGGAACCCAAAAACCAAAGAACTTTCAGTTTCCATGTTGCAAAGTCTGTGCCATCGAATATTGGCACACCTTTTCCAGCCATAACTGGGGTTGGAATGGTACTGGTAGACATCTTGATCAATATATGGATCGTTTTAAAAGATTACCAAGAATGGATTTACACCTTTCCCGCTCTGATACCAGATATTAGTTCACAGTAATTGAACTATGAACACCAGACTCTCAATTGAACAATAAATAAGAATTATAAGAACATGAATTGAGAGAACACGATATGAAGATATATGAAAGATAATATTAATCGTGCAAAAGATACACCACAAGGCTAAACCGTAGCCTCTATTTATACAGTTTTAAAACCAAATCTGAATATTTGGTTTCCTAAACAACTTCACTAATAATAAGGAAAAGATAAACTCTAAACTTAACAAATATTCAAATCACTTCAAAAGTTTATCTTCTGGAGATAAGACAGAATCAAAACGTATCTTCTAAATATTTAAACATATCTCCAAAATCCTCCTTATCTTAGCCACCAAGAAAACCAAAACGTTTACTCCAGCAATTCCAGAGTCTGTAACTTCAGACTCTAAAATCTGCAAAACACTTTTGACTCATCAGATTATTATTTCTATTTTTCCCAACATTTAAACATATAAATTATGAATGGATAAATTTATGTGATGATTTGGTTCTCACATTTACAACCTATAGTAGTTGCAAATAACTATTACTCCGTAAATGATATGTGTGTATAACAACTCTTTGTTAATAACAGATATGCAGGAAACGGAAGCAAAGAAAAAACACGACTAACGCAACGGGCGCACTCCATCACTCAACTATTAGATGCTCATTCTAACACCATTTTTTTTATAAAAAAATAAAAATAAAATATCTTGCTAATAGATAGCATGGCGCGAACTCTAACATAACTAGCTTCATGTAATCGAACTTTACCGGGTAGGTACGAAGCATCTATGTACATGATTTCATATAAAAACATAATACGGAAATAAACATCATAAAACCGTAAGAAACAACTAAAAACACACCCCGCAGCGAAGCGCGGGCACACATTTCTCGTTTTAAATCAAATTGTAAGAAGGCATATGCTAAAGTTGATAAGCAAACTTTTTTACATGCAGACACGGTCGAAGTCCAGACTCACTAATGCATCTTAACAACTATCAGTTAGACACACAAATGCAAGACCTGGTTCTCTAAGACCACCGCTCTGATACCAACTGAAAGGACCCGTTCATATACGTTATAAACGATTCACAATAGTTGATTACATCGCGAGGTATTTGACCTCTATATGATACGTTTTACAAATATTGCATTCGTTTTTAAAAGACAAACTTTCTTTGCATCAAAAATTGACGGCATGCATACCATTTCATATTACATCCAACTATAATTGACTTAATATTAATCTTGATGAACTCAACGACTCGAATGCAACGTCTTTCAAAGTATGTCATGAATGACTCCATGTATTATCCTTAAAATGAGTTAATGCATAGCGGAAGATTTCTTTAATACCTGAGAATAAACATGCTTTAAAGTGTCAACCAAAAGGTTGGTGAGTTCATTAGTTTATCATAATCAATCATTTCCGTAATAGTAATAGACAACAAGATTTCATATACATAAACGTTTTAATAAAAATATTCTAAGTGGTTGAGCACTTGGTAACCATACTTAACATTTAATCAACGTCGCATATTCCCTTTATTATGAAATCTCACTACACTGTACCAAGTGTAGTCACTGAAACGAAGTACTGTGCAACTGTTGAATACTGGTCGTCCAGTCCGGTTGGGGTTGTCAGGCCCGATAGATCTATCAACAGGATTCGCGTTTACAATACCGTATGTAAATGGTAGTTACCAAGCTATTAGGGAAAAATATGCAAAGTGGTACAACTCAACGTAGAATATGTTTTTAGTACTTGTGTCCATTTTGTAAAACAGTTATAAAATAGTGCATGTATTCTCAGCCCAAAAATATATATAAAAAGGGAGTAATGAAACTCACAATACTGTATTTCGTAGCAACTATGTATATGACGACACTGAACAAGTGCAGGGTTTGTCTCGGATTCACGAACCTATATTAAGTATATATATTTATATGTTGGTCAATATCTGTCTAACAATTTAGGTCAAGTCGTAGTGTATCACAATCCTAATGCTCGAGACCGACATGCAAAAATCAACAAAAGTCAACTTGACCCAAAATGACTTCCAAAATCTATACATGTTTATTATATAACTTATATATAGTTGTTTTATATATTTAAATATATTTATCAGATCTTATTATACTAAATAATACAAGTCATTTATAAAAATTTATATTAAAATTCATATATGATAAAAATATACTTTTATATATCTCAAGTAATAAAATTTATAAAATTCACTTAATATCATAAAAATATAGTGGTATGTATTATTAATGTAATTATATTACGTGTGGTAAAAATATCTTTGTACGCATATTTATTTGATAAAATAATATTGATAATAATAATAATGATAAAAATAATAAAATGGTAGTTTCAATAAAAATATTAATTTTTAGTAATAAAGATAATTTTAGTAATAACATCAACTGATAACAATTATAATAATCGTTTTAATAATAATATTAAAATTAATGATAATTCAGTTGATCATATCTTTTAATCCGTTCATCGAACCCACACGATTTCTAAATGAAAAGTTATTAATTTTTCTTTAGCTTTTCAACGACATGCATATCATATATCTTATCTCAGTAGCATATGTATCAAATTCGTGATTTATCATAAACTATTTAACGACGAAACTAAGCATACAAACATGCATAATCATATATACTCGAGCACTAGTCAGGGATACACTATTAATATATAAAACATAAGATATGAATACTCACGTATCAATATTGTGATTCAATATTGCAGGAAAGTACTTGGACGCAATGAAAATGATAAACGTTAGATTGACCTCACGAGCAATACCCTCGAACAATACCCATAACCTCCATAGCTATAACTCATAATTTCCTTAGCTCTATCCCGTTTGAAAACTTATTTTGAAATCGTCTGAATATAACTCCGTCGTAGTATTTTATGTATACTAATAATATCTTGAAATAATACTAAGTAAATATATATATATGTAATTCGATTGAGAGAGTTTAGAGAAATATATTTTCAAGTTTCTATAAAATAATGAAACCTATTGAATTCTATTTATAATAGATTTTTGAATTATTAAAGTGAATTATTAAAGTATGAATTATTAAAGTGAATTATTAAAGTGAATTATTAAAGTGAATTATTAAAGTGAATTATTAAAGTATGAATTATTAAAGTGAATTATTAAAGTGAATTATTAAAGTATGAATTATTAAAGTTAAAGTAAAGTAAAAGTAAAGTAAAGGTAAAGTTAAAGTATAGTAAAAGTATAAAACTATGTACGTATAATACGCGTATAAATATATTTAATATTAATTTAAATCGTTATATCATAAAACATTTTAGAAAAGTAGAATTATATATATTCATAATAGATTTCAAGTTTTTAAATTACAGTCTGTTGGTGAAGCATGGGATAAAGTCCAAAGGTTAAATAAACGTATGAAATCATCTTAATGAAAAATGTCGAGTTACTTAACTTGTCGATATCCAACATCTAAGTTATTTATACTCCACGTTCTTACTTTCATATTAAATAAAATGAAAATTAACATAGTTATCTTATCAAGGTCACGAGGAAAATATTATAAAATATGCCTTGAAAATTAAACAGGAATTTCCACTAACCCTTGTCTAGTTCCCGTTAATTGACACATTTGTTCTTACTTATAAATCACTTTACTATTTTCCGAATATTGTCAAAAAGAATAGATTTCTTAAATCACAGTGGACCTCATAACATTGGCCCGTAATCATATCATAATGTATCTGATAATTCAATCATTTGATATTATCTCTTAATTCTGTCGATAAATATATCGAAACAAATACGTTCATGTAAAGTATCATATATCTAATACTTTGTTAATGTTTTCAGTTAATATTATATATTATATATACATATTTATATACACATAATTGTTCGTGAATCGTCGAACACGGTCAAAGGGTAATTGATTACATGAATGTAGTTCCAAACTTTTTGAGATTCAACATTACAAATTCTGCTTATCGTGTCAGAAACATATAAAGGTTAAGTTTAAATTTGGTCGGAAATTTCCGGGTCGTCACAGTACCTACCCGTTAAAGAAATTTCGTCCCGAAATTTGATCGAGGTTGTCATGGCTAACCATAAAAATGTTTTCATGACGGATATGTGCTGATAGATAGGATTTTATTATCATAGAGTAATATGGATAAAATGATCCGATTACTCGAAGCGTATTAGTGAAGCTATCACAAAATAGTGGAAAGAGGAAAATAAGTTTCGTCATAATTTTTGACGTAGTCATGGTTGAATTCCGGAATTCAAGGGATTCAAAAAAAAAAATCTTGGAAATCTATAAGATCTGTTTCTTTGAGATTTAAGGAAATTAGGATCTCTTTAATTAAATGCAATGATCTGTCCCGATTACTACGTCTGATATTTCCCTTATATATTTACCTTTTCCATTCCATTAGTTTTTACCACTTCTATACTCAATTCCAATTTCAAAAGATTGCGAAAATGCTTAATCCAGTTCTAATCCTTCTCCTTATCCTTACTATCGCAATAATCATTCTCCTTTTCCAACTTCCACCGGAGGAATCTGTTTTCTTCTACTTCGCCCTTGCGGTTATAGTGTTTTTAATTCTCCCGTGTCTTTATGTTGCGATAAACATTGATATACACGGTTTGTAATTTATGTGTTGTTATTGGACTTTATATTCTCCCTTACATTTTGGAGTTTCATACTTTTGTTATCTCTTCCCGGCTTTAAGTCAAGCGAATATTGGTCCAGAATTAGTAGGTATGAAGTTTTGGATGAACATAGTTAATATTCTAAGAAGGAAATCGTAATGGTACGATCTTAATTTGGCAAATTACCAGAATATCCGGAAAGATAGAACTATCAAGAAGATATGTTCTTAATATGTTTAGAGATTTGGTAGAATGTAAGAGTCGTGTAAATGGCACATGATGACGGTATGTTCTGTGAATCATCACGTTCCATTAGAAACTCAGCATGAATTACTGTAATATAATCACGTTGATCAAGTTTCATTATATTATACTAACTCATGCTTCAGTTCCCAACACTACTTCAAAACATTCATATTTGAATTTTTTTCAGAATTTAGAAACTAACACAGTTTCTTTTATGTTGCAGATATTATGGAGAGATAAATGATCTCAGATAAGAATAGTTGTGAAAATATCTCCAGAAATTTGGAGAATATGTATAATGAGAGATACAAAGATATCTTATAATATTTAAGATAAGATGATGATGAAGAATAAGGTCTGCAAAGGTTTAGAGTCAGGAGCAAGGTATTCGTTAATGACTTCGTCAGAAACAGAATCATCAAGATTCTTTAAATATAGACTTTGGTCCTTGTATTTGTCCTTGGTCTCCTTCACGGTCTGCTCAATCCATTGTTCAGTACCAACTCTACTCTTTTTTCTGGGCTTTACCAACACATTATTCTTTGTCATCAAACTTTTGACTGTTAAAGTTGTTTACAGTTTCTGCTACTTCATTAGCATTTAGAGAACTAATTCACAGATTGAGATATTTTTCAGAAACTTCACATTCGAAGTGTGTAAGTTTAGGAGATAGACGTTATATGTATATATAACTATTGAAGTAGAAACGCTGCGAGATTTCAAAATACTGATTGCTGATTTTCAGTAATTGGTATGACAATTCTTGTTACAAGATGCGGATGAGTAAAAGATGGAGTTTCAATGAATAAGTATAGTGACTTTTTGGAGAGGTTTAAGTCGAAGGTTAATGAAGTTGTTGATAAGTTTACTGCTAATGTGGTGAGATTTGAAAGGTTCCCCAGTAACGATGGTGAAAGGGCAGCGTATCTATCGATGTTATAATAAAATTAGTTTTACTGAAAAGTAGTTGACTTGTTGGAGCTGTGACAAAAACTGGCTACTTTGAAAAGAATCGTAAGGTTATTTTTTCTAATAAATGCTAAAGAATTCAACACGGGTACGTGTTAAACTATGACTTTGGGTTCGAGAGTTTTTCAGGTACAAGACTTCTGGTAATGTTTGATTGGATCATCATCTCGATTGTTCCTTATTTGAAGTGTCTTCCGAAATTTTGAAGCGTTTTAAATGCAGCTTGTCATTGTCAATATCCAAAGGATAAATTCGTCATGAATCTCGATTAATTCTCGTATCCTTTTGAGTGTTACAATTAAAAGTGATGTTCTATCATAGTTTTGAAGTCAAAGTATAGCTTTGAAAAAATGTAAGGATCTAAGAGTGATGGTTTTGCTTATATCTCGAGTTGCATTCTGAGATTTCAAAAATCAGAATAGGTGATTGAATTTGAATGAGTATGGTTGTTTTGATTTCTTATAAAATAAGGTATACTGTTGTGAAAATAGGGAGTATAGTTGATGATTTACTGAATTAGAATCGAAGAATGTAATATATTAATTGTGCATTTATATATCTCTCGGGTATTACCTACCCATTAAAAAAAATGTCACAAATAATATTTTGAACAAGAATTTTTCATTACAGTCTTTAAGAAAATATATGTATGTATATTTTCTTCAGATGTAATACAGATTTAATGAGTTAATATCATATTAAGCTCATTTGATTTTCGGCTTGGATTAGTAAATAATAATCTCTAAAACATTAGAGATTACATAATTTTCGCGGAGTATTTCGCTAATGTAATCAATACTTCAATATTTATTCTTATAGATATTTCCTTAGTGAATTATGCTGATGCTCATAGAACTCTTGCTAACTTACAAGATATGAATGTTGTTTTTCAGTAAGTTTCTAGTACATTGAAGATAAAAGTGTAGAATCAAACATGTTATTGAATGATACACTTGGTTTATTATGAAACCGAGTTCATTTAATTGAATTAAAGATTGTAGTTACGATGGTTAGGTTGTTAACGAAGGATGTACATCATAGCATATTAGTAATATGAATTTAACTGAGTAGTATCTACCCTTTTTCAATTCATATTCAATAGCTTAGTACGAAAGATTTTTATAGTTTTAACATTCATATATATATATATATATATATATATATATATATATATATATATATATATATATATATATATATATATATATATATATATATATATATATATATATATATATATATATATATAAAATTTCTTCAGAAGAATGAGTTAATACTTCATAACTCGTTGATACAAAATACTCGTTGTTGATCAATGATGACGTCCACGTCGATTCTTGAACTGACGGAACTTGTGATATTATAGGTGCTGCTAGTGCTGATGATGCTGACAGTACTGACGGTGATGGTGGTGCTGACGATATTGTTGATGCTGATGATACTGCCGGTAACTGCTGGTGATGCTTGTATAGCAAGCATAGCTTGTAAATCACTCACCATTCTTGTCAGGGTTTCGATTCTTCTCCCTATTATCTCTATCTATTCTACTCATCTGATTTATGGATAAGGCTGAAATAGATAATCCCGAAGACTTTAGAGATTACATTTTCACCGCAGGATGTTTCTCCGATGAAGTTATGAATCAATACCTCATTGTTTGTTGTCGTTGGGATTCCTTGGTATCTATGGTGCGTGTGATGTTGATATCCGAGGTACAGATTGTGATGTTGAGGCATGTGATGCGGATGTTATTGTTGGTGGTGGTACTGATCCTGTTGATGTACATGGTGGTGGTGCTGTTGATACCGGTGATGCTGCTGAAGCTTGTGGTATTGAGGCTTGCGATGTGGATGTTACTGGCGGTATTGGTTATGCTGCTGGTGCTGCTGATGGTGTTTGTAATCCTTGCACCATGTGTTCCAAAGCCACTACTCGGGCGCGAAGTTCGTTAATTTCTGCTAGTACACCGGGATGATTGGCGGTTAGAACAAGCGGATGAATAAGATTCGCAATATGGGATAGTATATAATCATGACGAGATACTCTAGCAATGAGTGAGAAAATGGTGTCTCGAACAGGTTCGCCGGTAAGTGCTTCAGGTTCATCGCCAAGAGGGCAATGTGGTGGATGGAAGGGATCACCTTCTTCTTGTCTCCAATGGTTGAGTTGACTACGGACCCATCCCCAATTCATCCAAAAAAGATGATGGGAAATTGGTTGATCCATTCCGGTGACGCTACTTTCGGAGCTCAGGTAGATATCCATATCGGAATAGCTGTCAGAATCTGAGGAATTCGAACTGGTTGAGGGATCCATCTCGTAGGATCAGGGAAAGAATTTTTGGTATGAAATAGATTGTAGAATTTAGATTTGGTATTCTTCAATTACATAATTTTCATATGTATATATAATACCAAAATTCCATAAATTACGGATAATCTTTGAAAAGATGCCAGTCAAAGTTCACAGTAATAGATGTGCTAAGATAAGAATTCGTCTATACACTATTATGCAATAAATGCAGGAAAACGCGTCTAGACTTAAGATGATAAGCAGGTAATTTCCTAAGGATGATAAGTAGATGATTTCCGACTAGAATTGATAAGCAAACTTTTTGACATGCAGACACGGTCGAAGTCCAGACTCACTAATGCATCTTAACAACTATCAGTTAGACACACAAATGCAAGACCTGGTTCTCTAAGACCACCGCTCTGATACCAACTGAAAGGACCCGTTCATATACATTATAAACGATTCACAATAGTTGATTACATCGCGAGGTATTTGACCTCTATATGATACGTTTTACAAACATTGCATTCGTTTTTAAAAGACAAACTTTCTTTGCATCAAAAATTGACGGCATGCATACCATTTCATATTACATCCAACTATAATTGACTTAATATTAATTTTGATGAACTCAACGACTCGAATGCAACGTCTTTCAAAGTATGTCATGAATGACTCCAAGTATTATCCTTAAAATGAGCTAATGCACAGCGGAAGATTTCTTTAATACCTGAGAATAAACATGCTTTAAAGTGTCAACCAAAAGGTTGGTGAGTTCATTAGTTTATCATAATCAATCATTTCCGTAATAGTAATAGACCACAAGATTTCATATACATAAACTTTTTAATAAAAATATTCTAAGTGGTTGAGCACTTGGTAACCATACTTAACATTTAATCAACGTCGCATATTCCCTTTATTATGAAATCTCACTACACTGTACCAAGTGTAGTCACTGAAACGAAGTACTGTGCAACCGTTGAATACTGGTCGTCCAGTCCGGTTGGGGTTGTCAGGCCCGATAGATCTATCAACAGGATTCGCGTTTACAATACCGTATGTAAATGGTAGTTACCAAGCTATTAGGGAAAAATATGCAAAGTGGTACAACTCAACGTAGAATATATTTTTAGTACTTGTGTCCATTTTGTAAAACAGTTATAAAACAGTGCATGTATTCTCAGCCCAAAAATATATATAAAAAGGGAGTAATGAAACTCACAATACTGTATTTCGTAGCAACTATGTATATGACGGCACTGAACAAGTGCAGGGTTTGTCTCGGATTCACGAACCTATATTAAGTATATATATTTATATGTTGGTCAATATCTGTCTAACAATTTAGGTCAAGTCGTAGTGTATCACAATCCTAATGCTCGAGACCGACATGCAAAAATCAACAAAAGTCAACTTGACCCAAAATGACTTCCAAAATCTATACATGTTTATTATATAACTTATATATAGTCATTTTATATATTTAAATATATTTATCAGATCTTATTATACTAAATAATACAAGTCATTTATAAAAATTTATATTAAAATTCATATATGATAAAAATATACTTTTATATATCTCAAGTAATAAAATTTATAAAATTCACTTAATATCATAAAAATATAGTGGTATGTATTATTAATGTAATTATATTACGTGTGGTAAAAATATCTTTGTACGCATATTTATTTGATAAAATAATATTGATAATAATAATAATGATAAAAATAATAAAATGGTAGTTTCAATAAAAATATTAATTTTTAGTAATAAAGATAATTTTAGTAATAACATCAACTGATAACAATTATAATAATCGTTTTAATAATAATATTAAAATTAATGATAATTCAGTTGATCATATCTTTTAATCCGTTCATCGAACCCACACGATTTATAAATGAAAAGTTATTAATTTTTCTTTAGCTTTTCAATGACATGCATATCATATACCTTATCTCAGTAGCATATGTATCAAATTCGTGATTTATCATAAACTATTTAACGACGAAACTAAGCATACAAACATGCATAATCATATATACTCGAGCACTAGTCAGGGATACACTATTAATATATAAAAGATAAGATATGAATGCTTACATATCAATATTGTGATTCAATATTGCAGGAAAGTACGTGGATGCAACGAAAATGATAAACGTTAGATTGACCTCACGAGCAATACCCTCGAACAATACCCATAACCTCTATAGCTATAACCCATAATTTTCTTAGCTCTATCCCGTTTGAAAACTTATTTTGAAATCGTCTGAATATAACTCCGTCGTAGTATTTTATGTATACTAATAATATCTTAAAATAATACTAAGTAAATATATATATATATAATTCGATTGAGAGAGTTTAGAGAAATATATTTTCAAGTTTCTATGAAATAATGAAACCTATTGAATTCTATTTATAATAGATTTTTGAATTATTAAAGTGAATTATTAAAGTATGAATTATTAAAGTGAATTATTAAAGTATGAATTATTAAAGTGAATTATTAAAGTGAATTATTAAAGTGAATTATTAAAGTATGAGTTATTAAAGTGAATTATTAAAGTGAATTATTAAAGTATGAATTATTAAAATTAAAGTAAAGTAAAAGTAAAGTAAAGGTAAAGTTAAAGTATAGTAAAAGTATAAAACTATGTACGTATAATACGCGTATAAATATATTTAATATTAATTTAAATCGTTATATCATAAAACATTTTAGAAAAGTAGAATTATATATATTAATAATAGGTTTCAAGTTTTTAAATTACAGTCTGTTGGTGAAGCATGGGATAAAGTCCAAAGGTTAAATAAACGTATAAAATCATCTTAATGAAAAATGTCGAGTTACTTAACTTGTCGATATCCAACATCTAAGTTATTTACACTCCACGTTCTTACTTTCATATTAAATAAAATGAAGATTAACATAGTTATCTTATCAAGGTCACGAGGAAAATATTATAAAACATGCCTTGAAAATTAAACAGGAATTTTCACTAACCCTTGTCTAGTTCTCGTTAATTGACACATTTATTCTTACTTATAAATCACTTTACCATTTTCTGAATATTGTCAAAAAGAATAGATTTCTTAAATCACAGTGGACCTCATAACATTGGCCCGTAATCATATCATAATGTATCTGATAATTCAATCATTTGATATTATCTCTTAATTCTGTCGATAAATATATCGAAACAAATACGTTCATGTAAAGTATCATATATCTAATACTTTGTTAATGTTTTCAGTTAATATTATATATTATATATACATATCTATATACACATAATTGTTCGTGAATCGTCGAACACGGTCAAAGGGTAATTGATTACATGAATGTAGTTCCAAACTTTTTGAGATTCAACATTACAAATTCTGCTTATCGTGTCGGAAACATATAAAGGTTAAGTTTAAATTTGGTCGGAAATTTCCGGGTCGTCACAGTAGACCACCTTCCAATTGCATAAATTTGAAATTTGCATTACTAGACATAAGTCAGCTTCAATTTTTCTAAGATACCTATTATAGCATACCCACGAACTCAGTTTTTCTAATTTGTGAGTCAATAAGTGATTGTCAGTACAAAACCATATGTATATCTTAGCATTTCATGAGTGTAATTGTTAAGCATTCGTGTAATCAGAGGCGGAGCCAACATTTATTGATAGGGGTGGCTTACTTGAAGATCATAATTTATAATTTATGAGACTCTTCCATAATATTTTGGGCATATGGCCCAAAAAGGTAACATAAGTTACCAATTTGACAATCAAGGTAACCGCAAAAAAAGATGCCCAAAAAGGATTCCAATTTAATTTTTGCTCAAGAAAAGGATTGCGTGTTTAAAAATTTTAAAATTGAGTAATATCTAATGAAAAAAAAAAATCTAAAATCGCGAATTACTTCAAATTGAAAGTTGGAACAGATTCATAGTGCTTCGATTAGCATTTATTGTGAAGCAAGTTCATCCAAAACATCACGAAATACAACGAATCGAGATGAACAAGTCGTTATGAACAAGTCGTTTTGTTCAAACGACTTGTTCATCTCGATTCATTGTTTTCGTGATGTTTTGGATCAAGTTGCTTCACAACAAATGCTAATCGAAGCACTACGAATCTGTTCCAACTTTCAATTTGAAGTAATTCGCAATTTTAGATTTTTTTCATTGGATGGTACCTCAATTTTAAAATTATCAAACACGCAATCCTTTTCTTGCGTAAAAATTAAATTGAAATCCTTTTCGGGCTTACACGATTAGGGGGTTACCTTAATTGTCAAATTTGGTAACTTATGTTACCTTTTTGGGCAATTTACCCTTATATTTTTATCAACTACTTGTGGTATGAAGTAAAATCAATTTAATAAAAAAAAATAACTTCTGTGAAAGGAAAAAGAAAAATTAAGATAAATCAAATTAGAATACAACAATATAAAAAATCATAACCATGAAAAGTACTTTAATGAGTAGTTAATAACAATAATAAATAATCCTGATTAGGAAGAATACCATACCATATAGATTAATAAATGTGTTAATAACTAAAAGTTATCTTATAAGTATCAAGCAATGTGATGATACATCATTTTACAGGGCAAGAATATGGCTCTTAATGACCTTACTCGTTGACTTGATTAACGGTATCACTCATGAGAGGGGTTAGATTTCTTAGATTAATATGAGGGTTTATGGGTGGTATACCGTGTCAGGTGGCGATTCCCTATTTGGTAACTCAATTACACTTTTAGTGTAATTGGTTTTACGCCACTGATCCTTAATAGGAACCGAACGATGTGGATAAAGAGACATATCTTTATTGATTCATGATATTGATTTAAGAAGTTTTATACATCAACTCTTGATTTGGTTCTAGTATTGTATATGATTGTGAAAGATGATATGTGAATGTGTGAGTGTTTATCGATATTTTTTACCTTGTTCTTCTTCTTGTTACTTTCTCTCTATTTATAGGCAACGTAGATGGGTTTGAGTAGCAAGTGTAGCTAGCGTTAAGTTCTTTCAATATTTACCTTATCTTTCAAACCCTCCTTAGCTTCCATGTAAAAGCCTCTCAGCCACATATAACATGCAATCTCTCATAGCCACATAGTAAGTTATTTTACTTCCCATATATAATAAATCATTAATATTAGTACTTAGTAGTATCATTTATAAGACATACTCCGTACTTGATTAGTATTAGTAATATGTATTTTAACCCTTTATACTACTTACTCTATTAAGCCCCCTAGACTTTGCATGTATATATTATTATATGCATGTATAGTCTATTAGATATTGTCTTCAGTTTTAAATAAGGGTGTATGTATAGACCATAGAGGCTAACTGTTTGTTGTTAAGTTAGCTCAACATGTATTTGCAATTATTGTCGTGATTCACTTGTTATTTGTTAAGGTGTATTAACAGGCATTGTAAACATTAGGATTATAATTGCACGACTTAAAGTTAGTAAGATAAAAGTATTGAAGGCTTAATCATGACATAAAAGTAAAACATATTTTGTTAATTATTAGAATATATAATTTTCTCTTTGAGTAGTAGAACATATTTTGTTAATTATTAGTATATATAATTTTCTCTTTGAGTATGTATATGGTTTTATATATGAATATATATATACTGATATTTAGAGTTTATTAAGTACACACTTATACCACAATTCTTTAGTTTCAACCTTTGTTAAGATTGTGAAGAAATATCAGTAGATAAGATATTTGAAGTACCAGCACACCGAATGATTTTGGGGTATGGTTGATGTTGAGAAACATGATTGTTCATATGATGTACTTTTTCCTCTTGAACACCGAATATAATATGGTATGATTGGTGCTAACAAACACGATTTACATACTCGATGTTATATATTATCATGATCAACATTGAATTTAAATTGGTTTAATCGATGTTGAGAAATATACTTTCTTGCTCTTGTATGGTTCCTTGTACAACACTAACTAGAATAGAGCTTCATACGATGCTCCTCTGTTGTGATAAGGAATTGAAGTTTGAGTATCTCGTGCACGAGATTCGTAAATTTTATTTCATCTCATATATCTCATTGATTAGCATAATTTCCATGCAATTTTTGTGATTGTGATATGATTTTAATGTCGAGTTTCATCCATTTATTGAAGGGATTTCTTTGATATTTTTGTACACTTAATTTCATTTTAACGTCAAATTTCATCCCATTTGTTATTTGTTAGTGGGATTTCTTTGAGATTTGTGTACCCTCCATCTAATTTTAACATTGAATTTCATCACTGGCAGGATTTATTTATAATCTAGTTACAATGTCGAGTTTCATCCCATTTACTGTTAGGATTTCTTTGTAATATCATTTGAATGTCGAGATTCATCTCATTTACTAGCGGGATTTTTTTGTAATATCATTACAATGTCGAATTTCATCCCATTTACTGACGGGATTTCTTTGTAATATCATTTCAATGTCGAGTTTTATTGAGACGACCCGTCCCAATCCATAAGGACGAATACAATAACATATGATTACATTGCGAGGTATTTGACCTCTATATGATACATTTTACGAACATTGCATTCATTTTTAAAGACAAACTTTCATTTACATTGAAAACTGACAGGCATGCATACCCTTTCATAAACTATAAATGACTTAATAGTAATCTTGTTGAACTCAACTGTAACGACCCGCACTTTTTCGATCGTTCTATACTTATAAGATTAATATTTACATAAATTAAACCTTACCAACATGATAAACAATCCAAATTGTTGAGATTTATATTTTCGAAAAGAGTTTTACACAACGTTTGACCGTCTAGTTTGACCGATGATATCACGAACTATACAATATATGATAATTATACGTCTGTGTATATATATGTATATATACATATTTAACATGATTAATGAATGTTTTAATATCTCATTTTGTATTAATAACAATAAGTTATAAGTATATTTTGAAACTACTAACTTAAGTTTTCAAAACGATAACCATACGTAACGTTATTTGACTTAAATACTTATGACCTATAATGTTTATACATATATCGTATAAGTAATGAATTTAATCACTTTTAAGAACTTAAATACATAAAACCATATAAGTGTATTCACAAAAGATAGCTATATTTGAATCCTCATTCCATTTTTCACAAAATTTCTATACGTATATCTAGAGTATATGTACTCGTATCATACGCAGCTTCTAGATGTATTTACTATTGGTATATACCAATAAAAATCTGCTCCTTAGCAGCCTTAAATGATTAAGAAACATGTGGAACCAACCATTTGTCAAGTAGCATGAATTATTTAGCAAGAAAACAAAGTTAGGTATCTTTTTTTTCCTTTATAACCTAAAAACGTTTTTATGCATGCACACCATTTCTTCACCCCATTTTCTCATACTTACACTTCCATTTCTCTCTCAAAATACTCTTAACTTCATACTTGATCATCTCCAAGCATTTTCTCCATCATTTAGCTTCAAAAACAACACTTAAATCTCATAAGAAAACCTTACAAAAACACTTCAAGAAATCCTTCCAAGAACACAAACTTACTTCCAATCTTTCATCCAATTCCATCACCCTTTTGGTTCTAGGTTCTTACTCCTCTTTTACAGAAACCTTGTCCAAGGAACTTGAGGTAGTATCTATGTTCATAACCTTATTCGATTCATATATATATAGCTATCATATTTTGTGGTATACAATTTTAACAACAAGAACATAGTTTGAATGTTTTCAAACTTGTTTGCAAACTAAATAGATCCTTATAACTTAACTTTTAAAATACTTCAAGACCTGTAATATAACTTAAATATATGCTAATTTAACAAGGTATAACTTGGTTTTTCAAAGAACACCTTAAAAACTGTTTTTACGACGTCGGAGTGCAACCGGGGGCTGTTTTGGGTTGGATAATTAAAAACCATCTTAAACTTTGAATTGGAGGTTTATTTTCTGGAAAAATGATTTTTACTATGAATATGATAACACATAAAAATTTCATGATTTAACTCAAAGTATAAGTATTTTTAGAAAAATAATCATTTAAGGTTGTTTACATGATGGAAAATGATTAACTTCATAAGTTTCACTAAAGTTTGACCTATGACCTGTGATTTCGAATACAAACTAAGGTATTTACAGTTCATAGTCTTAAAGAGGGACTCGATCCAAGGAAGTGGCAAGTTGAATCAACGAAAACGGAGTTGTAACGAAGAAACTATGACCAAAACGAGATCGGATATCTAAGACTAGTTTAACTACGAAAATAATTGGAGAAAATTAAATAAATCACATCTTTTTAAAATAACATGATATTTTATATATATGTACTCATAATTTAATTTTATATGGTTCAGGATCACCCGTAAACAATACGAGAAGATTAATCATAAGATCCCATGATTGTACGCAACACGTCATTTGACAACACCGGTACTTTATGTACGCAACACGTCATTTGACAACACCGGTACCGTGGGTCAAGATTAATCTCGACCAATACATATATGATGGGGGTTTTATTTATTTCGTTGGGGGTTTATTAAACACCTAAAAATGAACCATTTAAAATTGAATTACTAACATCGAACTGCTAACTACGGACTAAGGAATTATTAAAAGTATTATAAGTATATATATGTGACGATTGTTTAAAAAGAAAAGGTATTGATATATTATATATGGTTAGGTTTGTGATATCAATCGGAGACCAAGTCAAAATTACATATCTTCAAGACGAAAGTGAGTATATAGTCTCACTTTTAAACTCTAAGTATTTCGGGATGAGAATACATGTATTTTATGTTTTACGTTATGGACACAAGTAACTGAAAAATATATTCTACGTTGAGTTGTACCACTGGCATACTTCCCTGTAGCTTGGTAACTGTTATTTACAGCGGTATTGTAAACGCGAATCCTGTTGATAGATCTATCGGGCCTGACAACCCCAACCGGACTGGACGACCAGTATTCAACGGTTGCACAGTACTTCGTTTCGTGACTACACTTGGTACGGTGTAGTAAGATTTCATAATAAAGGGAATATGCGACGTGATTAAATGTTAAGTATGGTTACCAAGTGCTCAACCACTTAGAATATTTTTATTAAAATGTTTATATATGAAATCTTGTGGTCTATATATATATTGCTGCCGGCATTAAACCTATATCTCACCAACTTTATGTTGACGTTTTAAGTATGTTCATTCTCAGGTGATAATTAGAAGCTTCCGCTGCAACATGTTGAATTTAAACAAGATCTTGAGTATGCATATTTGTGTCAAAAATAAAACTGCATATCGGAGGATTTGTAATGTAAAATATGCTAGAAATCGTATTGTTATCATCACATGTAAAGTTTGTAAGTCTAAGATTATCGCTAAACGATAATCATCTTTATATTGTCTAAAGCTTGTATTATCATAAGAGTTATGGTTTGTAATGTAAAATAAATGCAGTTGTTCTTTTAAAAATGTCGCATATAGAGGTCAATACCTCGCAATGAAATCATACATTATCTAACACGTTCTTATGGTTAAGGACGGGTTATGACATGTGGTATCAGAGCGTTGGTCTTAGCGAACCAGGTTTGCATTAGTGTGTCTAACCAAGAAGTCGTTAGGATACATTAGTAAGTCTGGACTTTGACCGGGTCTGATTTTAAAAACCATTGCTTATCATTGTTGGATAAAATTTATATGTAAATATTATGTAGTACTAATGGGTTAGTTGTTGTGTGATAGATGTCGGGCTCAAAACTTGTTATCACATTCAGCGACTCCGAACCAGAATCTTCAGATGGTGTTCCAGTCATTAACCTATCCGATGACGAAAATAATATCTTTGGGGAAGACTCACAAATTCCGGATGAACCGACTATAGAGAACCCGGAAAGTGAACCCGAGGAGGAAAGTGAACCCGAGGAGGAAAGTGAACCCGAGGAGGAAAGTGAACCCGAGGAGGAAAGTGAACCCGAGGAAGAAATACAGAAAATTACAAAAGACGAGTTCGAACTAGGAAAGAAACGAAAGGCTAATAAATTAGAAAATTCAAATCCCGAGTTTAGTATGTATGATGTGGCACCAACTCCACTAGACACTACCACCCCTATTCCCGCTATTCCTATTCGTTCTATCCCGGCATCCAGTTCTTCAGTCCCACAGCCAAAATATAGGCAGACAGCCAGGATAAGCGTTAAGCGATTCTTTGAACCTAAACGTCCTAGAAAATAGACCAAACGATGCGCTGCCGTATTAAACCATGGGATCATATAATGTTTTGTATAATATTATTAGTGTGGTTTGCTTAATGTTCGATGTAAGATAAACATATGTAAAATAGTGAAGTGTGAAATGCAATAATTTTCCATGGTTAAGTATTATTTAGATGGTAGTAATTGATTCTGTACTAAGCTATTAAGTATGGACATTAACGGGTAGGTACTACCCTAGATATAATTATAAAACGCTAATAAGAAGAAAAGGCTTTTATAATAATACCTGGTTCATATTATTAATAAGCTATAATGTACTGTAAATATACACTACATCTATAATATTCCATGTGAATAATTATTTTCTTTTCATTCTTATAGAAGAATATGGCGCGATTGAACCGAATGACGGAACAAGAAATCCAGGAACTCATCAATCAACGAGTGAACGACAGAATGTTATGGGTCGAGGCTGCAAGAGGTGCTGCAGTTAACCCAAATCCTCGTGTGGGGTGCACTTACAAAACTTTTCAAGCTTGCAAGCCCTCATCATTCAGTGGAACAGAAGGACCGATCGGTTTAACCCGGTGGATAGAAAAGATGGAAACTGTGTTCAAAATCAGTGGTTGTGTTGAAAAGGACATGACCAAATACGCATCGTGCACTTTACAAGATAGTGCACTCACGTGGTGGAAAAATTATGTGAAGGCTGTAGGAGGAGATGTAGCTTATGATACTCCATGGGAAGAATTCAAAACAATGTTAATCAATGAATATTGTCCAAGGAATGAGGTTAGGAAGTTGGAAGATGAGTTACGAAGTCTGAAGGTTATTGGTACTGAAATCACCAACTACAATCAGCGATTCATGGAATTAGTTTTGCTATGTCCTGAATTGGTCCCAACCGAAGAACGGAAAATTGAAATGTACAAAGATGGTTTGCCCAAAAAGGTCAAGGCAAATGTTACAGCATCGAAACCTAAGACAATTCATGAAGCTATAACCATGGCAAACGAGCTAATGGATCAGGTCATCATGGATAAGAAAGTATCCAATACTGATGTGAAGGTATCAGGTAACAAAAGAAAGTGGAATGGAAATTATGATCGAGGTAACCAACAACAATCTTTTAAGAAACAAGAAATCACGCAAGGTGCGGGTAGTGGTTTAAGCTTTGGTTATAAAGGACAAAATCCTTTATGCAACCGATGCCACAAACATCACTCTGGTTACTGTAATGTGGTATGCAACAAATGTAATCGAAAGGGTCATCTTGCTGAAGATTGTAGGGCTCTCGTTACAAATACAAATGGTACCAAGACTCCTGCCACTAATGCAAATAGAACTGCTTTGGCTACTGTTACTTGTTATGGATGTGGGAAACAGGGTCATTATAAGAGCCAGTGCCCGAATCCAGAGAAGAATATCGGACCTGCACGAGGGAGAGCATTTGTTATTAATGCTAGAGAGGCGTGTGAAGACCCGGAGCTTGTTACGGGTACGTTTACCATTAATAACTTATCCGCATCTATTATATTTGATACTGGTGCTGATAGAAGTTACGTGTGTAGAGACTTTCACGCTAAATTGAATTGTTCATCATTACCTCTAGATGCTAAGTACATGATTGAGTTAGCTAATGGTAAACTAATTAAAGCCGATAAAATTTGCCGTGATTGTAAAATAAATTTAGCTGGAGAAATATTTAAGATTGATTTGATACCCGTAGAATTAGGAAGTTTTGATGTAATAGTCGGCATGGACTGGATGTCTAAAATAGGAGCTGAAGTTGTGTGTGCCAAGAAGGCAATTCGCATTCCTCGTAAGGATAAAACGCCAATAATGATTTATGGAGAGAAGGGTAACTCAAAGCTAAAACTTATTAGTTATTTGAAAGCTCAAAAGTGCTTGAAGAAAGGGTGCTATGCTATCTTAGCACATGTTAATAAAGTCGAAAAGAAAGAAAAAAAGAAGTGCATCAATGACGTGCCTGTGGCAAGAGATTTTCCTGAAGTATTTCCGGAAGAGTTGCCGGGATTACCTCCATTTAGATCTGTAGAATTTCAAATAGATCTTGTACCAGGAGCTGCACCGGTTGCCCGTGCTCCATATAGACTTGCACCGTCCGAGTTAAAAGAACTTCAGAGTCAGTTAAAAGAATTACTAGATCGTGGATTCATACGACCAAGTACTTCACCGTGGGGAGCTCCAATTTTATTCGTCAAGAAGAAAGACGGATCTTTCCGAATGTGTATAGATTATCGTGAATTAAATAAGTTAACTATCAAGAATCGGTATCCACTACCGAGAATTGATGACTTATTTGATCAACTCCAAGGATCATGTATGTACTCGAAAATTGACCTAAGATCGGGCTATCATCAATTACGCGTCAAAGAAGAAGATATACCGAAAACTGCTTTTCGGACACGTTACGGTCATTACGAATTTTTGGTCATGCCGTTTGGATTGACGAATGCGCCAGCTGTATTCATGGACCTCATGAATCGAGTTTGTAGTCCATATTTAGATAAGTTTGTTATTGTTTTCATTGATGACATTCTTATCTATTCCAAGAGTGAGCAAGAGCATGAGCAGCATTTAAGTTTAATATTAGAGTTGTTGAGAAAAGAACAGCTATACGCTAAATTTTCTAAGTGTGCTTTCTGGTTGAAAGAAGTGCAATTTCTTGGCCACGTTGTTAGTAGCAAAGGAATTCAGGTTGATCCAGCAAAAATTGAAGCCATTGAAAAATGGGAGACTCCTAAGACACCAATGCAGATACGCCAATTTTTGGGTTTAGCCGGTTATTATAGAAGGTTTATTCAAGATTTTTCCCGAATAGCTAAGCCGTTAACAGCGTTAACGCAAAAAGGGAAGAAATATGAATGGACTTCTGAGCAGGAGAGTGCATTTCAATTACTGAAAAAGAAGTTGACTACGGCGCCTATTTTATCGTTACCAGAAGGGAACGATGATTTCGAAATATATTGTGACGCTTCGCGACAAGGTTTTGGTTGCGTTCTTATGCAACGGAAGAAAGTTATTGCATACGCATCCCGACAATTAAAGATTCACGAGCGGAATTATACGACGCATGATCTAGAATTGGGAGCAGTTGTGTTTGCATTGAAGATATGGAGACACTACTTGTATGGGGTTAAATGCACTGTGTTTACTGATCATAAAAGCCTTCAACATATTTTCGATCAAAAACAGCTGAACATGAGGCAACGTAGGTGGGTTGAGTTAATAAATGACTATGATTGTGAAATTCGTTATCATCCCAGGAAAGCAAACGTGGTGGCCGACGCTCTAAGCAGAAAGGAACGAGAACCAATTCGAGTACGAGCGATGAACATAAAAATTCGCATGAATCTCAACTCACAAATCAAAGAAGTTCAACGAGAAGCACTTACTAAAGAAAATATAGGAAATGAAATAATGAAGAAGTATGAGAAGCAACTCATTATGCGGGAAGATGGAATTCGATATTTTGCAAATCGTATTTGGGTACCGAAGTTGGGTGGATTAAGGAAGTTGATATTGAATGAGGCACATAAGACAAGATACTCGATACATCCTGGAGTTGGAAAGATGTATCAAGATCTTAAGACACGTTATTGGTGGCCTAATTTAAAGACAGACGTTGCAACATATGTTGGGGAGTGTTTAACTTGTTCCAAGGTCAAAGCAGAACACCAGAAGCCGTCAGGGTTACTTCAACAACCAGAAATCCCAGAATGGAAATGGGATGGTATTACCATGGATTTCATCACGAAGTTACCAAGGACTGCCTGGGGATACGACACCATTTGGGTGATTGTTGATCGTCCCACCAAGTCTGCACATTTCCTGCCTATAAAGGAAACGGATAGAATGGAGAAACTATTACGATTGTATATAAAGGAAATTGTTTCAAGGCATGGAATACCTATTTCCATTATATCTGATCGTGATAGTAGATTTACCTCAAAGTTCTGGCAATCACTACAGGAGGCCCTAGGAACTCGTTTGGATATGAGCACCGCATATCATCCGCAAACTGACGGGCAGAGTGAAAGAACAATTCAGACTCTTGAAGACATGCTCAGGGCATGTGTGATCGATTTTGGAAACGGATGGGATAAGTATTTACCGTTAGCAGAATTCTCGTATAATAATAGTTATCATGCGAGCATTAAAGCTGCACCATTCGAAGCACTGTATGGAAGGAAGTGTAGGTCTCCTATCTGTTGGAATGAAGTAGGAGATCGACAATTAACTGGTCCCGAGATCATACACGAAACGACTGAGAAGATAGTACAAATCAAGGAGAGATTGAAAACAGCCCGTAGTCGCCAAAAGAGCTACGCCGATGTCCGAAGTGTAACATCCCGCATTTTTCCGTTAGATTATTTTTAACGCCGTCTTTTTCTTTTTAGATAATATTCCTCGTATCTAGATTCGTAACCTCCGTTAGCTAACATTCTAAATATTCTCGTTATCGGATTTTAATACGCGTTTTAAAATATTCCGTTTAGGTATTTTCCGCACCCGCTTCTAAACTCGAGGGACTAAAATTGACACGGGGCAAACTAGTTGACTAGGTCAACTAGTCCACCCCAATCACCACCATTCAATCACCTCCATCTCTCTCTCTTTCTCTCTAGCAAGAACACACACACAAACACCCAATTCAATCATTCATCATCTAAATTCGATCTAGGAGGCTTACAACAAAACAAATTTCATATTTGGAATCCTCTCTTCATCCTCTACAATTTGATACCAACTTCATCTCGTTTGGGTAACATTTCTAAAACTCTAGATTTCTCTAAATTCGTGTTTTTGATTTGAAATGGTGTTAGTTAGTGTCTATGGCTCATGTCTAGCATGAATATATGATTTACTTGCTCGATTTGTTGTTTTGAGTAACTAGTTTGAACATTTGAAATGGGTTTGCTTAATCTTGCATTTTGGAAGATTAAATGTTGTTTGATTGTTAAAGTTCATGTTTTAATTGTGTTACTAGTATCACTAGCTTCGTTTTGATGCGTAGGTTGATTAAGAAAACTTCAAAAACCCGATTATTGATTTTTGTGAATTTTGGTTAGGGTTTGTTAGACTTTGAAATGAACTTTTGATGCGTTGAATGCTTGTTAATGTTGTAAGTAAGTGTTTAGATGCAATGTATGCTTAATTACCTTCGAAACGGCATATCGTATGTGTAAATTGGATTCCCGAATCATAAAATACATTTTACGAACTTGAAACTTTGAAAATAAACCTTTCTTGATCAATTGACGAGATTTCGGCTATTGTAAATGATGTTATTGTTGGACCATAAGTGCTTAGTTGTATTCCTCGTCAAAATACCTTTCCAACGATATATGATAGGCATTATAAGTGTTTGCGGGTCAAGAGTTGGGTTGGAAAAGGTTTTGGTTCGTGCATACTTTGAAAAACTGACCAGAATTCTCTGCCCAGATGGTGGCGCGGCGCGCCCCATCCCCGCGCGGCGCGCGGATTGGCCTGGTCAGATTCTGACCACTTTGTCCCATTTCACGTGAAATGTTTGACTAGCTACCGACCTCCGATTCACATGAAACTTGTTCTAATATACTTGTATATGAATAATTAGCATAGAAAAATAGTCCGGGACCCGACCCGAACATGTTGACTTTTTCGTTGACTTTAACCCGACCAAGTTTGACTTTTTGTCAAACTTAACCAATTAATTATGCAATCTTCCTAACATGCTTTTATACTTGTATCTTGCATGAAACTTGACAATTTGCTTCACATGCTATATTAATCGAGTCGCATTGAGCCATAGGACTAATTGAACATCTTTGACCGTTTTGTGTTTACCGTTATTGATATAACCTATATGTTTAGGTCAAGACTAGCTTTGTCTTTGCACGCGTTTACTTGTCGAAGTACTTTATTAACTCTTGCACTCAAGGTGAGATCATAGTCCCACTTTTTCAATCACTTTTATTCTTTACATCGTGGGCTGAGAAACACATACATTTCATACTTATTTACTTTTCATGCTTTTACATTGTGAACAAATACGAATACAAAGATGCATACGAGTTTGAACAAAAGTCCTCAATCCAATTATCATTAGTTCCACTTGCAGGGTGTAAGTGTAAGCGTGTAATTATGTTGTGTGGCCATACGGGTTTAACAAACCCTCATTCAGACGGTTCGCTACCGTTAGTGAATGAAATATAATTTCAACAATGTATAGTGTAAGTTCTAACACTAAATTCAAAATTCAGAGGGAAGATTCGGTTAAGTCTTGATAATTGGGTGCTCGTGATACAAATACTATTTTGGAATGTGAATGATTCTGGTTGAGCAATTCTTAAAGAACCTTGTGGTTCAATACAATTTACTTACTAAACCTATGATTTCACCAACGTTTTTCGTTGACAGATTTCTATGTTTTTCTCAGGTCTTGCTCGATATGTGATACATGCTTCCGCTCATTATTTGATACTTGCTTTGGATGTCGAGTATACATGCTTTTCATGGAGCGTCTTTTGACTTTACTTTAAACCGTGTCGCCTAGATTTCAATCGTACTTATAACGTTGTAACTTAACTTTTGGTTGAACAATTCTTGTAAACTTTGAAACAATCTTTATTTTGAAATGAAGGCGACATATTTTGGTCAAACGTTATCTTAAAGACTTATAATCAGGTAATGGGACCCACGTAGCCGACGCCGTCACTTGACGATTTGTCGGGGTCGCTACAAGTGGTATCAGAGCCTTGGTTGTAGGGATTTAGAGTTCATTTGTGTCCACCCCGAGTCATAAGGTACATAGGTGAATCTAGACTACAACCGGCATATAGACTGAAGTAGGAATTACTTGACTATTTGTGCATTTATACTCGAACTCTTCTATCATATCTAACTCGTATTCGATCTTGATCTTACGTTGATAAATTTTGTTGATGCGCCACCTTGACTTTATGAAGTAATGTTAAATGCACATGAGAATCAGGGTAATATAATTTCCGGGATTATATTACGGTGATTCACATGGACGTTCCGACATTATGACATAAAGAATTTAGGGCGAGTCAAGGAAAATTTTCTCTCTATCCTTAATCCATACTCCGGTTAGTATTGTTGAAAATACTAACCAACGATATTCTCGTGTCATGAAGGAACAATGGCTCGTCGACGCGCTCCTCCCGAAACTCCCGAACAAGCCCTCCAACGTATGATAGCCACTGCCGTGGATGCGGCCATGGCCGGTCACTCCTCCAACAACAACAATAACAACAATCATCACAACAACAACAACAATGGAGCCGGAAATTCCAACGAAGGATGCTCCTATAAGAATTTCATGGGGTGCAAACCTCACACTTTCGATGGAACCGGGGGACCGGTTGTGCTCACCCGATGGTTTGAGCAAACGGAAGCCGTCTTTAGCATAAGCGGTTGTCGAGACCAAGACAAGGTTAGATATTCCACTCACACCTTCGCCGGTATCGCTCTCACATGGTGGAATTCGTATGTACAATCGGTGGGTATCCACGAAGCCCACGCTCTCTCTTGGGCCGACTTAAGAGGAAAGATGATCACCGAATATTTTCCTCGCGAAGAAACCCGAAGGCTCGAACAAGAACTAAGAGCTCTGAAAGCGGTCGGGAACGACCTTAAGGCCTATAATCAACGATTCTCCGAACTTGCTTTGATGTGCCCAAATCTTGTGAACCCCGAATCTTTAAGGGTTGAACTTTACATGGATGGTCTCCCCAAGAGCATCAAACAAGGAGTAATGTCATCCAAACCCGCTAACCACCAAGAGGCTTTGAATATGGCCCGCCAATTGATTGAAACAGTGGACGAGATTGAAGTGCCGGCACGTAAAGCCGAGGATAAGTCGGGTGACAACAAAAGAAAATGGGAAGCCCCCCAATCAAGCAATTACAACAACCCCGCCAAGAAGCCCTTCATCCCCAACGGCAAGAAAGGTTATACCGGACACCTACCGTATTGTAACGAGTGCTACAAACATCATTTAGGTGAATGTGGCAAACCATTTTGCTTGAAGTGTCAAAGAAGTGGCCATGTAGCCCACGATTGTAGGAATACCGCTCCCGTCGCCCAAAAGGAGCACAATGCACCCAAGACGGGTGTTTGTTTTGAATGTGGCCAACCGGGTCATTTTAGGAGTGCGTGCCCAAACAAGAAAATCAACCCCAACGCACGCCGTTGAACTTTCAACATCGACACCTAGGATGCCCGAGACGACGATGGACTAGTCACGGGTACGTTTCTTCACAACAAACAGTATATTTCATACTTATTCGATTCGATTACCGCTAGATGTTTATTAACCAAGTCTTTGACTCGTGCTCTTTACATTCCACATTTTTCCCCTAGATATTACTTAGACGATTTAAGTGACCAACGGAAAATATTGTGTGCCTATAAATTTTATTGGAGGATATACGTTAAGACTTTTGACTTGACACCTATAGAACTAGGGAGCTCGAAACCTATTCGTTAAAAAAAAAAAAAAAAAAAAAAAAAAATAAAAATAAAAAAAAAAAAAAATGTTTCCCCATCATCTTGTATAGATTGTTGTGAACTGAGTAATTTTCGGTTGGAAACCGATACCCTCTCCCTCGTATCCATTACCTCATGATTATTTGCACGAATCCCGTAGTTTCCAAATCGACCTCCGTTCCGGTTATCATCAATTGGGGGTTAAGGGAGACGATGTCTCCTGAGTCTTTTCCGAACTCGCAACGTTAGTTGTAAATCTCTCTTAGTACCATTCGATTTATCCAAGGCTCGTCTGTATCCATAAACCTCCTAAACCACGTATGCAAACTTATCTAGACAAATCTGTTATCGTATTTATAGATGACGTCTTAACTTATTTAAGTAAAGAAGGAAAACGAACAACATCACCATCTTACGCTCGAACTTTTGAGAAAAGAGCAACTTTATACCAAATTCTCCGAGTGAGAATTTCTGTTGAACGAAGTCCAATTTTCTAGACCATGATGTTAATGGTCGAGGCATTACAATCAATCTCCAAATCAAGCCACATGTAATCAGGAAACTCTCATGACTCAGACTTACCGCAGATTCATTTTCGACTTTTTCTCGTGATGCTCGTTCTTTACCCTCGATAACTCATTAAGGTAGAAATCTAAACCTCTACGTGCCCGAATCTTGAACGTGATTATTCACACCAACCTTACTAGCTTAATTCGTATAGCACCAGGTGGGACTCAAATATGGAAATATTTCTACTTGGACGCCGAAAGGCATACCCTCTCGACTCAAAAATCAACATAACTAAAATTCGTTATTTTACACGAAGAATTCGAATACTAAATTGTGGATCCGATCAATCTTCTCGTCATCACGTACCACACTACATACCTCTGTTATTTCACCGTCACCGTCTGATATTACTGGAATTTAAGATAGCACACAATCCAACGATACTTCACTCTTCTTTGACTTAACGCCCTTGCGTTGCTGATAATCGTCCAACCATTATTCAACCCCGAACTATACAATTACGTGTACTATCTCGTTTCTCTTTCAGGCTTCATTTTTTTTTACAACTAGAGGCACGTTATGGCAACCTCGAGATGTAAGCTCATCCTATTCAAAGTCCTCATTTCACTCCTATCCTCATCGCTCGCATTTCCGTTAAGGAAACTCCTTGTAACATTTCTCCATGGATAGAGAAACTCCTCATATTACATTAGTATTCGCCACGAGGGTGAATAGTCCTAACGAACATTTTTCGAACCCTAACTGACTTGTTCAAACATATCTTAAGAAATTCTATTCCAACACGGTGTATCTTCGTCATTTATCCTGTATTGAAATACTCGTTTCACCTCTAGCGTTGCAAGAGACCTTGGGAACCCGCTTAGACATATGTACCGCGTATCTCCCACAACCGACGAACCGAGCAAACGTACGATTCAATCTTGGAAAGACATGTTACAGACTGGTATTGTCACCTTTAGTAGTTCCCCTTACTACGACAGCTATCACTCGTATATTAACGCAGCACTTCCGAAACCCTATATGACCGCAAATGTCATACCCCTGTTCATTTAACCAAAGCATGCGGCAAGCAAATCGCCAAATCTGAACTCCATCAAGAAACAACAATTGAGATCGTTCGAGTCCGAGGCGGGCTAGAGACAACCCATGGTCGCCAGAAGAGTTATACCAAACTTAGATGAAAACCTCACAAATCCCAGTGTGTAATCGCGTAATATTGAGAACCCGCACCTTGGAAAGGTGTAATCCATTTTGGGAAATTGAGGAAGGTTATAACCGCAATATTGAACCTTTTGAAACCTTGGGGCGTATTAGAACCGCTTCCTACCGTTTAGAACTTCCGACTCAATTAAGTTTCCATTTATCCTACATTTCGTGTAACAAACTTAGAAACGTGTCATGCGGAACAGGAATGTGCAATCCTTTTAGATGCACCAACTATTGATGACAAACTCCTCTTCATGGGAAAACTGGTTGAAATCATGGATCGTGAAATCGAACCTCAATACAACGTAACACCCCGACTATCCGGATTCGTGGAATGTCCAAGAAAGTACCTTCACTCATTCGTAGAGTTACTACTCTAAGTCTCGAGTAAGAGATATCGACTACTACTTCCAACTAAATTTCGGGACGAAATTTCTTTTGAGGTGTGGATAATGTAACATCCCGCATTTTTCCGTTAGATTATTTTTAACGCCGTCTTTTTCTTTTTAGATAATATTCCTCGTATCTAGATTCGTAACCTCCGTTAGCTAACATTCTAAATATTCTCGTTATCGGATTTTAATACGCGTTTTAAAATATTCCGTTTAGGTATTTTCCGCACCCGCTTCTAAACTCGAGGGACTAAAATTGACACGGGGCAAACTAGTTGACTAGGTCAACTAGTCCACCCCAATCACCACCATTCAATCACCTCCATCTCTCTCTCTTTCTCTCTAGCAAGAACACACACACAAACACCCAATTCAATCATTCATCATCTAAATTCGATCTAGGAGGCTTACAACAAAACAAATTTCATATTTGGAATCCTCTCTTCATCCTCTACAATTTGATACCAACTTCATCTCGTTTGGGTAACATTTCTAAAACTCTAGATTTCTCTAAATTCGTGTTTTTGATTTGAAATGGTGTTAGTTAGTGTCTATGGCTCGTGTCTAGCATGAATATATGATTTACTTGCTCGATTTGTTGTTTTGAGTAACTAGTTTGAACATTTGAAATGGGTTTGCTTAATCTTGCATTTTGGAAGATTAAATGTTGTTTGATTGTTAAAGTTCATGTTTTAATTGTGTTACTAGTATCACTAGCTTCGTTTTGATGCGTAGGTTGATTAAGAAAACTTCAAAAACCCGATTATTGATTTTTGTGAATTTTGGTTAGGGTTTGTTAGACTTTGAAATGAACTTTTGATGCGTTGAATGCTTGTTAATGTTGTTAGTAAGTGTTTAGATGCAATGTATGCTTAATTACCTTCGAAACGGCATATCGTATGTGTAAATTGGATTCCCGAATCATAAAATACGTTTTACGAACTTGAAACTTTGAAAATAAACCTTTCTTGATCAATTGACGAGATTTTGGCTATTGTAAATGATGTTATTGTTGGACCATAAGTGCTTAGTTGTATTCCTCGTCAAAATACCTTTCCAACGATATATGATAGGCATTATAAGTGTTTGCGGGTCAAGAGTTGGGTTGGAAAAGGTTTTGGTTCGTGCATACTTTGAAAAACTGACCAGAATTCTCTGCCCAGATGGTGGCGCGGCGCGCCCCATTCCCGCGCGGCGCGCGGATTGGCCTGGTCAGATTCTGACCACTTTGTCCCATTTCACGTGAAATGTTTGACTAGCTACCGACCTCCGATTCACATGAAACTTGTTCTAATATACTTGTATATGAATAATTAGCATAGAAAAATAGTCCGGGACCCGACCCGAACATGTTGACTTTTTCGTTGACTTTGACCCGACCAAGTTTGACTTTTTGTCAAACTTAACCAATTAATTATGCAATCTTCCTAACATGCTTTTATACTTGTATCTTGCATGAAACTTGACAATTTGCTTCACATGCTATATTAATCGAGTCGTATTGAGCCATAGGACTAATTGAACATCTTTGACCGTTTTGTGTTTACCGTTATTGATATAACCTATATGTTTAGGTCAAGACTAGCTTTGTCTTTGCACGCGTTTACTTGTCGAAGTACTTTATTAACTCTTGCACTCAAGGTGAGATCATAGTCCCACTTTTTCAATCACTTTTATTCTTTACATCGTGGGCTGAGAAACACATACATTTCATACTTATTTACTTTTCATGCTTTTACATTGTGAATAAATACGAATACAAAGATGCATACGAGTTTGAACAAAAGTCCTCAATCCAATTATCATTAGTTCCACTTGCAGGGTGTAAGTGTAAGCGTGTAATTATGTTGTGTGGCCATACGGGTTTAACAAACCCTCATTCAGACGGTTCGCTACCGTTAGTGAATGAAATATAATTTCAACAATGTATAGTGTAAGTTCTAACACTAAATTCAAAATTCAGAGGGAAGATTCGGTTAAGCCTTGATAATTGGGTGCTCGTGATACAAATACTATTTTGGAATGTGAATGATTCTGGTTGAGCAATTCTTAAAGAACCTTGTGGTTCAATACAATTTACTTACTAAACCTATGATTTCACCAACGTTTTTCGTTGACAGATTTCTATGTTTTTCTCAGGTCTTGCACGATATGTGATACATGCTTCCGCTCATTATTTGATACTTGCTTTGGATGTCGAGTATACATGCTTTTCATGGAGCGTCTTTTGACTTTACTTTAAATCGTGTCGCCTAGATTTCAATCGTACTTATAACGTTGTAACTTAACTTTTGGTTGAACAATTCTTGTAAACTTTGAAACAATCTTTATTTTGAAATGAAGGCGACATATTTTGGTCAAACGTTATCTTAAAGACTTATAATCAGGTAATGGGACCCACGTAGCCGACGCCGTCACTTGACGATTTGTCGGGGTCGCTACACGAAGGAAACCATTAGAGTTTCAGATTGGGGACATGGTTATGTTAAAGGTGTCACCATGGAAAGGTGTAATACGTTTCGGAAAAAGGGGTAAACTAAACCCAAGATATGTAGGTCCGTTCAAGATCATCGAACGCATTGGACCGGTAGCTTATCGACTTGAGTTACCGCAACAACTCGCCGGAGTACATAATACCTTTCACGTCTCGAACCTTAAGAAGTGTCTTGCAAAGGAAGACCTTACCATTCCTCTTGAAGAAATCCATGTCGACGAGAAACTACAATTCATCGAAGAACCAATCGAAATCATGGATCGTGAAGTTAAACAGCTCAAACAGAGTAACATACCGATCGTTAAGGTTCGTTGGAGTGCTAGAAGAGGTCCCGAGTTTACTTGGGAATGAGAGGATCAGATGAAACAAAAGTATCCACACTTGTTTCTCGATGACGCAAAATAGGTACAATTTTCAAATTTCGGGACGAAATTTATTTAACGGGGAGGTAATGTAACGACCCGCACTTTTTCGATCGTTCTATACTTATAAGATTAATATATACATAAATTAAACCTTACCAACATGATAAGCAATCCAAATTGTTGAGATTTATATTTTCGAAAAGAGTTTTACACAACGTTTGACCGTCTAGTTTGACCGATGATATCACGAACTATACAATATATGATAATTATACGTCTGTGTATATATATGTATATATACATATTTAACATGATTAATGAATGTTTTAATATCTCATTTTGTATTAATAACAATAAGTTATAAGTATATTTTGAAACTACTAACTTAAGTTTTCAAAACGATAACCATACGTAACGTTATTTGACTTAAATACTTATGACCTATAATGTTTATACATATATCGTATAAGTAATGAATTTAATCACTTTTAAGAACTTAAATACATAAAACCATATAAGTGTATTCACAAAAGATAGCTATATTTGAATCCTCATTCCATTTTTCACAAAATTTCTATACGTATATCTAGAGTATATGTATTCGTATCATACGCAGCTTCTAGATGTATTTACTATTGGTATATACCAATAAAAATCTGCTCCTTAGCAGCCTTAGATGATTAAGAAACATGTGGAACCAACCATTTGTCAAGTAGCATGAATTATTTAGCAAGAAAACAAAGTTAGGTATCTTTTTTTTCCTTTATAACCTAAAAACGTTTTTATGCATGCACACCATTTCTTCACTCCATTTTCTCATACTTACACTTCCATTTCTCTCTCAAAATACTCTTAACTTCATACTTGATCATCTCCAAGCATTTTCTCCATCATTTAGCTTCAAAAACAACACTTAAATCTCATAAGAAAACCTTACAAAAACACTTCAAGAAATCCTTCCAAGAACACAAACTTACTTCCAATCTTACATCCAATTCCATCACCCTTTTGGTTCTAGGTTCTTACTCCTCTTTTACAGAAACCTTGTCCAAGGAACTTGAGGTAGTATCTATGTTCATAACCTTATTCGATTCATATATATATAGCTATCATATTTTGTGGTATACAATTTTAACAACAAGAACATAGTTTGAATGTTTTCAAACTTGTTTGCAAACTAAATAGATCCTTATAACTTAACTTTTAAAATACTTCAAGACCTGTAATATAACTTAAATATATGCTAATTTAACAAGGTATAACTTGGTTTTTCAAAGAACACCTTAAAAACTGTTTTTACGACGTCGGAGTGCAACCGGGGGCTGTTTTGGGTTGGATAATTAAAAACCATCTTAAACTTTGAATTGGAGGTTTATTTTCTGGAAAAATGATTTTTACTATGAATATGATAACACATAAAAATTTCATGATTTAACTCAAAGTATAAGTATTTTTAGAAAAATAATCATTTAAGGTTGTTTACATGATGGAAAATGATTAACTTCATAAGTTTCACTAAAGTTTGACCTATGACCTGTGATTTCGAATACAAACTAAGGTATTTACAGTTCATAGTCTTAAAGAGGGACTCGATCCAAGGAAGTGGCAAGTTGAATCAACGAAAACGGAGTTGTAACGAAGAAACTATGACCAAAACGAGATCGGATATCTAAGACTAGTTTAACTACGAAAATAATTGGAGAAAATTAAATAAATCACATCTTTTTAAAATAACATGATATTTTATATATATGTACTCATAATTTAATTTTATATGGTTCAGGATCACCCGTAAACAATACGAGAAGATTAATCATAAGATCCCATGATTGTACGCAACACGTCATTTGACAACACCGGTACTTTATGTACGCAACACGTCATTTGACAACACCGGTACCGTGGGTCAAGATTAATCTCGACCAATACATATATGATGGGGGTTTTATTTATTTCGTTGGGGGTTTATTAAACACCTAAAAATGAACCATTTAAAATTGAATTACTAACATCGAACTGCTAACTACGGACTAAGGAATTATTAAAAGTATTATAAGTATATATATGTGACGATTGTTTAAAAAGAAAAGGTATTGATATATTATATATGGTTAGGTTTGTGATATCAATCGGAGACCAAGTCAAAATTACATATCTTCAAGACGAAAGTGAGTATATAGTCCCACTTTTAAACTCTAAGTATTTCGGGATGAGAATACATGTATTTTATGTTTTACGTTATGGACACAAGTAACTGAAAAATATATTCTACGTTGAGTTGTACCACTGGCATACTTCCCTGTAGCTTGGTAACTGTTATTTACAGCGGTATTGTAAACGCGAATCCTGTTGATAGATCTATCGGGCCTGACAACCCCAACCGGACTGGACGACCAGTATTCAACGGTTGCACAATACTTCGTTTCGTGACTACACTTGGTACGGTGTAGTAAGATTTCATAATAAAGGGAATATGCGACGTGATTAAATGTTAAGTATGGTTACCAAGTGCTCAACCACTTAGAATATTTTTATTAAAATGTTTATATATGAAATCTTGTGGTCTATATATATATTGCTGCCGGCATTAAACCTATATCTCACCAACTTTATGTTGACGTTTTAAGTATGTTCATTCTCAGGTGATAATTAGAAGCTTCCGCTGCAACATGTTGAATTTAAACAAGATCTTGAGTATGCATATTTGTGTCAAAAATAAAACTGCATATCGGAGGATTTGTAATGTAAAATATGCTAGAAATCGTATTGTTATCATCACATGTAAAGTTTGTAAGTCTAAGATTATCGCTAAACGATAATCATCTTTATATTGTCTAAAGCTTGTATTATCATAAGAGTTATGGTTTGTAATGTAAAATAAATGCAGTTGTTCTTTTAAAAATATCGCATATAGAGGTCAATACCTCGCAATGAAATCATACGTTATCTAACACGTTCTTATGGTTAAGGACGGGTTACGACATCAACGACTCGAATGCAACGTCTTTTGAAATATGTCATGAATGACTCCAAGTAATATCTCTGAATGAGCAAATGCATAGCGGAAGATTTCTTTCAAACATGAGAATAAACATGCTTTCAAGTGTCAACCAAAAGGTTGGTGAGTTCATTAGTTTATCATAAATATTCATTTTCATCATTTTAATAGACCACAAGATTTTCATTTCCATTTCTCATAAATATACGTCTCATACATAGAGACAAAATCATTCATATGGACTGAACACCTGGTAACCGACATTAACAAAATGCATCTAGAATATCTCCATATATAAATATCGAAGTACTAAAGCAGTTCAAATTCTCTGACTGGGGCTTGTCAATGGCCCATAGATCTATCTTTAGGATTCGAGTCAACTGGTGGCAATTATAATAAACACCAATTCTTAGGTTACCAAGTTCAACAAGGGCGATATCCGGTATAACAATTCAACCATAGAATCTAGTTTCAATTACTTGTGTCTATTTCGTAAAGCATTTATAAAAGCGCATGTATTCTCAGTCCCAAAAATATATATATTGCAAAAGCATTTAAAAAGGGAGCAAATGAAACTCACAATACTGTATTTTGTAGTAAAAATACATATGACGACATTGAACAATGCAGGGTTGACCTTGGATTCACAAACCTATATCATTCATATGTATATTAATACATATACTTGTAATCGAACAATTTCATATATTATATATATATATTTAATTTGTGTATATATTCAAAAAGATTAATATTTATATGATTTTATTAATATATATAACTTATTATTTTAAAAAATACCTAATTTTTTATATATAAATCTTTATATATAGATTGTTAATATGATAATACATATTTATATGTAATATTACTTTTAAGTATAGTTCTGTATAAATAATATTTATTTGGTAAAATAACGTTTATAATAGTAATAAAAATCGTATTTGATTATGATGATAACAATACTGATAATAATAATAATTATATTAATGATTTTAGTAATGATAATAATAACAATACTTATAATAAAAACTAAATCATAAGTTTTTTACTAATGATAATAATAATGATAATTATAATAATAATAATAACTATAGTATCTATAATAATACTTTTACTAATAATAATAATATTAATAATAATAATTATTATATTAATAATAATAATGATAATAACATTAATTTTGACAACAATGAAAAATTTAATAATAATGACAATGAAATGATAATAATACTTACTACTTAATAATAATAATAATAATAATAATAATAATAATAATAATAATAATAATAATAATAATAATAATAATAATAATAATAATAATAATAATAATAATAGAAATTTTATTATTAAAGACAATAATATAATATTAGTAATAACAATAATGATAATAATAATTGTAATTATAATCATGATAGTAATACCAATTAATAACTAATACTTATATTAATAACAATAACAATAATATTAATACTAGTAATAATAACATTAATAATAATAATAATAATAATAATAATAATAATAATAATAATAATAATAATAATAATAATAATAATAATAATAATAACCATAAAAATAATAATTTTGATAAATAAACTACCTTCCAAGCTTTTCCTAAAAAAAATGCCCAGAGCCGGGCTCGAACCCGTGACCTCTCATTGACCCGCACACACCCTAAACCATCTGCTCCACTCTGCTTTTTTGATTATTATTACAACCCCTAATTATATATAACTCTTTTTAATTTCTGTCATATTTTCATCCTCCTCCTCTTAAAATTTAGTTCGATCAGTGCCTCAAAATTCATATATCGAATTTTGTGATATCAAATATGATTTGTATATAACCTTGGGACTAAATGGCTGTTAATGATTAATAAAACAAAAAGAAAAAAAAAAATAAGAGCAAAGAACACCATTGCTGCTGCCGCAGTTTAAAAAAAATAAATAATGATTTCAACTTTGAGAACGTTTTAGATGAAGATTATAACACGAATTACTTTGCAAATCAATCTTAGAAACTTTTGGAATCATCAATTAACATTCATACGAAATCGAATTTGATCAATGTTCATACAGTTTGACTTTTTACAAATTACCTTTGACTCCAAAATTCGAGCTCGATATTGAAAATTAGAGTTTCAAACTTTGCAGAAAGATTAGATATAAGATTCCTAATAGAATAGCATTTTTACATTTTGAGATTTCGTTCTAATTCGAGACTTGGCTAAACAAAAAATGAAGAACAGGGATATCGAGCTCCATTTTTCAGTAAAAAAAATATCAGATAGTAGATAAAGCCTTACAATGGATTTTGATAGTGGAATATGGGTGTCTGTTTATCAATAATACAGATTGATCGATGCACTTATTGAAGAAAAAAAAGTCGACCAGTTATCACAAGCTTAATAGCAGAAGATAAAAAAAATATTAAAATAGATTGTGTCAGGTACCATTTTTTACGCGTGATATCTCTCTCTCTATACATATAATATTTAACTTTAATAATTAATAATTATATTGATATTAATAATAATAATTATTATAATAATAAATAATAATAATACTGATATATATATATATATATATATATATATATATATATATATATATATATATATATATATATATATATATATATATATATATATCAGTATTTATCATAAATATATGCATATATTGATATATCTCTATTTGTATTTATATAACACTGTTTTTGTATATTTCTTTATTTATTATTATTTTTTATAGATTTTAATTAATCTTAATATTAAATATTAAGTATAACTATAATAATAATAATACTCTTAATGTTATAATATTACAAATTTTTAATAATATAATTGAAATAATAATATTACTAATGATAACACTATGAGATGATAATAATAATATTATTATTGATAATGCTACTAATGATTGTTAATTATAAACTTTTAATATCTAATATTAATACAATTAAGAATTAAGATATAACAAGTTATATGTATTTATGTATATATCTATATCCGTATATCGAGTATATGTTTATATTTGTATATTAATTATATAGAGAAACATAATAATATAAACATTAATATTTAATATTAATTTTATTATTAGTAATGAAACTAATAGTAATAATAGATTTAATAATGATAACAATACTTGTACACCTCGGGCTTCATATATTTTGTATATTTTAATAATAATAATAATAATAATAATAATAATAATAATAATAATAATAATAATAATAATAATAATAATAATAATAATAATAATAATAATAATAATAATACAAATGTTAATATCAACATTTATAATGACAGTTGGGTTAATAGTATAATTTTTACATTTTTAACATACACCTAATAATAAATATGTACAGAAATCATATGTTATATTTAATAACAACTTAATTGTTATTATATCGTTTATTATTTTACAATTTATATCTTACAATTAATCATATAATATATCTAATTATTATATTTCTTATCTTACATATTTAATTTTAATGTTTAAATTATATTTTATAATTTCAAATTATTATATATACCCTTATATTTATATTTATATTTATATTTATATTTATATTTATATATTGACATATTTATTTACACATAAACGTTCGTGAATCGTCGAGCACAGTCATAGGTCAATTGATTATATAAACATAGTTCAGAGTTTTTGAGATTCAATCTAGTAGACTTTGCTTATCGTGTCGAAATCATATAAAGATGAAGTTTAAATTTGATCGGAAATTTTCGGGTCGTCACATTTATCACATTTACTGGCGGAATTTCTTTGAGATTTTTGTTCACTTAATCTCCTTCTAATGTCGAGTTTCATCACCATTTGTTGGCGGAATTTCTTTGAGATTTTTGTACACTTAATCTCATTTCAATGTCGAGTTTTATCCCATTTACTTGTGGGATTTCTTTGTAGCTCATTTATTTTATCCCATATGCTAGCGGGATTTTTTTGTAGCTCATTTATTTTATCCCATATACTAGCGGGATTTCTTTGTAGCTCATTTCATTGTCGAGTTTTATCACATTTACTGGAGGGATTTCTTTGTAGCTCATTTCAATGTCGAGTTTTATCCCATTAACTGGCGGGATTTCTTTGAAAGTTTCGTGCACGTAATCTCATTTTATTGTTGAGATGTAGTATCTTTATTATATATCTCAAGTTTCTTTGAGATATATTGCATTGTTATTAAAAGAACCATTTTTGGTTGCAAGATCGTTATCTTGATCTAATGATAGTCGTGTCCTCTAGCAAACATCTCAACTTATTGGATGAAGTTATTAAAAAACACAACTTTTGAGACTAGATATTTTCCATCAACCATTTGATTTATTTAGTGAAAATATACACTTCGTTGAAGTGAGTTATTAAAAACAAATCTGTTAGGCTTAGGGAATTTCCATCAACCATTTCCTTTATGCACAATTGTCTTCTTAAAGGAATAATATAATTAGTTAATAGGAACATGAATTTCGAATAATCAAATCACTTAATAACCTTCCAAATTATGAACAGATCTGCATATGTTTCATGATTTTAAGCAATGTAAAGAATTAAGACAAACCTAAAACTGATATACTATGAGACGTGACGCATTTGTTCGGGTCCCACGGATGGCGCCAAATGATGATACGTCATTTTACATGGCAAGAATATGGCTCTTAATGACCTTACTCGTTGACTTGATTAACAGTATCACTCACGAGAGGGGTTAGATTTCTTAGGTTAATATGAGGGTTTATGGGTGGTATATCGTGTCGGGTGGCGATTCCCTATTTGGTAACTCATATTACACTTTTAGTGTAATTGGTTTTACGTCACTGATCCTTAATAGGAACCGAACGATTGTGGATAAAGAGACATATCTTTATTGATTCATGATATTGATTTAAGAAGTTTTATACATCAACTCTTGATTTGGTTCTAGTATTGTATATGATGATTGTGAAAGATGATATGTGAATGTGTGAGTGTTTATCGATATTTTTTACCTTGTTCTTCTTCTTGTTACTTTCTCTTTATTTATAGGCAGCGTAGATGGGTTTGAGTAGCAAGTGTAGCTAGCTTTACGTTCTTTCAATATTTACCTTATCTTTCAAACCCTCCTTAGCTTCCATGTAAAAGCCTCCCAGCCACATATAACATGCAATCTCTCATAGCCACATAGTAAGTTATTTTACTTCCCATATATAATAAATCATTAATATTAGTACTTAGTAGTATCATTTATAAGACATACTCCGTATTTGATTAGTATTAGTAATATGTATTTTACCCCCTTATACTACTTACTCTATTACAATGCAAATATAATAAATAGTTTGTGGAATCGAAATTACTATAGAGGAAAAAAGAATATGAAAACTTAGAAGAATATCGAATTATTTACGATGGGACTTCTGATAAGTGAGATAGTTGCTTAATACTTTAATTATTTGATAAAGAAACAACTTGTATGCTAAAATGAAAGTGACCTCTTAATTCCGCCGCTGCTTCCACTAACAAATGAATATGTAAATATATTAATTGTTTGGGCTTACACTCAGTTAATTGCAACGGACTACAATATTAAAATACTTATAATTTTTGAAGGGCCTAAGAAAATAAATAAACATGGGCTCTAGATATTTATCATTATTGGGATGTTAGGGGATGCTCAATACCCCTAAGCACCCCTACTCCCTCCTCCGCCACTGCGTGTAATTGTTTATCCGGTTGCACACTTCGCAATCTTTAGTTCGCATGTTTCTTGTGGGGCTTGAGTTACTAAGCCACCACACTATATGTATTTTTCGAGTTATTAACAAAATTCCTTTGCTTTTCAATATATATATATATATATATATATATATATATATATATATATATATATATATATATATAAGTGTTTAAATTTTTCTAAGATACAAACAGAATATATAAAAGTGTTTAAATTTGTTCTAAAACACCTATTATAGCATATAGGTAAGCAAACCAATGTTTAGAATATATGCTTGAAATAAATAGCTTTCCACTATTATGGTTTTCAACTATGCGTTATTTATTTTTTTAAAGTTATAACTTACTTGCTTTATTATATATTTTATTCGTCCACAAAAAAGTTCTGCAAATTCGCGGGTATTAATTTAGTTAATAATAATAATTAAATATTAAATAGATAAAAGAATAATTAGTTCAGAGTATCTTATATCCTTACTTTTACTTTATTCATATAAGAAAAAAATTAAGTAAAAAAGTAAAGAAAAATTAAGTAAAAGTAAAGGTAAAACTGAAAAATTTGTAAGAAAGTACATGTAACAGTTACTTTTTCTTCGAACTGTGTATTGTTTTTGTAAAGGAATATTAAATTGAGATGGATGAAATATTAATTATGAAAAGACCCTCAAACAACTTTCTTATAGTTATTTATGCCCCCTGAGTTTTGATTACGTGTCACAATGGTCCTTAATATGCATATTGTTATCAGTTAAATCATATGTTACCTTGATATTTTTTATACGATGACGTGGAGTTAAAAATTGCACCTTTTAGAAGAAAGAAAATAACTGAGTTTGACGTGGTAGTGTCAAATTTTGAAGTTATGTTATGACTATTGTCAAATTTAAGTGTTAAATTGGAAGGAAATGTTTAATGATGTAGTAAAATGTGATTAAAATTTTTGTGAAAAAATAAATATATAAGGTGAAATGAAGTGTCATCTTTGAATTAGGTGTTAAATTTTGCCATTGCTCGTTACATATGTAACTAACGCCCTAAAATTAGGGATGGGACTCGCAGGCCATGGGCACGGATCCTATACACCCGTAACCAACATGTCAACTTTTTTTCCTCGTTGAGACCTGTTACACTCTCGCGGGTAAAAATATTTCGTCCATGCCCGTAATCCGCGGATACCCGCGACCCACGGATAAACCCACAGGTAATAAAACTATACAACTTAGTAAAAAAAAAATTAAAAAAGCCAATTAATTTTATTAATAATAAACCATATATACAACCAACATGTAAAGTGACGTGAATATTACGTTTTTTTATTTATATATAATATTATGTGTTTAATCGTTATTCCATTACAACTAACACCACTTTTAAATAATAATTGTATATGTAAACTCGGGGGTAAATAAAAAAATGTCTCATGTGTTAGCGGATCAGGTTTTACCTGCAACGGGTAATATATACCTGCGACGCGTAGTATATACAAGTTGTTAACATAACTTCCCCCTAAATCCTTCACTTAAACCCGAATATAAAAGTATGGAACTACCAACTCTTTAAGGACCCTATTATTTCTCTCAGATATACCATTTTGTTGTGATGTATAAAGAGTTACGGTCTTATGGATAATGTTAACGGATTGAAAATAAGATTGATCAATGTATTCACCTCCCCTATCTGTTCTAAGTCTTTTTATCAAAGTCTTTTGTTGCAATTCTACTTCAGTTTTAAATATTTTGAATTTATCTGATACTTCATCCTTAGTATGTAACAAATAAACATAGCAAAATCTAGAAACATCATCAATAAAAGTGTGACAACCCTCATTTCACCAAAATGCCCTTAGGGTTTTCCTTTGCCTGTTCTATGTATTAGATTAGGGTTGTTATCCATCATAATTAATGTACAATAAATTAATGTTTGATAATTTAATACTCGCGTTTAATAAACCCTAACCCTAACCCTAACCCTAATATTTAATAATATTATTAATATAATAATATAATATAATAATATAATATAATTATACGTATATGTAATATTAAAAATGTAATAATAAATTGTGAATTATAATTTGTGTATAGATGTGTATTATTAAAAGTATTATGTTATTATGTTATGTATATGAGATTAATCAACTTAATTATTTTTATACATTATATGTATGTATATATATATATATATATATATATATATATATATATATATATATATATATATATATATATATATATATATATATATATAATTGTTCTAGAATATTCTAATTATTTATAAACAAATATAAAAATAATAAATACCTATATATAGCCGAAATTAATAAAATAAATAAAAAAATAACAAATTGTAATTATAATTATTTCCAAATATAAGATTTCTTCTTTTCCAAGTTTTTTTTATCCTATATAAACCCCTTCTACATTTATATTTTCTCATTCACAATTTTTTGACTTCTCTAAAAAACCCTAAAAATAATTGTAAGTTCTATATCTTTTTTTTTCTCTTCTTTTGTTTTTTTAGCCGACCGGTATATGTATATATATACAAAAACCGAATAAAATAGCTATAATTCATAAAATTCGTAACATTTTTTATCCAGATTTTACTAATGTTATAAAGGTAATATAAGTCGAAAAATTTATTTTTATGATGTATTATATATTTATTTACAATTATTCAAGTCGGCTAGTGTATATATATGTAAAAATCAATGAAAAACAAACGAAATTAAAAACTGAAACAAAAATTTTCGTAGCTTCTTATTGATGTAAAAAGAGTTTTAGAATCGAAAAATTTAATTATTTACTGTCTTATATATTTATTATGTATTTAATATTGAAACCGATATATGTATATGAATAAAATAGATTTAATTCGTATAAAATTATAAGATCAGTAGGTTTGTATGAAAGTTAATTAGAACAGTTAAGGGACATGTTAAAATAATTTTTGGGAATTTTTGAGTATTATTACTAAGTATTTTCGAATTATATGATTAAACAATGCAAATTCTGTAATAAATAGTTTTATCAGAAAATAAAATATGTACATAATTTTTATGAGTTTATAAAATGTGTGTGAATCTGTAAAAAATATAAAACTTAATATTTGGGTCGAATTAGTATTTAATCTATAATTAAATTCATATCTTGTGTTAATCGAAAATAAATAAGGAAATAAATACAAAAGAAATATAAAAAAAGGTAGAATAATTTTATAAAATTCTACAGATTTTTTGTAACACCCCGTTTTCCCCATATATGATTTATAGGTGTATCGTGTATGTACGATATGTGTATGAAGGCTTCGGGACATGTTCTAGGGTTAAAGTCTTGTATATGAGAAAATGAGTCAGGTCATGTGGTATGTCGCGGCACGACATAGGAGGCCGCGGCGCGACAATTAACTGGAATCAGGATCAGGAGGCATGTAAACAAGGGCACCAGACCACGGTTTATCTCGCGACGCGGAGAAGGGTGCCGCGGCGCGGCATTCAGCTGATTTCAATTCCAGGAGGCATGTTAAGGAAACCACCAGAACACGTTATGGGTCGCGGCGTGACGATTAAGGTCGCGGCGCGGCATTCTGGGCGAGCTGGTACCAGATTTGCAATTTTAAAGGATGTTCGAGGGCATATTGGTCATTTCGCATATGTGCCAGATTTGGGATCTTAAATCCCATCCACTCATCTCTTTTCCTTTTCTTCTTCATTTTCTCTCAAAAACTCAAACACCCCAATTGATTCAAAGGGATTTTTGGAAAAGGAAGAAGCGGGTTTTGATCGAAAGCGTAAGAGGCAAGTTTGTTCTCCTCGTTCTTAGCTACAAGGTGATACTAGAGGTAAGCTCTAACTCCGAATTTCATTTTCATGTTCATCATTCGAATTTGGGGCTTTTGGCTTGTATGTTCATAGATGGAACCCATTTAGTTGTTAATTGAAGATTAACACCAAGATTCGGGCTTATTGTTGTTATTGGTGGGTTATGGGTTTGGTGAACAAGTGTAAGTTTGTAAGACTTGCAAATGGGTGTAATCACTAGTATTTAGTGATTATTGAGGTGTTGGAAGCCTTTAGGGTTCATTCGGTTGACTAATTTTGAAATGGGTCAAAATTAGGGTTTTGGTGTCAAATTGGGCAAGACAAGTGTTTAACACTTGTGTTCGGGGTTAATTGGATTATTAGGACCATTGTCACTAGTGTTAGTGATTATTGGTTAGTTTGGGCGCGGTTTGAGCTTGAAAGTGCAATTGGGTCAAAATTGCACTAGTTGTCGATTTTGGGTTGATTTGTAAATCCACCCTAATTGTGTTGTTTGTTATGTGATAATGGAATAGGTACATTCCATTGGCGTGTTGCGGATCATTCGGTTGCACTCATCGAGGCGTTTAAGGTGAGTGTAAACATACTATGCACATGTGTATGTGTAAAATGGGTGCGTGTGTGTAGGGTGACCCTTGTTCGGGTTTACTCTATGTTCGTGTGGGAGAATGGACCTTGTGCTTTGCGTCCTTGTGATACGCTTATGCGTTGTGGGTTTTACCCTTGGTATTGTAAATTGGCTAGCGTTTTGGATAACCCTTTTGGCGATGGGTTGGTAGCATTTGTTGTTGAAGAAATGAATCTCGGTCAGTGCGGATTCATGATGACTCGGGTTGTTTCGGTCATCTTGGTGATGAGGTGGTGAATTTCGGGTTGTGCGAATTCACTAAGGCTCGGGTAGTTCGGCCAACCTCGGTTGTAGAAGTGGTAAAGGAAGTGAATCTCGGGTAGTGCGAATTCACTAATGCTCGGGTAGTTCGGCCGACCTTCATGTGGTTTGGGTTAAGGGGTTAACCTTATTGTTGTTGATTATATTTATTGTATACGCGTGTATACTTATTGTTGTGTTGTAGCTAATCTTGTGGCGTTAGCTTGGTGATTACGTAGCGTGTAGCTACTTTGTGTATCTGCCCTTTTGTAGTTTGTTTTGCCATGCGAATACGGTATGTGTTATTTTGATGCTTGGTGATGCGTAGCCATTTTATGCATATGTATGTGTGTAGTATCTTTACATTCACTAAGCATTAGCTTACCCTCTCGTTGTTGATATTTTTATAGGTTCGCGTGATGGCGGCTCGGGTAAGCATGGGGATTAGAGATCTTGGCTTGGTTGCTTTAGAAGATCTTGCTTTTGTACTCGATTAGGATTTGGGTAGCGTAGTCCCAAATCACCATGCTCGGTTTTGTGTAAACGTAACTAGTCGGGTCATAATGATTATAACCAGTTTATGATTTAGCTAACGTAATATTGTATTAAGAAGTTTAAATTATTGTCGTACGTCTTTAAGTTCGTTGAACTTACTTTGATCAAAATATATTTTGGAAACTGTGTAATGGGACCTAAAGTATTATTTAATGTGTATTAAAAGGAAAAAATTTTATGGGCCGGTTTTAATACGGGTTGGGTTGTTTCATTTTTGCACTAAAGAAAACTTATAGAAATTATAAACTGAATTATTTGATTATTATTTTAATTAAAAACGAATTTAGGAAGTATATATCTATTTTCGGTATAAATATAATACATATACATTATAATAATTAAATATCATTGTTTCTAAATATAAAAAAATCTGTATATAATTATTTAAATACTAATTATATATATTTGCTAATATATATAATAAATATCTACTAATACATAACTAATTTAATATGATACATATACTTTATAAAGTATATAAAATAGATTATACAAATATATACTTTAATAATTCATTTATATAATAACATAATAAAAAAAATCTAAACTAATATATACTTAAATAAATAATAAAAGATAATTGAAGTATTAATACATTAACGAAAATAATAAACTTATTAATAACAACATACCTTATGTTAAACTTAAGGTGAGGGTTAATCAAAAGAAACGTACAACTCATACGAACTTCACCGCTACTTACGGTCGTAAGTGAATGATGTCTAGGTTGCCATTTATGGGGATAGCTTGTGGATCTTGAATGCCATGACTTAGATTCTGGTCAAGAGTCCTGGGCCCCCGGTTACATCTGGTCAATCCTGGCTTACTTAATAGCAACGAAGTTTGAGTAAAGTTGTACAACGTCTTGCTAAAGATTAACCCGAACTTTCTAAAATTGGAAAGTTACTATAAGTGGAAACTTTCCATAAATAGTAACCTTCCGAAAATGGAAATTCTTTAGTGAACCATCACTATTAGCATAGTTATTATATACTTATGTCTGTTAGGCAATATCTGATCATACGTTCTATATCTAGGTTGAGATCTCGATCACGTCCGTTCCGTTCAATTCATTCTTTTGTGGAATAACTCTTCTGTGCTACTAAGGTGAACTTCATAGCCCCGATTTTACATATTTATTGAATTTTATAAATCTTGGGGGTAAGACACATGCTTACTTTAAAACGATTTACAATTCAGACACAAGTGCCTAAACTTTTTGATATGCAACTTCATGGGACTTTAGTTAACTTGTATTCTTACATGCAAATCCCCACCACAATATCGTTAATTACTGAAATTGAAATGTTGCAAGCTTAATTATTGTGAGTAGGCCTATTGAGAGTGACGTCTCTACCCATTGACTTATCGTCAAGGGGGTACATAGTGATGGCAAAAAAGCCCGAACCTGACGGGGAAAATCAAAACCTGACATAATTGGGCCGGGTCTGGCCCGGGCCTACGGGTCTTGGGCCGGGTATGGGATTGATTTTTAAAAAATATTCGAGTTAGGGTTCGGGTCTGGGTTTAAATAAAGACCCATCTACCCGGCCCGTCTACCCAGCCCGTATACCTGCATAATAATAATAATAATAATAATAATAATAATAATAATAATAATAATAATAATAATAATAATAATAATAATAATAATAATAATAATAATAATAATAATAATAATAATAATAATAATAATGATAATAATAATAATAATAACAATAATAATTAAAAATAAATAATAACAAAAATTAAATTAAAAAATATGTTGATTACAAGGTCAATATGAATTTATATATTTATTTATCATCTATCAACTTCACATTTTCATCTGCATTCAAATCAAGAATCTGATTTATAAAAATATTTAAAAATTGATAGTGATAATAATTGGAAATAGAAAATAATATATACTGTACAAATATACACATATAAATAAAGCATATAATTTACAGAGTTATAGATTGTATATGCTTTTGGTAATGTATTTATTTGCTAAAAAAAATAAAATAAATGGGTACCCGTTTACCCGCTAGTTAGTAAACCCGTTTACCCGTCGGGTATTTGGTTCGGGTTTGGGATTAGTTTTCCTTATCGGCTCCGGGTCCGGTATTACTCAAACTTGGCCCAAACCCGGCCCGATGCCATCCCTAGGGGTACATAATAATGATTACCGACACACGCGCAGTGCCAGGGGTTTATGTTTAACTCGATATTATAACTCATGGCATATTGATGTTTTGAGCTAAATCTTGTGGTCTAAAACTTTATTGATTATTAAACCTATGATGTTCACTCAACCACTGTGTTGATACTTTTAAGCATGTTTGTCTCAGGTGATGATTAACTTATGTGCTGCTTGATGATTGCTTAGCTAGGTGTTTGCATTGGAGTTCACAAATTCATAACTTATCATTCATTAAACAACTATTATTTACATTGGATTTATTATGTAAAACTTTATTTCATTTCCGCTGCAATACAAATATTGTTTTTATAAAACGTCTCATTTAGAGTCGTTCTCGCTTATATACTTGTGTGATGATATTGAAATGTCATATTTACCCCCGACCCTATTTGGGGGTGTGACAGAGTGGTATCAGATCCATGTTGTTATAGAGAACCATGATTGCATATTATGTGTGCCATATGTGTTAGTTAGGGTGCCTTAGCAATCTATAGGACTATAACCTTTCCTGCCTTAGTTTAAGTACTTTTCGTATTTGACAATATTCTTGCCTTAGTTTTAAGTGCTATCCTCATTTCTATGCTTGCCTTACTATGCTCTCCTTCTATCATGCCGTCACACCGTACCTCAGAATCTACTTAGTACTCCTTCTCCTTTTCTAGGATGTCTAGTCATCACCCAGTCATCGTTTCGGACATCGAAGGATCCGACACTGAAGGATCTGTCCGCACACCCAATTACTCACTTGCTTCACCATCATTATCACTAACTAACCCATACTATCTTATCCATTGGCATTGATAGTTTGTGCACCATAACTCCTCAGCTAATACTTCATTTATGTAATGAAGGAAATGGCTCGTGGTGCACAACCAAACAACAACAACACTACTCCCAACATCACTCTCTCTACCGAACAATTTCAGATGCTCCTAGCTGCTGCTCAAAGCAACTATGGCAATGGCAATCAAACCAACACCGGTCAACAGAATCTCCCCAACCCTTATTCATACAGGGATTTCTCAAACTGCAAGCCTCCAAGCTACAAGGGTACTGAAATACCTGAGTTTAGGAACATGGAGATGGTGGATGCAGATCTCATAAACTACACCAATCGATTTTAAGGGTTTGCTTCCATGAATCCTCACATGATTACTCCCGAGTATCTAGGGATCCAATGCTACATCAATGGGTTGCCTGATGGCCTTCGAAGGGTCGTCGCTGTTTTAAACCCAAGGACCATGCTAGAAGCTATATGTATGGCAAACCAGCTAATTGACAAACATGGGAGGAAAGAAGATGCTAAAAGGAGGTGGGAAGCAATAGAGCTAAAAGACTCCAAGGGTGAACCCGAAAAATGCTATAAGGGAACCTTTTCTCGTTGCCAAAGGTGTGAGAAACATCATATTGGGAAGTGTAATGCTGTGTGCTCCAAATGTAAGAAAGTGGGTCACATAGCCAAAAAATTGCAGAGTTACGCTTCTCTCAGCTCATACTTCTGCAACAAAAACTAATACAACTATTCCTACTTGCCCTATATGTGGAGGAGTAGGCCACCACAAGCATTAATACCCGAAGGGGAAAATGATGAAGAGAGACGAGGAAGAGTTTTTAGCAACTACATAGTCATTTAAAATTTTCAATTTTATAGTGTTCTTTATGTTACCATTTAGTACTTCTATACTTTGAAAGATTTCGTAATACTCTGGTTATTTTCTTTAAATGAATGAATGCTATTATTATCTTCTTTTATTTCATTTCCCATTGAAACTTCTATCTCAAGATAAATATTGACTAGAATGACATTAGTGGAAAGTTGATTACCAAATTTCAACTTAATGGAGTGATAGAATTATGAGTTAAGATAGTATAATGACGTCTGATCAACGTGGTTATATTATGATAAGTCATACAATTCTAATGGATCCTGATAGTGATAGGGTCTGATCAACCTTATGACTACTGTGTACCATTACCTGACTCCTTTATCCCTGTATTGTAAACTAAAAATATCAACTTTGGATATCATATTATCTAAGGTCTCAAAATTTCTTTCGTTTCCAAAATTATTCACTCCTGCATTGAAGATGTACCAGTGGTTAGAGACTCTCCTGAAGAACTCCCTGTTCTCCCTCCCCAACGACAGGTTGAGTTTCAGATTGATTTGACTCCCGGTGCTGCACCTATTGCAAAGGCACCATATGGCTTAGCTCCACCTGAGATGAAGGAATTATCCAACCAACTCCAAGAACTTTTGGAGAAAGGTTTCATTCGTCCTAGCTCGTCTCCGTAGGGGAGCACCCGTTCTTTTTGTAAAGAAGAAAGATGGCACGTTGAGGATGTGTATTGATTTTTGAGTTGACCATCAATAATCGTTATTCGCTCCCGCGTATGGATGACCTGTTTGACCAACTGCAAGGGTCAAGCATCGATTTGAAGATTGATCTTAGGTCGGGTTATCATTAACTGAGAGTCAAGGAAGTTGATGTTTCTAAGACTGATTTCCGAACTCGTTATGGACACTATGAGTTTTCTTGTCATGCATTTTGGTTTAATCAATGCTCCTGCTGTATTCATGGATCTTATGAACCGTGTATGCAAATATTATCTTCACCAGTTTGTAATCGTTTTCATCGATGATATCTTAATCTATTCTAAGAGCGAAAAAGAGCATGAACAACACCTGCGATGGATTCTGGAGCTCTTAAAGAAAGAACAGATGTACGCCAAGTTTTCCAAATGTGAATTTTGGCTGCGAACCGTACAATTTCTTGGACATGTAGTTGATAGTGAAGGAATACATGTCGATCCGGCAAAAATTAATTCTATTCAGAACTGGGAAGTGCCTAAGAGTGCGAAGCATATTCGTCAATTCTTGGGACTTGCTGGTTATTACCGAAGGTTTATCAAAGACTTTTCTATTCTATTACCAAGCTAACTCATAAGGGGAAGAAGTTTGAGTGGTCCAAAGAACAGGAATCTACTTTTAAGGTTCTAAAGGATAAATTTGTAACGACGCGACTTTTTCGACTTATATTTGTGCTTGTTACTTTCTCGAAACTGCGCATTTGTGCGTACTGTGTTAGATTATATTCTAGGATCTTATTTATGTTGATTACTTTTGTTATATCTTAGAACGTATTATTAAGTGCCTAATTACTTAACTTGATCCCCGAATACTTTTATGACCGTTAATGTCACTTGACGTTTAGAACGAGCTATGTATTTTGGCACACGTTTAACTTTTGTCGTAATTGGAATAATTGTTATTTTCTAATAACAATTACTTGGCTTATTTTTTGCTTAATTACGCTTAGTAATTTACTAATACACACTAGTTAGTCTTATTGGACTTTCTACCTTGTTGGACTTTGAAAGGATCCGTTCATATACATTATAAACGATTCACAATAGTTGATTACATCGCGAGGTATTTGACCTCTATATGATACGTTTTACAAACATTGCATTCGTTTTTAAAAGACAAACTTTCTTTACATAAAAAATTGACGGCATGCATACCATTTCATATTACATCCAACTATAATTGACTTAATATTAATCTTGATGAACTCAACGACTCGAATGCAACCTCTTTCAAAGTATGTCATGAATGACTCCAAGTAATATCCTTAAAATGAGCTAATGCACAGCGGAAGATTTCTTTAATACCTGAGAATAAAAATGCTTTAAAGTGTCAACCAAAAGGTTGGTGAGTTCATTAGTTTATCATAATCAATCATTTCCGTAATAGTAATAGACCACAAGATTTCAGTTTCTATAAATATCCGTACACTCGCAAGTGTATAAAAGTATTCTATAAGTTGTTGGCACCCGGTAACAAGCCTTAACGTTCATGTTTTACCCTCTGAAGTACACCAGATCAGGTGTGTTTAAAATAACCTCGAAGTACTAAAGCATCCCATAGTCAGGATGGGGTTTGTCAGGCCCAATAGATCTATCTTTAGGATTCACACCTACCGTACATAGACAAGTAGTTTAATGTTACCAAGCTAAGGGTATATTTCTGGTTTAAACCCACATAGAATTAGTTTTAGTACTTGTGCCTATTTCGTAAAACATTTATAAAACAGCGCATGTATTCTCAGCCCAAAAATATATATAAAAAGGGAGTAATGAAACTCACCATACTGTATTTCGTAGTAAAAATACATATAACATCATTTAACAAGTGCAAGGTTGGCCTCGGATTCACGAACCTATATTAATTATATATATTTATATGTTGGTCAATATTTGTCTAACAATTTTTGGTCAAGTCATAGTGTACCACAATCCTAATGCTCGAGACTAATATGCAAAAGTCAACAAAAGTCAACTTAACCCAAAATGACTTCTAAAATTTATACGTGTTTATTATATAACTTAACTATAGTCATTTTATATATTTAAATATATTTATTAGATTTTATAATAATAAAAGTCATTTATTAATAAAAATTTATATTAACGTTTATATATGATAAAATATACTTTTATATATCTTAAGTAGTAAAATTTATAAAGTTCACTTAATATCGTAAAACTATAGTGGTAAGTATTATTAATGTAATTATATTACGCGTGGTGAAAAATATCTTTGTATCCCCTATTTATTTGATAAAATAATATTGATCATAATAATAATAAGTAAAAGTTGTATTATTTTGTAATAATAATTATTATTATTCTATAAAAAAATAACAATATTTATATTTACTAAAAATGTTATTATGATAAAATGATAATACTAACATAATAGTAATAATGATATTTTATAATAACAATGATATTTCTATTAAAATAATAACGACGATAGTAATAATAATCATTTTAACAATAATACTAAAATTCAGTTGACTATAACTTCTAATCCGTTCATTGAAACCATTCCATATCTAAATGAAAAGTTCTTAATTTTTCGCTAGCTTTCCAATGACATGCATATCATATACCCTATCTCAGTAGCATATGTATCTAATTTAGGATTCAACAAACCTATCTAAGGACAATATCGAATGTACAAGCATGCATAATCCTATATACTCGAGCACTAGTCAGGGATACACTATTGAAATATAAAAGTTAAGTTATGAGTGCTCACGTATCAATATTGAGATTCAATATTGCAGGAAAGTACGTAGACGAAACGAAAATGATAAATGTTAGGTTGACCTCACGAGCAATACCCTCGATCAATACCCATAACCTCCATAGCTATAACCCATAATTTCCTTAGCTCTATTCCGTTTGAAAACTTATTTTAAAATCGTCTGAATATAACTCCGTCGTAGTATTTTATGTATACTAATAATATCTTGAAATAATACAAAGAAAATATATATGTGTAATTCGATTGAGAGAGTTTAGAGAAATATATTTTCAAGTTTCTATGAAATAATAAAACCTATTGAATTCTATTTATAATAGATTTTTGAATTATTAAAGTGAATTATTAAAGTATGAATTATTAAAGTGAATTATTAAAGTATGAATTATTAAAGTGAATTATTAAAGTATGAATTATTAAAGTATGAATTATTAAAGTGAATTATTAAAGTATGAATTATTAAAGTGAATTATTAAAGTGAATTATTAAAGTATGAATTATTAAAGTGAATTATTAAAGTATGAATTATTAAAGTAAATTATTAAAGTATGAATTATTAAAGTTAAAGTAAAGTAAAAGTAAAGTAAAGGTAAAGTTAAAGTATAGTAAAAATATAAAACTATGTACGTATAATACGCGTATAAATATATATAATATTAATTTAAATCGTTATATATATTTGATAAAATAAAATATAAATATCGTTATTTTATCATACTAGTTAAGTAATGAGTGGTCAAAAAGAATAGATTTCTTAAATCAAAGTGGACCTTATAACATAGGCCCGTAATCATATCATAATGTATCTGATAATTCAATCATTTGATATTATCTCTTAATTCTGTCAATAAATATATCGAAACAAATACGGTCATGTAAAGTAACATATATCTAATACTTTGTTAATGTTTTCAGTTAATATTATATATTATATATACATATCTATATACACATAATTGTTCGTGAATCGTCGAACACGGTCAAAGGATAATTGATTACATGAATGTAGTTCCAAACTTTTTGAGATTCAACATTACAAATTCTGCTTATCGTGTCGGAAACATATAAAGGTTAAGTTTAAATTTGGTCGGAAATTTTTGGGTCGTCACAGTACCTACCCGTTAAAGAAATTTCGTCCCGAAATTTGATCGAGGTCGTCATGGCTAACTATAAAAATGTTTTCATGACGAATATGAGTTGATAAATAGAGTTTTATCATCATTGAGTAATATAGATAAAAAAATTTGATTACGCGAAGAGTATAAGTGAAGCTATCGCAAGAGAGGGAAATGAGTAAACGTATATTTATTTTAACCGATGATGTAGTTATGATTGATTTCCAGAATTCATTGGATTTAAAGAAAATCTTTGCAATAAGATTTGGTTCTTCGGCGATTAAGAAAATCATGACCTTCTTTGATTAAATGCGATAATCTGTCTCGATTTCTCTGTCTGATATTTTACTATAAATCCACCCCCTTCGTTTCTTTATTTTCACAGCTCACACCTTCTAGTCTTTCTCCTCAATTCATACTTTAAAGCATTCGTTAATATGCTTCATCCAGTATTGATTCTTGATATACTCTTAACTTTCATATCTGTTATTCTTCTTTTTCATCTACCATCGGAGGAAGTTATTTTCTTCTACCATTACCTTGGGGTTATTGTGTTTTTCATTCTCCCGTGTCTTTATATTGCTATACGCATTGATATACACGGTTTGTAATTTCGAGGTTATTATCGGGCTTTATATTCTCCATTATATTTCGGAGCTTCATGCTTTCATTTTCTCTTCCCAGCCTTAAGTCAAGCGGATAATGGTCCAGAATTCGTAGATATGAATTTTTGGATGAACATAGTTAATGTTCCAAGAAGAAATTCGTAATGGCACGATCTTAATTTGGCAACTTACCAGAATATCTGAAAATATAGAGCTATCAAGATGATATGTTCTTAATATGTTTGGAAATTGGGTAGAATGTAAGAGTCGTGTAAATAGTACATGATGACGGTATGTTCTATGAATCATCACGTTCCATTAGAAACTCAGCATGACTTACTGTAATATAATCACGTTGATCAAGTGTCATTATATTATACTAACTCATGTTTCAGTTCCCAACACTGCTTTAAAAACATTCCTATTTTAAATTCGAATTTTTTTTTTCTTCAGAATTTAGAAACTAACACAGTTTCTTTTTATGTTGTAACGCAGATATTGCGAAGAGATAAAAGATTTCGGATAAGAATAGTTGTGAAAATATCTTCAGGAATATCGAAGATATTTATAATAAAAGATACGATAATATCTTAGAATTCTTAACATAGATGGATGATGAAGAAGATTTGTCTATGAAGGTTTAGAATAAGAAGTAAGGTGTTTGCTAACGATTTCAGTAGACACTGAAACATTTGGATCCTTTGAAGGCAGGTTTAGTCTTTGTGATTTGTCCACAGCCTCCTTCATGGTCAGCTCAATCCATTTTCCAGTTTCAAACCTTCTCTTTTTCTCAGCTTTACCACCATACTATTCTTTATCATCAAACTTTTGACTGTTTAAGTCGTTTACAGTTTTTGCTGCTTCATCAGCATTTTTCCAATTTTGGAGAACTAGTTCATAGTTTGGGATGTTTTTCAGAAAATTCACATTCGAAGTATGTAAGTCTAGGAGATAGACGTTATATGTATACATATAACTTTTAACGTAAAATTGTCGCGAAATTCAAAATACTGATTGATAATTCTCAGTAGTTGGTGTGACAATTATTGTTACAGGATGTAGGTGAGTACATGATGGGGTTTTAATGAATAAGTATAGTGGATTTTCGGAGAGGCTTAAGTCAAAGGTTAATGAAGTTGTTGATAAGTTTACTGCTAATGTGACGAGATATGAAAGGTTCCCCGGTAACCATGATGAAGGGTTTATTCGTATAAACAAATGAAGGTGATTTGCTGGAGCTGTGACAAAACTGTCTATTTTGGAAAGAGATTGAAAAATTATATTTGGTAATAAATATCAAAGGATTTGACATGGATACGTGTTAAACTATAACTTTGGTTTCGAGAGCTTTTCAGGTGCATGACAGTGGGTAATGTGTGGTTGGATAATCATCTCGCATGTCTTTAGGAATTTCGAAGTGTTTGAACACATATTGTAATTGTTAATATACATATGATGTTCTAAGATTTTGAATGATACAAATATTTTTATGAGTTCCATGAATAGAAATGAGGTTCTTAGACAGTTTTGAAGTCAAAGTATAGTTTTGAAAGATGTAGGAATCTAAGAGTGATGATTTCGGTTATATCTTGAATCGAATTCTGAGATTTTAAAATCAGAATATGTAATTAGATTTTGAATGAGTATGGTTGTTTTGATTTCTTAAAAGAATGTATATTGTTGTGAAAGTAGGGAGTATAATGGATGACTTGCTGAATCAGATTCGAAGAATGTAACATATTAATTGTGAATTTATATATCTCTCGGGTATTACCTACCCGTTAAAAAAAAATTCACAATTAATATTTTGTACAAAAGAATTTTATTACAGTCTTTATGGAAATATATATGTGTATATTTCTTCAGATGTAATATAGATTTAATGAGTTAATATTAAATTAAACTCATTTGATTTATGGTTAAGGCTAGGATAGATAATTTCTAAACTTTAGAAATTACATAATCGCCGTAGAATGTTTCCCCAATGAAGTTATGAATCAATACTTAATCGTTGTGGTATTCCTTGGTATCTACATGGCGTATGACGTCGATGCTCGTGGGACAGATTGTGAAGTTGAGGTTTGCGATGCGGTTGTTGTTGGTGGTGGTAATGCTACTGTTGATGTTGTTGATGGTGGTACTGGTTATGCTGCTGGTGCTGCTGCTGGTGTTTGTAACCTTTGCACCATATTCTCCAAAGCCACTACCCGAGCGCGAAGCTCGTTGACTTCTTCTATTACACCGGGGTGATTGTCGGTTCGGACGAGCGGATAAATAAGATCTAGAATTTGATGTAGTATATAATCATGACGAGATACTCTGGAAATGAGAGAGAAAATGGTGTTTCGGACAGGTTCGCCAGTAAGTGCTTCAGGTTCATTGCCAAGAGGGCAATGTGGTGGATGAAAGGGATCACCTTCTTCTTGTCTCCAATGGTTAAGTAGATTACGAACCCATCCCCAATTCATCCAGAATAGATGATGGCTAATTGGTTGATCCATTCCGGTCATGCTGCTTTCGGAGCTCATGTGGAAATCCATATCGGCATAGCTGTCGGAATCCGAGGAACTCAAACTGGTTGAGGGATCCATCTTGTATGATCAGGGAAAGAATTTTTTTTGTATGAAATAGATTGTAGAATTTAGATTTGGTATTCTTCAATACATAATTTACATATGTATATATAATACCAAAATCCCATAAATTACGGAGGAATATTTGAAAGATGTCAGTCAAATTTCACAGTAACAGATATGCTAAGATAAGAATTCGTCTATACACTATTATGCAATAAATGTAGGAAAACGCGTCTAGACTTAAGAATGATAAGCAGGTAATTTCCTAAGGGTGGTAAGTAGATGATTTCAGACTAAAAATGATAAGCAAAACTTTTGACATGCAGACACGGTCGAAGTCCAGACTCACTGATGCATCTTAACAACTATCAGTTAGACACACTTATGCAAGACTTGGTTCGCTAAGACCACCGCTCTGATACCAACTGAAAGGATCTGTTCATATACATTATAAACGATTCACAATAGTTGATTACATCGCGAGGTATTTGACCTCTATATGATACGTTTTACAAACATTGCATTCGTTTTTAAAAGACAAACTTTCTTTACATCAAAAATTGACGGCATGCATACCATTTCATATTACATCCAACTATAATTGACTTAATATTAATCTTGATGAACTCAACGACTCGAATGCAACCTCTTTCAAAGTATGTCATGAATGACTCCAAGTAATATCCTTAAAATGAGCTAATGCACAGCGGAAGATTTCTTTAATACCTGAGAATAAACATGCTTTAAAGTGTCAACCAAAAGGTTGGTGAGTTCATTAGTTTATCATAATCAATCATTTCCGTAATAGTAATAGACCACAAGATTTCAGTTTCTATAAATATCCGTACACTCGCAAGTGTATAAAAGTATTCTATAAGTTGTAGGCACCCGGTAACAAGCCTTAACGTTCATGTTTTACCCTCTGAAGTACACCAGATCAGGTGTGTTTAAAATAACCTCGAAGTACTAAAGCATCCCATAGTCAGGATGGGGTTTGTCAGGCCCAATAGATCTATCTTTAGGATTCGCACCTACCATACATAGACAAGTAGTTTAATGTTACCAAGCTAAGGGTATATTTCTGGTTTAAACCCACATAGAATTAGTTTTAGTACTTGTGCCTATTTCGTAAAACATTTATAAAACAGCGCATGTATTCTCAGCCCAAAAATATATATAAAAAGGGAGTAATGAAACTCACCATACTGTATTTCGTAGTAAAAATACATATAACGTCATTTAACAAGTGCAAGGTTGGCCTCAGATTCACGAACCTATATTAATTATATATATTTATATGTTGGTCAATATTTGTCTAACAATTTTTGGTCAAGTCATAGTGTACCACAATCCTAATGCTCGAGACTAATATGCAAAAGTCAACAAAAGTCAACTTAACCCAAAATGACTTCTAAAATTTATACGTGTTTATTATATAACTTAACTATAGTCATTTTATATATTTAAATATATTTATTAGATTTTATAATAATAAAAGTCATTTATTAATAAAAATTTATATTAACGTTTATATATGATAAAATATACTTTTATATATCTTAAGTAGTAAAATTTATAAAGTTCACTTAATATCGTAAAACTATAGTGGTAAGTATTATTAATGTAATTATATTACGCGTGGTGAAAAATATCTTTGTATCCCCTATTTATTTGATAAAATAATATTGATCATAATAATAATAATAAGTAAAAGTTGTATTATTTTGTAATAATAATTATTATTATTCTATAAAAAAATAACAATATTTATATTTACTAAAAATGTTATTATGATAAAATGATAATACTAACATAATAGTAATAATGATATTTTATAATAACAATGATATTTCTATTAAAATAATAACGACGATAGTAATAATAATCATTTTAACAATAATACTAAAATTCAGTTGACTATAACTTCTAATCCGTTCATCGAAACCATTCCATATCTAAATGAAAAGTTCTTAATTTTTCGCTAGCTTTCCAATGACATGCATATCATATACCCTATCTCAGTAGCATATGTATCTAATTTAGGATTCAACAAACCTATCTAAGGACAATATCGAATGTACAAGCATGCATAATCCTATATACTCGAGCACTAGTCAGGGATACACTATTGAAATATAAAAGTTAAGTTATGAGTGCTCACGTATCAATATTGAGATTCAATATTGCAGGAAAGTACGTAGACGAAACGAAAATGATAAACGTTAGGTTGACCTCACGAGCAATACCCTCGATCAATACCCATAACCTCCATAGCTATAACCCATAATTTCCTTAGCTCTATTCCGTTTGAAAACTTATTTTAAAATCGTCTGAATATAACTCCGTCGTAGTATTTTATGTATACTAATAATATCTTGAAATAATACAAAGAAAATATATTTGTGTAATTCGATTGAGAGAGTTTAGAGAAATATATTTTCAAGTTTCTATGAAATAATAAAACCTATTGAATTCTATTTATAATAGATTTTTGAATTATTAAAGTGAATTATTAAAGTATGAATTATTAAAGTGAATTATTAAAGTATGAATTATTAAAGTGAATTATTAAAGTATGAATTATTAAAGTATGAATTATTAAAGTGAATTATTAAAGTATGAATTATTAAAGTGAATTATTAAAGTGAATTATTAATGTATGAATTATTAAAGTGAATTATTAAAGTATGAATTATTAAAGTAAATTATTAAAGTATAAATTATTAAAGTTAAAGTAAAGTAAAAGTAAAGTAAAGGTAAAGTTAAAGTATAGTAAAAGTATAAAACTATGTACGTATAATACGCGTATAAATATATATAATATTAATTTAAATCGTTATATATATATTTGATAAAATAAAATATAAATATCGTTATTTTATCATACTAGTTAAGTAATGAGTGGTCAAAAAGAATAGATTTCTTAAATCACAGTGGACCTTATAACATAGGCCCGTAATCATATCATAATGTATCTGATAATTCAATCATTTGATATTATCTCTTAATTCTGTCAATAAATATATCGAAACAAATACGTTCATGTAAAGTATCATATATCTAATACTTTGTTAATGTTTTCAGTTAATATTATATATTATATATACATATCTATATACACATAATTGTTCGTGAATCGTCGAACACGGTCAAAGGATAATTGATTACATGAATGTAGTTCCAAACTTTTTGAGATTCAACATTACAAATTCTGCTTATCGTGTCGGAAACATATAAAGGTTAAGTTTAAATTTGGTCGGAAATTTTCGGGTCGTCACAGACTTAAGCCCACCATACTATAACTAATGGACTCTTAAGTTAGCCCAATTAAATGGATTAATGACCCATTAAGATGTAGGACAAAAACCCATTAATATGATCCAACATACTAGCATTTTTGTTAACCATTACCACACATGTTGCATGGGATCCCAACAACAAGCACCACCTTTAGACCACCACCATGCAAAAAGCAAAGTTTGTCCCCCACTTGTCCCCCCATACCCACGGCCTAAACCACCTCACCACCACTATAAATACCAAGCTTATTTCACCCATTTCACACATGATCTTATTCTCATTTTACACACACTTGCTCTCTAATTTTCTCTCTAGTCTTTCTCACACTAAAAATTGTAAGTTTTAAATTTTCTTCTTCTTCTTCTTCTTCTTCTTCTTCTTCTCATATTCACGACATCATCATCATGTAAAGATCAAGCTTTTTAGCTTTTTAGCTTTTTGATCTTGTTATATCTTGTAGATTCAAACTTTGATTTGAATCCTTCAAGAACATGAAAGATTCAAGCTTTCTAGCTTTGAATGTTCATTATTTTTGTTGAATCTAAGTTTTCTAGCTTATGATCTCTTTATTTTGTTAAAAAGATCAAAACTTGTGTTTATGATCTTCATGAAACTTGAAGATCTAGCCTTTTGCTTTAGAGATCTTCAAGAACATAAAAGATTCAAGCTTTATAGCTTTGAATCTTCATTACTTTGATGGATCTAAGTTTTATAGCTTAAGATCACTTTGTTTTTGCTAAAATATCAAAACTTGTGTTTATGATCTTCATAAGACTTGAAGATCTAGCTTATTGCTATAAAGATCTTCAAGAACATAAAAGATTCAAGCTTTCTAGCTTTGAAATCTCATAATTAATTGTTAAAGGATCCAATTTCTCTAGCTTAGGGTTCCATTACTTTGATAGATCAAATCTATGTCTTGCTTGTTTGATTGAATCAAAGTTTGTAGCTTTAATCTTGAATAGAACTTGTATTTGTGTTAAGACTAAGAACATGATGTAACATTGGTTCATCATCCTTCTAAAACTCTTAAGTGAGTTGTATTACTTCTTAGTCTTAACATTGTGTGTTGATGGTTGAAACTTAGTCAAGGTGATGCTAAAACATCAAAGAGTTGTACACTTGAAGCTTACGCGCATCAAGGATGAGAACCGTGATGAGCATCAAGCACCAAGGAACCCACCGGAGCACTTGTTTACTGTTTTTGGTGGACTGATCAGACACCTGGGACTTCTGAAAAATTGGTTTTCAGATAGTTCAGTTCGAGTAGATGACTTTTTGTTTAAGACTCTCCTAAATCCGATATACGGTTTAGGATTTATAGCCTTCCGAAAATCACTACGCCTTTGTAACGACGTGCTGAAATTTCTGACCAACTCGTGCTTGAACCGTCACCACGGTCAAACGGCATCGAGTTAGGATCTGATAATTGGACAGAGGTACGAGAACTCACATACGGAGCCTTGGCCACTGACCATGCATCTTTTCGGTTTGTAAAGAGGTCGTAGCAGCTGTCCGAAGTCAGCCTTTTGTTTCGATCTCTATTCTTGTTGGAAACTTACTTTACCTTTTACGAATGATGATGATGATGATGATACTTAAGACTTAATTTATTCACTTTTAAAATTTTGGGGACAATATACTGACTTAGTAACCTTTGACTTAGGTTGAGGACCTTTCGGACCGGCTTACTACTTGCATACTTTTCATATCGACTTTTACCGCATTTATCACTGTGAGTTATAGCTCCCTTTCTACTTTACTATTTTTAGGACTGAGAATACATGCACTTTTATGTTTTACTTACTTGACACGAGTACTTAAACTTTATATATGTGTGGGTTATATAACGGCATAAACTTTCCCCTTAGTACGGTAATGTTTAACTATTGGTTTTTGAACTGGTAGACGCGAATCTTAGATATGGATCCATAGGGTTTGACATCTCCACTCGGGCTAGTCGCGCTAGCATTTAACGGGTGTTTAATACTTCGAGAACATATGCACTCGCCAAGTGTACTTTTAGGGGGTAATATATATATATATATATACATATATATATATATATATACATATATATATATATATATACATATATATATATATATATATACATATATATATATATATATATATATATATATATATATATATATATATATATATATATATATATATATATATATATATATATATATATATATATATATATATATATATATATATATATATTTTACGTTAAGTTAGTTACCGGGTGCCCATGGATAAGCATATACTTTATCATATACTTTTCATACTGTTTTTAATACGAAATCTCGTGGTCTACATTATATCATTGTTTACAAAACTATAGCTCACCAACATTCGTGTTGACATTTTGAAGCATGTTATTTCTCAAGTGCTTAGACGTTGTTGCCTCCGCTGTTAGACTTGCTGTTAGACCTGCTGTGTTAGACTTCCGCTGCATTGTTTAGAGATGTCTCAATCATGGAACTTTTATCTTGCATTCACAACTTATGTTATTTTTAAACAATGGCTTTGTAATGACCTTTGTGTCACATACTTATGTTTATGCTTTCTATTCATAGAAGCAAGTTATCTTTTGTAAAACGTTATCTTTTCTTGAATGTAAAACTCATTTTTAAACAGCATATAGTGTTTGACCTTGTAATGATCCTGTTGTCGATGATCCGTACACTATGATTTTGTACAGGGCGTCACATTTGGTATCAGAGCATTGGTTGTAGGGAATTAGGTTGCATTAGTGTGTCTTGATCGAGTTGAGTAGGATTCACTAATAGGACTAATCTACAACTTGCTCGTTTACTTATTTCTGCGAAACTGCTGCATGCTACTGTTAGATATTACTGCATGTTACTGCTTATTACTACTGCATGACACTACTATCTACTACAGTTTTGTGTACTGCAATAGACTACCTAGGTTATTGCTGATACTGTTTCTTGCTACATGTCTGCTATTCTCTGTACCGACTTGGAAAATTTATCCTTCCTAGTTCAGATGTTTTTCTGAACCCTTTTCCCACTCGTCTAACCCTAAGAACTAGTAATGTAATCCACCTGTTACTACCGTTCTACCATTCCAGAGATCGAAACATTACTTCACGCAATCTAGGAAGAGTACCCCTCAGATTACATACCCACTAAAGTTGATCCTCGGAGGAGGAGAGATGTGAGGACTTGTCGGAGTAACCGCACCTCGCCTCACCCCCTGAGCTCGCCCTAATTAGCCACGTACAATGTATGAACATTAGAAGGTTGTTCAGTTTCAGCAAGTTGACCCATATCCCGTACGCTTTCATGACCGTCACTTATCTCTTTCATCCTTCACTACTACTTGACGATCTAACGACACTTCTGGACTTAGGTCCCTAACACTCTTAGGCATTGGAGAAGTTGAGAAGGCATCTCCTTTCACAAGGTCAAAGTATCTCCTACTGATGCTCAGCCATACCCAAAGACTTGGGAGTCACCTCAAGACATATCGTATTACTACTTGCTACACGTACAACTCGACACGAGACCCAGATTGAATTTCTAGAAAGGAACTTAACGACATTACCTGAACCCAAACATTTTGAAGAAATTTCGGGACATTTAGGCATTGATGCATGACCTACGGAACCTATGCACCCACACCAAGAAGCTTTGGATTTATTCGACCGAGTTCATTGCCTTGGTGTGTACCTGTTTTGCTCGTGAAGAAGAAGGACGGATCTTTCCGCATGTGTATCGATTATCGTGAACTGAACAAGTTGACGATCAAGAATCGGTATCCCCTTCCCAGGATTGACTATCTATTCGACTAGCTGCAAGGATCCATCGTTTACTCCAAGATTGATTTGCGATCAGGTTATCACCAGTTGAGGGTGAAGGAGAGCGATGTGCTTAAGACTGCGTTCCGAACTCGTTATGGTCATTATAAATTTCTCGTGATGCCATTTGGTTTAACTAATGCACCTGCCATGTTTATGGATCTCATAAATCACGTATGCAAGCCGTACCTAGACAAGTTCGTTATCGTCTTCATAGATGATATCCTAATCTATTCCAAAAGTGAAGAAGAACATGAGTAGCATCTTCGACTCATGCTTGAACTCTTGAGGCAAGAGCAACTCTATGCCAAATTCTCCAAGTGTGAATTTTGGTTGAAAGAAGTTCAATTTCTCGGTCATATCATGAGCGATCAGGGTATCAAAGTCGATCCTGCAAAAATTGAAGCCATCAGCAAGTGGGAAACCCCCACTACTCCTACTCATATCCGCCAATTTTTAGGCCTCGCCGGTTATTACAGAAGATTCATCGAAGGTTTCTCTCTGATTGCACGTCCTTTGACCGCGTTAACTCACAAGGGAAAGAAGTTCGTTTGGGCAACCGAGTAAGAGTCGGCATTCCAAACCCTGAAGCAGAAGTTAACCACCGCACCTATCTTATCCCTTTCTGAAGGCAGTGATGACTTCGTTGTGTATTGCGATGCCTCTCAACAAGGTTTTGGGTGTGTATTGATGCAACGGAAGAAAGTTATTGCCTACGCCTCTCGACAACTGAAGATTCACGAGCGAAACTACACGACTCACGATCTCGAACTTGGAGCTATCGTTTTTGCACTCAAACTGTGGAGACACTATCTGTATGGAACCAAGAGCACTATCTTAACCGACCACAAAAGCCTCCAACACATTTAAAATCAGAAGCAGCTGAACATGAGACAGCGATGGTAGATTTAGACGTTGAGCGACTATGATTGTGAACTTCGTTACCATCCTAACAAGGCAAATGTAGTAGCTGATAGCTTGAGCTAAAAGGAGAGAATGGTACCTCTTCGTGTCCGAGGCTTGAACATCACCATTCACACGAATCTCAATAGCCAAATCCGTGTAGCACAAGAGGAGGCTCTCAAAGAGGAGAATATTTCTCATGAGCACTTGAACATTCTCGTCTCTCGATTCGAGGTTAAGGAGACTGGACTCTGATATTTTGCCAGAAGAATTTGGGTGCCTAGTTATGGGGATTTACGTAGCCTTATTCTCAACGAAGCCCACAAGTCAAGGTATTCGATTCATCCAGGAGCTGGTAAGATGTACCATGACCTCAAGGAGCAATATTGGTGGCCAAACCTTAAGAAGGATGTTGCTATTTATGTTGGAAAGTGTTTAACTTGTTCCAAGGTTAAAGCCGAGCATCAAAAGCCATCTGGGTTACTTCAGCAACTCGAAATCCCGCAATGGAAGTGGGAAGGAATAACGATGGACTTCATCACAAAGCTACCGAAGACGGTAGGTGGATATGATATCATCTGGGTTATTATTGACCGTCTTACCAAATCTGCTCACTTCCTAGCCATGGAGGAAATCGATATAATGGAGAGACTCGCACAACTATACATAAAGGAAATTTTATCTCGTCACGGTGTACCCTTATCGATTATTTCAGACAGAGATGCCCGTTTCGCTTCTAGATTTTGGCGTTCTTTGCAAGAAGCTTTGGGAACACATTTTGATATGAGTACCGTGTATCATCCGCAAACTAACGAACAAAGCGAACGCATGATCCAAACCTTGGAGGACATGTTACGAGCTTGTGTTATTGATTTCGGGAAAGCTTGGGAGAAGCATTTGTCTCTAGCCGAATTCTCTTACAACAATAGCTATCACGCGAGTATTAAGATCACACCTTTTGAAGCTTTGTATGGCCACAAATGCCGTTCTCCTATCTGTTGGGCCGAAGTAGGTGAAAAATAAATCACCGGACCCGAACTCGTCCATGAAACAACCGAGAAGATCGTTCAAATTCAAGCGAGGCTCAAGACTGCCCGTGATCATCAAAAGTGTTATGCCGATCTTAAATGTAAAGATCGTGAATTCCAAGTAGGTGATCGCGTAATGTTGAAAGTCGCACCATGGAAAGGTGTAATCCGCTTCGGAAAGCGTGAGAAACTAAATCCGTGATATATTGGTCCTTTTGAAGTCTTGGAGCGTGTTGAACCCGTTGCTTACCGTTTGGATCTTCCGACTCAGTTGAGTGCTGTTCATCCCACTTTCCACGTGTCGAATCTAAAGAAATGTCTTGCTGAACCAGAACTTATCATACCTCTTGAGGAGCTTACGATTGATGACCAACTCCACTTCTGGAAGAACCTGTTGAGATAATGGACCGTGAGGTCAAGACCTTGAAACGCAACAAGATTCTAATTGTCCGAGTCCGCTGGAATGCTAAACGAGGACCCGAGTTTACTTGGGAGCGAGAGGACCAGATGAAGCAGAAGTATCCTCACCTCTTCATAACTCTACCGTCTACCTCAGCTTAAAATTTCGGGACGAAATTTTCTTTAACATGTGGGTAATGTAACGACCCAATTTTTTTCGACTTATATTTGTACTTGTTACTTTCTCGAAACTGCGTATTTGTACAAACTGTGTTAGATTATATTTTGGGATCTTATTTATGTTGATTACTTTCGTTATATCTTAGAACGTATTATTAAGTGCCTAATTACTTAACTTGATCCCCGAATGCTTTTATGACCGTTAGTGTCACTTGACGTTTAGAACGAGCTATGTATTTTGGTACACGTTTAACTTTTGTCGTAATTGGAATATTATGACTACGTAATACTAATTGTTATTTTCTAATGACAGTTACTTGGCTTATTGGTTGCTTAATTACGCTTAGTAACTTACTAATGCACACTAGTTAGTCTTATTGGACTTTCTACCTTGTTGGACTTAAGCCCACCCTACTCTAGCTAATGGACTCTTAAGTTAGCTCAATTAAATGGATTAATGATCCATTAAGATGTAGGATAAAAACCTATTAATATGAGCCAACATACTAGCATTTTTGTTAACTATTACCACACATGTTGCATGGGATCCCAACAACAAGCACCACCATTAGACCACCACCATGCAAAAAGCAAAGTTTGTCCCCCCACTTGTCCCCCTATATCCACGGCCTAAACCACCTCACCACCACTATAAATACCAAGATTATTTCACCCATTTCACACTTGATCTCATTCTCATTTTACACACACTTGCTCTCTAATTTTCTCTCTAGTCTTTCTCACACTAAAAATTGTAAGTTTTAAATTCTTCTTCTTCTTCTCATATTCACGACATCATCATCATGTAAAGATCAAGCTTTTTAGCTTTTTGATCTTGTTATATCTTGTAGATTCAATCTTTGATTTGAATCCTTCAAGAACATGAAAGATTCAAGCTTTCTAGCTTTGAATCTTCATTACTTTTGTTGGATCTAAGTTTTCTAGCTTATGATCTCTTTATTTTGTTAAAAAGATCAAAACTTGTGTTTATGATCTTCATGAAACTTGAAGATCTAGCCTTTTGCTTTAGAGATCTTCAAGAACATAAAAGATTCAAGCTTTCTAGATTTGAATCTTCATTACTTTGATAGATCTAAGCTTTATAGCTTAAGATCACTTTGTTTTTTCTAAAAGATCAAAACTTGTGTTTATGATCTTTATAAGACTTGAAGATCTAGCTTCTTGCTTTAAAGATCTTCAAGAACATAAAAGATTCAAGCTTTCTAGCTTTGAAATCTCATAATTAATTGTTAAAGGATCCAAGCTCTCTAGCTTAGGGTTCCATTACTTTGATAGATCAAATCTATGTCTTGCTTGTTTGATTGAATCAAAGTTTGTAGCTTTAATCTTGAATAGAACTTGTATTTGTGTTAAGACTAAGAACATGATGTAACATTGGTTCATCATCCTTCTAAAACTCTTAAGTGAGTTGTATTACTTCTTAGTCTTGACATTGTGTGTTGATGGTTGAAACTTAGTCAAGGTGATGCTAAAACATCAAAGAGTTGTACACTTGAAGCTTACGCGCATCAAGGATGAGAACCGTGATGAGCATCAAGCACCAAGGAACCTACCGGAGCACTTGTTTACTGTTTTTTGGGGTCTGATCAGACACATGGGACTTCTTAAAAATGGATTTTCAGATATTTCGGTTCGAGTAGATGAATTTTCATTTAAGACTCGCCTAAATCCGATATACGGTTTAGGATTTATAGCCTTCCGAAAATCACTACGCCTTTGTAACGACGTGCTGAAATTTTTGACCTACTCGCGCTTGAACCATTGCCACGGTCAAATGACATCGAGTTAGGATCTGAAAATTGGACCGCGGTACAAGGACTCACATACGGAGCCTTTTCTACTAACCACGCGTCTTTTCGGTTTGTATAGAGGTCGTAGCAGCTGTCCGAAGTCAGCCTTTTGTTTCGATCTCTATTCTTGTTGGAAACTTACTTTACCTTTTACGAATGATGATGATGATGATGATACTTAAGACTTAATTTATTCACTTTTAAACTTTTGGGGACAATATACTGACTTAGTAACCTTTGACTTAGGTTGAGGACCTTTCGGACCGGCTTATTACTTGCATACTTTTTATATCGACTTTTTCCGCATTTATCACTGTGAGTTATAGCTACCTTTCTACTTTACTATTTTTGGGCCTGAGAATACATGCGCTTTTTATGTTTTACTTAATTGACACGAGTACTTAAACTTTATATATGTGTGGGTTATATAACGACATAAAATTTCCCCTTAGCACGGTAATGTTTAACTATTGGTTTTTGAACCGGTAGACGCGAATCTTAGATATGGATCCATAGGGTTTGACATCCCCACTCGGGCTAGTCGCGCTAGCATTTAACGGGTGTTTAATACTTCGAGAACATATGCACTCGCCAAGTGTACTTTTAGGGGGTAATATATATATATATATATATATATATATATATATATATATATATATATATATATATATATATATATATATATATATATATATATATATATATATATATATATATATATATATATTTTACGTTAAGTTAGTTACCGGGTGCCCATGGATAAGCATATACTTTATCATATACTTTTCATACTGTTTTTAATACGAAATCTCGTGGTCTACATTATATCATTGTTTACAAAACTGTAGCTCACCAACATTCGTGTTGACATTTTGAAGCATGTTATTTCTCAAGTGCTTAGACGTTGTTGCCTCCGCTGTTAGACTTGCTGTTAGACTTTCGCTGCATTGTTTAGAGATGTCTCAATCATGGAACTTTTATCTTGCATTCACAACTTATGTTATTTTTAAACAATGGCTTTGTAATGACCTTTGTGTCACATACTTATGTTTATGCTTTCTATTCGTAGAAGCAAGTTATCTTTTGTAAAACGTTATCTTTTCTTGAATACAAAACTCATTTTTAAACAGCATATAGTGTTTGAGCTTATAATGATCCTGTTGTCGATGATCCGTACACGATGATTTTGTACAGGGCGTCACATTTGGTATCAGATACGCTAAGATATGAATTTTGTCTATACACTATTCATGCAATCAATGCAGTAAGATGTGTCTAGACTAGGAATGATAAGCAGGTAATTTCCTAAGGATGATAAGTAGATGATTTTCGACACGAAATGATAAGCAAAACTTTGACATGCAGACACGGTCGAAGTCCAGACTCACTAATGCATCTAAACAACTATCAGTTAGACACAGTAATACAAGACCTGGTTCGCTAAGACCACCGCTCTGATACCAACATTAAGGACCCGTTTATACCGATTATAAATGATTCACAATAGTTGATTTCATTGCGAGGTATTTGACCTCTATATGATACATTTTACAAACATTGCATTCGTTTTTGAAAGACAAACTTTAATTACATCGAAAGTTGACAGGCATGCATACCATTTCATAATATATCCAAACTATCAATGACTTAATAATAATCTTGTTGAACTCAACGACTCAAATGCAACGTCTTTTGAAATATGTCATGAATGACTCCAAGTAATATCTCTAAAATGAGCAAATGCACAACGGAAGATTTCTTTCATACCTGAGAATAAACATGCTTTAAAGTGTCAACCAAAAGGTTGGTGAGTTCATAAGTTTATCATAATCAATCATTTCTATTTATATAATAGACTACAAAATACTCATATTTAGAAAACAATCTGTGCAGGTCTACTCCTGCTGTAAAATCATTCATATGAAGAACACCGGAACCTTTCAAAACAACTCACCAACGGTAGCTAGTGCGTTGTGCAATGCAAAATCATCTCACCGTGGTAGTTAATATAATATAATTTTACAACGGTAGCTAATGCATAGTGCAATGCAAAATCATCTCACCGAGGGTAGCTAAAACGGTAGCTAGTGCGTAGTGCAATGCAAAATCATCTCACCATTACTAACTACTAAATCGAACCATAAACAATATTACAACGGTAGCTAGTGAGTAGTGCAATGCAAAATCATCTCACCGAGGGTAGCTAAAATGGTAGCTAGTGCGTAGTGCAATGCAAAATCATCTCACTGTTACTAACTACTAAATCGAACCATTTCGGTAGCTAGTGCATAGTGCAATGCAAAATCATCTCACCGATGGTCGATAATACAATCTTTATAGAAATCTAACCTCTGAATCCAAATAATTTTATCATAGAATGTAGTTTTGAATACTTGTTTCTATTTCGTGAATCATTTATAAAAGCAGTTCATGTATTCTCAGTTCAAAAATATATCTCAAAAACATTTAATAAAGCAGTTATCAAAACAGCGCATGTATTCTCAGTCCCACAACTGTAAAGAGTAAAAGGAAATCAAATGAACTCACAATACAATATTTTGTAGTAAAAATATGCATACGACGATACTAAACAATGCATGGTTGGCCTCGGATTCACGAACCTATATCAGGCATATATATATATATATATATATATATATATATATATATATATATATATATATATATATATATATATATATATATATATATATATATATATATATATATATATATATATATATATTAACACATATACTTGTAATCGAACAACTTTATATATATATATATATATAAATTTATTAGTTATATCAATTTTATATTATTAACCTATATGTTTCATATATTTACTTTATATATTTAAAATAAATAAAAAGATTAATTTTGTTATGTTATATGTATTTAATACATTTTTGTATACATATATATATATATATCGTTTGTTTGTTAAAATTATATTAATACTAAAATAATATTAGAAATGATAAAAATAATAATAATGATAATAGAGTTAAAAAATGATACTTTTAATATTAATGATAAAATGATGACTTTAATAAGAATGATACTTTTAAAAAAATGTTAATTTTAATAATAATAATAATAATAAATATAATAATAATAATAATAACAATTATGTTAATAATAATTATAATAATTATATCAAATGTTAATAATACCTAAAAGAGTTGTGTTTCGGCCCAATTAAAACCTAATTCACCGCAGCCCAAATGGAAATTGAGGCCTATTACTCCTATCAGTCCACTGGTAACAATCAGCCCAAATAAACAATCAATTAAAGGTTTAACACCCCAATCGGTTTAACAGATTCATTTACTCCGTCTATAATTCTATTGTCGGCTCAAAAGTAGATCGAGCATAGTAAAATCCCAACTCAGAAGAAAATTGCAGCTCAAGGTTTCTTTGATTCGCTAAACAATCGATCGATCTAGCAACACTTATCAGTGTATAGTTAGTCTTCGATTTATCATCCTCATCGTTATCGAATCAATACGAAGATTCAAGTAGTTGCTGTTCAACTTATGAAGCAATCAACAATCGATAATTATAGGTACTGCATCATTTATCATCATCATCGATCTAATTATCATCGGTTATTATCATCACCGATTCACTACAGAGAACAGAACCCGTAAATGGTGTTCCTTTTATTTATTTACTTATTTATTTATATAATTATATATTTTTATTATCCATCATCGTTCATCGAAAGTTGTAAACCAATTCATTCAGCTTTACTGCGATGTAATCTATCTGTTGGTTCATATATGAAAGATTGAAGTATTATGTTTTATTTTGTTAAATTGTAAATAGTTTCGACTTTATTTGTGTAGCAAATTCGATGGTGCGTTGTGGGGGAGGTTGGAAGTTTGTTTGCTATGAGAAAGCAGCAGTAATTTTTGGTGAGTTTGTTGTGTTTCATTTCTCGGACAGAAATATGCTCACTATCAATGGTAATGGGTTTTGATTTGTTTTCGTTTTTAATTGTTTGAAACAGAAAAATAGAATTATATAGCAGGTTAAAAGGAGGTCGATGGTGGTAGGTTTAATGGTTATTTGTTAAGGTGGTTTTGCAATGGCTTTAACAGGAATTAGGAATCATAATTAGCTGCAGTTGCAGGTGCAAGGGAAGTGGTTTTGTTTGGATTGGTAATCAAGTAGCTGGATAGTATAATTAGAATAGGCAATACTAATTAATCTTATGGGTTTTGCAAGTTCAGAATCATAACAGTTAACAGAAAAAGATTAAACGTGAAACGAAGTGGCATGTTGTGGTGTTTACCTTCGTTCAGGAATAGAAGAATAGTATGAATTTGAAAGTGTAGTTGGGTCTTGGACAGAAATAAAAGGACCAGGAGCAGATGGTGATTCTTGTTTAGCTATTTTTGGTCGATTGAAATAGATGCACTTGTAATAGAAGTATATGGCAGATGTAGGTGTTGGAAGTTCATAGCAACAAGGATATGATGGTGGTGACTTGGTTCTTAAACCCGAACAGAACAAGATGTGCAACCGGGTGTTACAAGAGAAGAAAATAGGAGAGGGTGTTTGCATGTAATGCATATGTATAACTATATTATAAATGTGATAGTGGGCAAGAGAGAGGAATCTTCAATCAGGGAAAAGAAACAAAATATATAAAAGTAGATTGTGACTTTCAACTGAATTTAACCTCATCTGATGAAAATCGAAGTTTTATGTACTGGATTAGATTTTTAGGGACAGAAACAAAAGATTAGAATAGCTGGATCGTGACATCAAACAGAAAGTTTGATTCTGCATAATTTTATTCCTAATTAAAAATTAATTTTAATAATAAGTAAATGTAAATAAATATATTATAAAATTATTAATAAAAAAATACTGATAATTATAATAATAAAAATAATAATAATAACATTACTAATTAAATAATATTAATAATAATAATAAAATAATATGATAATATTGTTAATAATCATAATGAAGTAATAATAATAATATTAGTATAACAAGTATATTTTTATCTTGTAACCACATTATATTAATATACAATTTATTAATTTATGTAATATTTAATAATTACATAATACATTATATGATAACATTCATTGAATATTTAATGTTTATACATTTTATATATTACAATATAATCTTGATTAGAAATCATATATATATATATATATATATATATATATATATATATATATATATATATATATATATATATATACACACTAATTATTGTTCGTGAATCATCGGGAATGGTCGAAGGGTAATTGCATATATGAAAACAGTTCAAAATTTTTGAACTCTACATTATAGACTTTGCTTAACATGTCGAAATAATATGAAGATAAAGTTTAAATTAGGTCGAAAATTTCGGGTCATCACAGTACCTACCCATTACAGAAATTTCGTCCCCGAAATTCGATGGAGATGGTCATGATTGACAATAAATATGTTTTCATGACACATGAGTTGAATAATAGAGTTTTATCACCATTGAGTAATAGGGATAAAATAATTTGATTGTGTAAAGAGTACGAGTGAGGCTATCACAACATAGTGAATTGAAATGAGATAATAAAGATTTATCTTAACCTCTGACGTAGTCAAGGCTGATTTTCGGAATTCAAGGAATTTATAGAAAATCTTCGTAATAAGATTTGGTTCTTCGATAATTAAGGAAATTTGGATCTTCTTTGGTTAAATACAATAATCTACTTCCATTGCTCTGTCAGATATTTTACTATAAATCCACTCCCTTCGTTTCCTTATTATTTTGGAGTTCCATCCTTTTGTTTTTCTCTTCCCGACTTTAAATCAAACGAATAATGGTTCAGAATTCATAGGTATGAAGTTTTGAATGAACATGACTAACGTTCTAAAAGAGAAATTATAATAGCATGATCTTGATTGGTTAAATTACCAGAATTCAGGAGAAAAGAAAGAACTATCAAGAAAATATGTTATTGATATGTTTATAGATTAGAAAGAATGTAAGAGTCGTGTAACATGACACATGATGACGTTATAGTCTGTGAATCATCAAGTTCCATTAGCTACTCAACATGACTTACTGTAATATAATCACGTTGATCAAGTGTCATTATATTATACTCACTCATGTTTCAGGTCCCAACACTACTTCAAAAGCATTCATACTTTAAACTCGAAGTTTTACAGAATTTAGAAACTAAAATAGTTTCCTTTATGATGTAATACAGATAATGCGAAGAGATAATTGATTTCTGTGACGACCCGGAAATTTCTGATCAAATTTAAACTTAATCTTTATATGATTTTGACACGATAAGCAAAGTCTGTAATGTGGAGTCTTAAAATTTTTGAACTGTTTACATGGATTCATTTAACCTTTGACATTTCCCGACGATTCACGAACTACAATTTGTGAATAGATACATATATTTATAATGATTGAAAATATAATTCGAACTAAAATAAGATTTAAGTGATAGAAATAAACATGTAAAATAAAATAAAATAAGACATAATAAGGTCGTATTTTAAAATGAATCTATATATATACAAAGTATATTAAGTATAATAAATAAATGATTGTAATATTAAATGTAATTACAAGTTGGAAGTATAGCTGTTATAATAATATTATTATTACATTCATTGTTACCATTAATATTAATATCAATATTAATATTATTAATATTATTATTGTTGATATAATTATAATTAAAAGGTTTTTGATTACCAAAATAAAGATGTTAAATATAAATATGAGAATGATTAAATTATAAGTGTAACTCAAATATTGTTAGTTATTATTATCAATATTATTATAATATATAATATATAAATAAGAAAATTGAAACATATAACTTGTTATTATTAGTATTGTTATCAAATAATATTATTAATAAATTATTATTATTATTTATTACTATAAGATTTTTATTAGCATTATTATTTTTATTTATTTTTATCATTATCTTTATTATTATTAACACAAATATCATTATAAATATTATCATTATTATTATTAATATAGTTATTATTATTATTATTAGTATTAGTAATATTATTATCATTATTATCAATTCTATTATTATTAATATTAACATTTTTTATTCTGAATTATTAATATAATTATTAAATAATATTAATATTACTAGTATATTTAGTTATTAATAATAATAAAATAAAAAAATATATATAAAATCAAGTAAAGAATATAGAATCTGTTAATTTCAACAAACACTGTGTTAAATTTTTGTAATTGTCGGATTCAGTTACACGTTATTCTCAATCACAATTTAAAACAGGAAATCTCTGGTTATATATTGTTTACTACAAAAAATCGATGGAATTAAAAACCCAGAATAATTAAAAATGCTTGTTCTTCCTCTGTTCGTGAACCCCATTTCACAAAAGTTTAATTTCAAATGAACTAACAAAATCTAGAAATACAAAGTGGTTAGGAATTATCCACTCAAACTTTCTGCAAAGTTTCACGATCCAATTCCTCTTATCAATTGTTAATTTCGAGTCAAAGTTTTTAAAACAAAAAGTCAAACTTTGTTCTTGAATCAAATTCAAATTATCCGTTACGATTTAAGTTAAATTAATGATTTGTAAAGTTTATATGCAGTATTTACAACCTATTTCATGTTATGAAATTTATCCAAAACGATCACAATCTTGAAATCATATTTTTTTTACGATGGACAACAGGTCAGTTTTTTTAAATTTTTTTATATTTTTTTTTTGTTTCAATGAACATAAATCTTTGAAACTAATTTCGTTACAGTTTAGTATTTTAAAACAACACTTTAATTGTTGTTATCTTTGAGTGATGATGATAAACGATTCTGAAATTGAAGAGGATGAAGTAGAAAATGGAAACAACTAATATATGGTTTATATAAATAAATCGGGGTACTTAAATCAGAAAAATCAAAACAGAGTAATGGTTAGAGTGAGTGTTGGGGTAACTAGAGGTCGCGGGTTCGAGTCTGGTCCACGACAGTATTTTTTCGAGGTAGTTATTTAATTTCCTTATTACTTTTATTATTATTATTATTATTATTATTATTATTATTATTATTATTATTATTATTATTATTATTATTATTATTATTATTATTATTATTATTATTATTATTATTATTATTATTATTATTATTATTATTATTATTATTATTATTATTATTATTATTATTATTATTATTATTATTATTATTCTGATTATTATTATCTTTATTATTGTTATTACTAGTATTATTATTATTATTAAAAGTATTACTAGTAATACTAGTATTATCTTTATAATTAGTAGTATTATCATTATAATTATTATCATAAGTATTATCATTATTATTATGATTATGATTATTATTATTATTAGTGTTATGAAAGTAATAAAAACTTATTATTATTATCATGAATATTAGAATTTGTATTATATTATAATTATTAGTATTATTATTAACATAACTACTATTATTATTATTACCATTATCATTTTTGTTATTAGTGTTAACATTATTATTAAAGTTATTAATATTATTAAAAAGTCAGTATTATCAAAACTAGCGTTTTTTAAACAAATATATATTTTGTATATAAAAATATACTTATTATGTATACCATAATTATATTAAAATTTCATATAGTTATATATCAAACATTTTAACATTTTTTTTATAAATACTTACACATAACAAACTATTGATTTTTTTATGTAATACGGAATATATATATATATATATATATATATATATATATATATATATATATATATATATATATATATATATATATATATATATATGTATATATATATGTATATACATTATAATATAACTAAATGTATAGATATTAATCATTTTAAAAATATATATAAAATAAATATATAGATAACATATAATCTAAGATATAAAATAAGTAAACATTTTAAATGGAATTTAATAGAAATTATATATAACTATAAATATATAAATAATATATATATATTAATAAATGAATGAATATGATTTCCATTATATTTATTAATAGATATACAAATGATATAGGTTCGTGAATCCAAGGCCAACCCTGCATTGTTCAATATCGTCATAAGTATTTTTACTACAAAATACAGTATTGTGAGTTCATTTACTCCCTTTTACTCTTTATATTTTTGGGACTGAGAATACATGCACTGTTTTTATAACAGCTCTATTAAATGCTTTTGAAATATATTTTGAACTGAGAATACATGAATTGCTTTTATAAATGTTTGACGAGATAAACACAAGCAAAACATTCCTTGAATGAATTATTATGCAGATGGAAGTTCTGCGGATTATTATTGAATTATGTGGACATGATAATTGCCACCAATTGATGAGAATATTTTTCTCCTGATTATTATTGCTTGGTAACCTATGAATTAAAATCTGGTATGGCCCTAATTCACGCGAATCCTAAAGGTAGCTACCGGGTTTAACACTGTAAAGACCTGTCCTAATCCACCTGGACGAAGTCATCAACATTTGGTCCCATTGCGATGATCGACTCCAAGTAATGTCCTTAAATTGAGCAAATGCACAGCGGAAGACTTAATTCGTACCTGAGAATAAACATGCTTTAAAGTGTCAACCTAAAGGTTGGTGAGTTCATAGGTTTATCATAACAATCATTTCCATATGTTAATAGACCACAAGATTTCATGTATACAAACGTTTTATTAAAAATATTCTAAGTGGTTGAGCACTTGGTAACCATACTTAACATTTAATCAACGTCGCATATTCCCTTTATTATGAAATCTCACTACACCGTACCAAGTGTAGTCACCAAAACGAAGTACTGTGCAACCGTTGAATACTGGTCGTCTAGCCCGGTTGGGGTTGTCAGGCCCGATAGATCTATCAACAGGATTCGCGTTTACAATACCCATGTAAATAGTAGTTACCAAGCTACAGGGAAGTATGCCAGTGGTACGACTCAACGTAGAATATATTTTTAAGTACTTGTGTCTATTTCGTCAAACAGTTATAAAACAGCGCATGTATTCTCAGCCCAAAAATATATATATTGCAAAAGCAATTAAAAAGGGAGCCAATGAAACTCACCTTACTGTATTTTGTAGTAAAAATACATAGGACAACATTGAACAAGTATAGGGTTGGCCTCGGATTCACGAACCTATATCATTTATATATATATATTAACACATATATTATTAGTGCTATACTTGTATCATAAACTATTAATTAATAAACATATTAAATTTCTATTCATAACTATTTTTATTATAATCAAAACCATTTTTGAGTTTAACATATTGTTCATAATATAAAAGTATTTATTAAAATTTAATGTTTAGTCGTTTACCGAGGAACGATCAAGTGAAGGGTGAGTTTGTTCTCGGTTTGCAACAGCAGAAACAAGAACACGATTAGCAACAATAGTCGACCATGGGCTTCGGTTTTTGGGAGTTAATTGAGAACAAAAGTGTAGTAGCAACTCAAGTGGGTTTCGGTTTAGGAAGTCCATAACAACGATCCATTTTTTTTTTACATAATCTACAAGCCCAAATTTATATGTAGCTAAATTGCAAGATTAATGGACCAAAACTTTAAATACCCCACAGCCCCAAAAAAGTTTTATAAGCCCCACATGTTTATTTTTAATTTGAATCGGTATTAGTGGTTTGGTGGGGTTCGTCATGGAATTAAAACACAAATGCATCAATCATCCCACTCATGTTATTCATCATCATCACCCCTATTTGATTGGTTATTACCACCATCAACTAATCACGTGCTCATCATCATCGAGTCTATATTTTCCATTATCATTAAGATTAAAACAGAAAGAGGATACCAGCGGCTGTAGCAACAGAAAGTAGTCGCACAACAGGAAAAAAAATATATTATAAGTCGCAGAAGTTGATACGTGGGTATGGCTTGAAAAACAAATGGGGTGATCGAACTTGGAGTGAATTGTCACCATCTTCGTGATCTTCCATCACCATTATCATTTCGTTTCATAGTTGCAGCAGTAGTGATCATTCAATATCATCATCGTTATTACTGTTAATCGAAGTCAGGAGCATAAATTGTTGTAAGAACGATAATGGTGGTCTTCAATGGTGGGTTGTGGTTTTTACCTTGATCATAAACAGAAGGTATGATAGAGGACCTTAGTGATAGTGGTGGTTCGATGGTGGTGGATTTGATCATAACAACAATATGAACTAGATAGTGGTGTTCAACAGGAAATACACGAGCAGGTGGTGATGCTTGGGTTAAAGTGACCGGTGATAGTTATCAAAAACAGAAACATGAAATCGAGAAAATAGAAATGGGTCTGAGGTTGTTTTCGAAGGTGTTGTCTAAAGGTGGTGGTTTGAATTGACTTGAAGCAGGAGTATATTGGACAGAAATGATTATCGAAAGTTGCAATAGAAATCAGAAGCAACAGTTGGTGATGGTTGGTTTCGAAGGTGAACAAGAACAGCAACAAGCATAGAGTAGCAGTCGATGGTGATGTTGTTTTGGTGAGCTCGAGCCGAAAAAACAAAATCAAGGGTGATAGGTTTTGGTTGAAAATCGAAACATAAACACTGATGGGTTTTGAAATAGTGATAGTCTTGGTTAGTGAAGGTGATTGATATTGAGTTAATCATCTTGCCATATATAAAGAAGAGAATTTCATTATATAAAGAAAAGAAACAAATGGCAGTAGTTCGATGGTCTTGATGAAATGGGTTAGTTGGTGATGGTGGCTCGTACGATGATGGTGGTAGTTTGAGGAGGATGGTGGTCGATGGTAATAAAGAAAGAAGAAAGGGAAACGGGGAAAGTGGTGAAGGTTATGGTTCTCGGTTGATAGTTACAAAGAAGCATGAAAGAAATTGAATATGTATCTGTAATAATATATCTATCTATATGTATATATATAGGAGAAAGGGATTTAGTTATATCTCTAGATACAGAGTACAATATATTGATAATAGAAAAAGAAGGAGAAAGGGATTTAGTGGTAGGACACAAGAGGAGAAAAAAAAGAAAAAGGTGGTGCCTCAAAATTCTACACATATATATACAAATTCGGTTACACTGATAATAAATAAAATAATATAATAATAATTTAGTAAACACGTGAATTAATCTTAGCAGCCGTCCAATTATTCTACCAACAGTTTACACGGAGTGCTAAATCGGGCTCCGTTGTTAATTCAGTGACGGATAAAAGTCTTCGGAAAAATCCTAAATTTTTTTTATAGTAATTATGGTATAAAATTCAGTCATTAACTTATTAAATAAAAATTACATCAACTGTCCCTCCCAAAAAATGTTGTAATTTATTAATCAGCTCCTAAATATATTTTTAATAAACCTAAAATTTATCTAACTCATTTTCGAATCACCGTTTATTTTAAATCACATAAGTATTAAATTAACTTGCTTAATATCAATCAGAACATCAACGAGTATTACAATTATTTAATATTTATTTTTAATATACTTTAATTGTATATAAATATGTTTTAAATAATAATTATTATTTTTACGTAATTAATTTCTAGCAATTACATCATAAATTATATTTCAAATTATATATATATTTAATTACATATATGCATTTTTATTTACAAATAGTTGTTCGTGAATCGTCGAGAACGGTCGATGGTCAATTGGAGATATGAAACAGTTCAAAATTTTTGAGACTTAACCTAACAGATTTCTCTTATCGTGTCAAGAATACTAAATCGTATCGAGAGTTTGGTTTAAAATTAGTCGAAATTTTCCGGGTCGTGACAGTACCTACCCGTTAAAAAAATTTCGTCCCGAAATTTGAGTGAGGTCGTCATGGCTAACAATAAAAATTGTTTTTATGATGAATATGAGTTGATAAATAAAGTTTTATCATTATTGATTAATATAGATAAAACAATTCGATCATATGAAGCGTACGAGTGAAGCTATTACAAAATAGTGAAAAGTTTCGTCTTAACTTTTGACGTAGTCATGGTGGATTTCCGGAATTCAAGGAATTTAAGGAAATCTTCTAATCAGAAAGAAAATGAGATAGCACGATATATTAGCAAACTGTTGGAATTACGGAAGAACATAAATATCAAAGGAAATATTTCCGTGATATGCATAGAACTTCAGTAGAATGAAAGAGTCGTGTAACATGGCACATGATGATGTTATGATATGTGAATCATCATCACGTTTCATTAGAATTTTCAGCATAACTTACTGTAATATAATCACGTTGGCCAAGTGTCATTATATTATACTAACTCATGCTCAAATTCTTAACACTTTTCCAGAATTCATTCATAATTTATACTTAGACTTTACAGAAGTTTCCAATATAATGGAATACAGAAATACAAAGAGGTAGATAATTTCGGACAAGAATATTTATGAAAATATCCTCAGAAATATCGAAGATATTTATGATGATATTTTGGAATTTCTAAGTTCGAAAGATAATGATGAAAAATTTTTCGCAAGATTTTAACATGAGTGAGGAGCAAGATATTCGCTGAAGATTTCATTGGATCCAGAATTACCTAGTTTCTTTGAATACAGAGTTTGATCCTTGTATTTGTCCTTGGTCTCCTTCGTGGTTAGTTCAATGCATTTTTCAGTGCCAAATTTTCTATCGAGCGTTCCATTCTTTATTATCAACTTTTGGCCATTAAGGCAATCTACAACATGCTGCTTCATCAGCATTTTCAAAGTTAACGGATCTGGATCATCGATTATCAAACCGAGGGTTTTCAAGAATATCGAAGAGTTTGAACGGAGATGGTAATCGTCAAGATACAAAAGATTGTTTAAGATGAAATCAAATGGCAAACTTGAAGAATTGTTTAGTTTCATATGTTATAATCAATATTTTAAATTCATTTTAATTGTCCAATGTTATTAGTCCACAGTCGATAGTCCATAGTTAACAATCCAATGATTCATATATAGTTTAATATATAATATTTGAATTAATTAATACGTATCATGACCCGTATACGTCTCAGACTCGATCACAACTCAAACTATATATATTATTGTAGAATCAACCTCAACCCTGTATAGCTAACTCCCGCATTACTTCATATAGAGTGTCTATGGTTATTCCAAATAATATATATAGATGCGTCGATATGATATGTCAAAACCTTGTATACGTGTCCCAATATTTAAAGTGCGTAAAATAAATAATAGAAATTAAATGACGATAAATAAAATTACGAGAATTAAAATTGCGATAAATAAAATGCGATAAATAAGTTGCGATAAATAAAAGGTAATACGGCATTAACAGTTAGCTAGGACAGTTAGCTAGGATTTTGTTAGCGTGGATTCTTAATAGAATTTCTCATAGTTAATTTGTTTGTTTCTACAAATTTTATTTTGTCCAATGTTTTCTTCATTATGCCACTTGTTGAATTCTGGTAAATCAAAATCCAAATATGAAATTGGATGAAAATGGTTATTCTGCGGTAAACGGATACGTATATCGGTGGTTGTAAGTAGGATAGTAAATGACTGTTGAATCAGATTTAAAGAATGTACAGTGTAATTAATTAATGTGAAATCTAAATATTTCTCAGGTATTACCTACCCGTTAAAATATTTCCACCATTAACAGTTTGTACAAAAGAATTTTTAATTACAATCTTTATGAAAATATACTTACATATATAGTTTCTTCAGATGTAATCATAGATTCAATGAGTTAATATAATATTATTCTCATTTGATTTACCGTTATAACTAGAATACATAATCTCTAAAACATTAGAGATTACATAATCGCCATGAAGAACGAAGATAATTGATGTAGAACGATATGTAGAACGATGATTGTACTCGAGGTACTGAATGAGATGTTGAGATGTGTGTTGTTGTGGTTTGTGTTGTTGCTGGTGGTACAGTTGATGCCGTTGATGTTGTTGAAGCTGGTACATTTTGCACCATATTTTTCAAGTTTATTTTTCGAGCGCGAAGTTTGTTGACTTCTTCTATTATTCCGGGATGATTGTCGGTTGGAACGAGTGAATGAATAAGGTTTAGAATTTTAGATAGAATATAATCTTGACGAGATATTCTGGAAATGAGAGAGAAAATAGTATTACGAACAGGTTCGCCGGTAAGTGATTCAGGTTCTTCGCCAAAAGGTGAATTTGGTTGGTGGAAGGGATCGCCTTCTTCTCGTCTCCATTGGTTAAGTCGACTACGAACCCATCAGATAAATTGAGGATGGCTGATTGATTGATTCATTCTGTTGACACTGCTTCTGGGGCTGGAGTGGGACTCCCTATCAGAATCCGAGGGACTTGAACTAGTTGTGAGTTCCATTGCGTACGATTGAATAAAGGATTTTTCGATATGAAGTGATTTTCGGATATCGAATGATATTCTAATTATATAGAATACCTATACATAGTACAGAAGATCTCGTAGATTACGAAGGGATTTAAGGAAACGTAACAGATACACTAGGATATGAATTTATCTATACACTATCTATCAAATAAGTGCAGGAAGTTGTGTCTAGACTTAGGAATAATAAGCAGGTAATTTTCCACTAGGAATGATAAACATTAGTTATAATATGCAGCTAAGGTCGAAGTCCAGACTCGCTAATGCATCCTAACAACTATCAGTTAGACACACTAATGCAAGACCTAGTTCGCTAGGACCAACGCTCTGATACCACTTGTAAAGACCTGTTCTAATTCACCTGGACGAAGTCATCAACATTTGGTCCCATTGCGATGATCGACTCCAAGTAATGTCCTTAAATTGAGCAAATGCATAGCGGAAGACTTAATTCGTACCTGAGAATAAACATGCTTTAAAGTGTCAACCAAAAGGTTGGTGAGTTCATAGGTTTATCATAACAATCATTTCCATATGTTAATAGACCACAAGATTTCATGTATACAAACGTTTTATTAAAAATATTCTAAGTGGTTGAGCACTTGGTAACCATACTTAACATTTAATCAACGTCGCATATTCCCTTTATTATGAAATCTCACTACACCGTACCAAGTGTAGTCACTAAAACGAAGTACTGTGCAACCGTTGAATACTGGTCGTCTAGCCCGGTTGGGGTTGTCAGGCCCGATAGATCTATCAACAGGATTCGCGTTTACAATACCCATGTAAATAGTAGTTACCAAGCTACAGGGAAGTATGCCAGTGGTACAACTCAACGTAGAATATATTTTTAAGTACTTGTGTCTATTTCGTCAAACAGTTATAAAACAGCGCATGTATTCTCAGCCCAAAAATATATATATTGCAAAAGCAATTAAAAAGGGAGCCAATGAAACTCACCTTACTGTATTTTGTAGTAAAAATACATAGGACAACATTGAACAAGTATAGGGTTGGCCTCGGATTCACGAACCTATATCATTTATATATATATTAACACATATATTATTAGTGATATACTTGTATCATAAACTATTAATTAATAAACATATTAAATTTCTATTCATAACTATTTTTATTATAATCAAAACCATTTTTGAGTTTAACATATTGTTCATAATATAAAGTATTTATTAAAATTTAAAGTTTAGTCGTTTACCGAGGAACGATCAAGTGAAGGGTGAGTTTGTTCTCGTTTTGCAACAGCAGAAACAAGAACGTGATTAGCAACAATAGTCGACCATGGGCTTCGGTTTTTGGGAGTTAATTGAGAACAAAAGTGTAGTAGCAACTCAAGTGGGTTTCGGTTTAGGAAGTCCATAACAACGATCCATTTTTTTTTTTTACATAATCTACAAGCCCAAATTTATATGTAGCCAAATTGCAAGATTAATGGACCAAAACTTTAAATACCCCACAGCCCCAAAATAGTTTTATAAGCCCCACATGTTTATTTTTAATTTGAATCGGTATTAGTGGTTTGGTGGGGTTAGTCATGGAATTAAAACACAAATGCATCAATCATCCCACTCATGTTATTCATCATCATCACCCCTATTTGATTGGTTATTACCACCATCAACTAATCACGTGCTCATCATCATCGAGTCTATATTTTCCATTATCATTAAGATTAAAACAGAAAGAGGATACCAGCGGCTGTAGCAACAGAAAGTAGTCGCACAACAGGAAAAAAAATATTATAAGTCGCAGAAGTTGATACGTGGGTATGGCTTGAAAAACAAATGGGGTGATCGAACTTGTAGTGAATTGTCACCATCTTCGTGATCTTCCATCACCATTATCATTTCGTTTCATAGTTGCAGCAGTAGTGATCATTCAATATCATCATCGTTATTACTGTTAATCGAAGTCAGGAGCATAAATTGTTGTAAGAACGATAATGGTGGTCTTCAATGGTGGGTTGTGGTTTTTAACTTGATCATAAACAGAAGGTATGATAGAGGACCTTAGTGATAGTGGTGGTTCGATGGTGGTGGATTTGATCATAACAACAATATGAACTAGATAGTGGTGTTCAACAGGAAATACACGAGCAGGTGGTGATGCTTGGGTTAAGGTGACCGGTGATAGTTATCGAAAACAGAAACATGAAATCGAGAAAATAGAAATGGGTCTGAGGTTGTTTTCGAAGGTGTTGTCTAAAGGTGGTGGTTTGAATTGACTTGAAGCAGGAGTATATCAGACAGAAATGATTATCGAACGTTGCAATAGAAATCAGAAGCAACAGTTGGTGATGGTTGGTTTCGAAGGTGAACAAGAATAGCAACAAGCAGAGAGTAGCAGTGGATGGTGATGTTGTTTTGGTGAGCTCGAGCCGAAAAAACAAAATCAAGGGTGATAGGTTTTGGTTGGAAATCGAAACATAAACACTGATGGGTTTTTAAATAGTGATAGTCTTGGTTGGTGAAGGTGATTGATATTGAGTTAATCATCTTGCCATATATAAAGAAGAGAATTACATTATATAAAGAAAAGAAACAAATGGCAGTAGTTCGATGGTCTTGATGAAATGGGTTCGTTGGTGATGGTGGCTCGTACGATGATGGTGGTAGTTTGAGGAGGATGGTGGTCGATGGTAATAAAGAAAGAAGAAAGGGAAACGGGGAAAGTTGTGAAGGTTGTGGTTCTCGGTTGATAGTTACAAAGAAGCATGAAAGAAATTGAATATGTATCTGTAATAATATATCTATCTATATGTATATATATATAGGAGAAAGGGATTTAGTTATATCTCTAGATACAGAGTACAATATATTGATAATAGAAAAAGAAGGCGAAAGGGATTTAGTGGTAGGACACAAGAGGAGAAAAAAAAGAAAAATGTGGTGCCTCAAAATTCTACACATATATATACAAATTCGGTTACACTGATAATAAATAAAATAATATAATAATAATTTAGTAAACACGTGAATTAATCTTAGCAGCCGTCCAATTATTCTACCAACAGTTTACACGGAGTGCTAAATCGCGCTCCGTTGTTAATTCAGTGACGGATAAAAGTCTTCGAAAAAATCCCAAATTTTTTTATAGTAATTATGGTATAAAATTCAGTCATTAACTTATTAAATAAAAATTACATCAACTGTCCCTCCCAAAAAGTGTTGAAATTTATTAATCAGCTCCTAAATATATTTTTAATAAACCTAAAATTTATCTAACTCATTTTCGAATCACCGTTTATTTTAAAATCACATAAGTTCGAAATTAACTTGCTTAATATCAATCAGAACATCAACGAGTATTACAATTATTTAATATTTATTTTTAATATACATTAATTGTATATAAATATGTTTTAAATAATAATTATTATTTTTACGTAATTAATTTCTAGCAATTACATCATAAATTATATTTCAAATTATATATATATATTTAATTACATATATACATTTCTATTTACAAATAGTTGTTCGTGAATCGTCGAGAACGGTCGATGGTCAATTGGAGATATGAAACAGTTCAAAATTTTTGAGACTTAACCTAACAGATTTCTCTTATCGTGTCAAGAATACTAAATCGTATCGAGAGTTTGGTTTAAAATTAGTCGAAATTTTCCGGGTCGTGACAAACACCCCCACCTAGAATGTTCACTAGATGGAAGAGCTAGTAGGCGCGGTGTTTAGTACTTTGAAGTTTATATATTGTACAGACGAGATGTTCTGTTTTGGGGATATTGATTCGCATTATATGTTAAGGTCGGTTACCATGTTTAGCAATGAAATCGAAATGAATGTTATGTATCGAGAGAATGATTTTTATACACAGGTTATCTGTATTAGTTTTGTGCACGATTATTTAAAAATTCTGAGGCAACCTACGGGGGAAAAAAGGATACGAACCTACTCTGCTAAGCATTATGAAAAATGGTTTCGTATACGAGATAGGTATACTGTATTTGAATCTTGTGGTATATCAAAATGATGAATTTTATTGTTTACGATAAACTTATGAACTCACCAACCTTTTGGTTGACACTTTAAAGCATGTTTATTCTCAGGTATGAAAGAAATCTTCCGCTGTGCATTTGTTCATTTTAGAGATATTACTTGGAGTCATTCATGACATATTTCAAAAGACGTTGCATTCGATTCGTTGAGTTCATCAAGATTATTATTAAGTCATTCATAGTTTGGATATATTATGAAAGGATATGCATATCTGTCAACTTTCAATGTAATGGAAGTTTGTCTTTTAAAAACGAATGCAATGTTTGTAAAATGTATCATATAGAGGTCAAATACCTCGCGATGTAATCATATGTTATTGTATTTGTAACAACCCAAACCAAACCACGACAATTCCCGTTAAATTTCACAACATAAAAAAAAAATTTCTGGTGCAGTTCATCTGCGCGGCGCGCCAGGTGGGTGCGCGGCGCGCCAAACCACCTGGACAGCCCGCTGTCCCCGGAAGTCAATTTAACGAAAATGTTTGACTAGTTCCCGACATTTTTAGCCAAAACGCTTTTAACCATAAATTCATATATATAAAACTAGCACGTTTAATTAATAAAATTGAGTTTACGAAGCGGGTCCCACAACGACCCATTTTACCACCTTAAGTACCGAAATACAATATTTGACCAAAAGACTTTTAATACAACAAAGCCGAGCATGGCGATTGGGAATACGCTACCCAATCCTAAATGATCCAAAAGTAAGTCACTAAAGCAACTATGCACGTCTTCTAGTCCTCGCGCTTACCCGAGCCACCAATCCACATGCGATCTATAAAAAGAGTCAACAACGAGAGGGTAAGCTAACGCTTAATGAATGATAATATACTACATACATATATATGCATAAAATGGACACGCCACATAAATAAACAAACACCGCATACCGGAGCGTCCAAGCCTAAAGGCAAGCTAATCTAAGTATACCATACGATCACTAAGCAACAAGCTAATAATACCATCAATAAGGTAAGTTCACCAACGTCAATGTGAACAACGCCAATAACTACCCCCGGAGGGTTAACTACATCACGACAACACAACATTAATCACGAATTAGCAATTCGACAATCATGCAACATATCGTGCATATACCAATAACCGCAAGTCCACAATAGCTAGCAATACCAAAAGCATATAGTTCATAAATAAATATGCCAATACATAACTCATACAACCATGGTTAACCAATTCGAACAAGGGAAACGGTACATACAAGACCGTTGGAGTTCATAACATCCGTTAGTGCTACTTAATCAACGCGTAGTCACTAATCCCCCGGGTGATGTCTTAAACAACGCGACTCACTCACCCTTTCCAATGTGGCGTCTTAAACAACGCGACGATTCCACATGCCATTCAATACGATGGGTGGTGTCTTAAACAACGCGACATCCACTCCAATACATTGTGGTGTCTTAAACAACGCGACATCCACTTCTTTACCATGTGGTGTCTTAAACAACGCGACATCCACTTCTTTACAATGTGGTGTCTTAAGCAACGCGACAATGCCACATTCATACGACACAAATAAATACATTATATACACATACGCATAATTATTCCACTCACAACCACGTGTGATAACGTACACCCAAAATGTGTACTTTGCTAAAGGTAGTCAACCAAAACGCACAACCGTGCCAATTGGACCTATGCACAAGTCCATCAAATCCACCTATATGTGAAGTGAGCTCTAAAGCCGAGAATCACTTCACCCGACCCGCACCCATCCTATACATACATATGCATATAGGATATTAACACTCACCTTGAAGTCTTGAAGAAAGCTTCCAAGTAAACCGCAACTCGCCAATGGAAAATACCTATTCCATTATCACAATTACAACAATACACTTAGAGTGGATTCACAAGTCAACCAAATTCGACACTTAGTGCAATTTGACCCAAATGCACTACCAAGTACCAACCGCGCCCAAACTAACCAATAATCACTAACACAAGTGAGAATGGTCTTAATACGCCAATTAAACCCGATCATAGGTGTTAAACACCTATCTTGCCCAAAATGACACTTAAACCCTAATTTTGACCCATAAAGGTCAAAATCTCATTCTTTACAAGTTTTGACACCAAAACACATTTAACTCGGTTTTATACTTCAACTTAATCCATTTTAAGTTTATAAACTTCATTAAATCGCCAATTGGGTCATAATCACCACCAAACCCTAATTTGACCCAAAGTCAAAGTTAGTCAACCAAATAACCCTAAATAGGTTTCAATACTTCCAAAATCACTAAACCTAGTGATTAAACCCAATTTCAAGTTCTAAACATAACCAATTTGTTCACCAAACCGAAATCCACCAACAATAACAATAAACCAGATTACTAGCATCACTAAAGTCACTTCATCACCTAAAAGGGTTTTACAACAAATTAACTCAAACCCTAACTTGAATATCAAATCAAATAATTGAAATTCGGAGTTTGAGCTTACCAATACTATCACCGCGTAGCCAAGAACGAAAGGAACAACTTTAGAACCCGAGCTTTGGTGAGAAATCGACTCCTTCTTCCCCAAATCAAGCCCTCTCTCTCTAAACCCTTACTCACTCTCTAAAAATGGTTGAGAGTGTTTTTGGTTGGTGAGAATTTGATCCAAACTGATCAAAGGATCAGTTTTGATGACCCTAAACCGACCCCAAGTGAAAAGACCAAAGTACCCTTCATTTAAAGCCTTTTAAAAGGCTGAAAATTGCTTCTGACCCATTCGGCGCGCCGCGCCACATTGTGGAGAGCCGCTCCACACTGCAGGTCAGATTTCAGAAACTTGTTTTGGCCATAACTTTTTGACCGTAGCTCCGTTTTCGATGAATCAAATATCGTTGGAAACGTAATAAGATTTTCTTTCCAATGGTAAGGCTTTGAAACATTAACACCAACTTTATTTGGGGTTGAAAGGATACGTACACTCCTCGTCACTTCAGACAATGTCCAGTTTCCTCCAACGTTCGAGCAAGCAACACGTACATGCTTCGTACACTTCATACATGCATAGTACACCATAAATACATTATCTACAATAAATATTTGGGTCTTACAACTCTCCCCCACTTAAACTCGATCACGTCCTCGTGATCTTCTCCACTTAAACAATCCGGACCTGCTTAACGATCCTCACTCAAGTCCCAATACGAACTTTCCTAGACCATTCTTCCCAATGGATCACTTTCAACAACTAAAGTCGTCAACCGTGATTTATCAAAACCACAATCCGAGCAATGAAACCTGCTCAATTTCCCATATCGGGAAAAACTCGACCCATCTCGTACCGAGATATCAATTCCTTAGCGTACCTTTACCAAGGACAACGCTAAAAGCAACCAAGTCTCAACTTATAGTCAACAATCCGAAACGATGAAGACCGAACCAAACAAATCCTTACGGATAACATTAATCACTAACATCCCTTGTAGTGCGCAATACGACCTATACGCAACTACCATAGCATCAAAATCCAACGGCTAAAACCAAAAGCGCCCAAAACGACTATGGCAACGCTAAACCTAAGGTGTACAAAATCGACTATTGTCACACCCGTAACAACATGTGAGCGAAACACGGCTATCGCATCCCTAATCACACAACATGGTCCTCACGATCCCACCATCGGCGTATAAACAACCGATAGTTCACTCAACACCGGATGAAGTCAGCGGACCCTGTCAACGGTCATGCTTCATCAATATAACAATACCTCATGATGAAGTCAGCGGACTCCGAAAGTCATGCTTCACCACTATAACAAATCCTAACGGATACCACTAACCATCCACACTATCGAGCAAGAACCACCTATATCAAACATAGGCACAAAACAATATTTCTCTAGAAGAGAATCCGACACGCACATCCCTTCACCGAGGGATTTCACCTTGCTCGCCAAACACGCCCATTATCTCTCAATGAGATTTACCACGTTACCACCTCGGTGATAATTTAAATCCAAACCATAAGTACAACTTAACCGTAATTGTATTCTACCACAAATCGACCAAGACTAGGTCCCAACACAAGTTTTGGACCTACCAAAAACGTCATCCGAAATCTCACCCTAAGGTCTCCTCGTGCGGGAGTGTAACTTCCCTACTTGGAACTACGTTCCATAACCACGTCATGTACAACCGTACAATGCTACCAAAGGTAGACTTTACCAACAATTGGGTTCACACGACCCATTACCATACCCTGCTCCAAACCTTGAGCATACTAAGGATCTTAACCTATCCTTAAACACTTTGAACGAAAAGTGTACCACAGATTACACGAACTATACACTCGCAATTATCCAATTGCTTTAGTTTGTCGAATTTCAACCTAGTCACTCATGTACTTAAGGGTTTCTCCCTGTACCCTACGTACAATGTAACTACAACACCATCGGAGTCGACATCACGCTAGTAGGTATAAAAGAGGCACCTAATGTCGCGTTATGAAGACTCCATTACCAACATACATCGAGATTTTAAACACTCGGTCTCAAGGGTTCCAATCACCCGACGAACCTCATGGTTCATCACTTCACATAAAAGCGAACACGCGCTTAACAACCGAAAACCAAAACCCATTTCCATGGCTTGGTAGAAACATTTTCCAAATACTAAGGAATGCTTGGTTGCACCAAGTCTTACGCCCTTCGCCCGACAATCAACGTCACCATAGGGTACTTCCATTAGGAACGTCACCCATAACAACAATATGCACAACACAAGGCATTAACAACTCAAACTCAAACAGCATCGAACATTCCCAAGACTTGTGACCCCTCATGCCACCATTGTAACATCTAGACGCGCTAGAATTCGATATACTCGTCCGCGTACCACCCGTGCTCACACTCGGACCCTTAGTCCTCTTACTCGGAGCACCATAAGAAACAACCCTTCTATCCCTTGAAGGCTCACCCTTCTTCGATCGTGTATGCGACTCGAAACCCCTAGCCAAGTCGAATAATTCCGAAAACGATTTCGCTTGACCACGTCTAATTTTTCTTTTCAAGTCGTCATTCAAAGTCCGATAGAAATCCCCCATTAACAAACGATCATTCCCCAAATATTCCGGACAAAAACGAGCCTTCGCCATAAAGGTCGTCTTGAGAGTACTCAAATCCATAGATCCTTGTCGCAAGTTTCGCAACTCATTACGCAATTCCCACAAATCGGCCGAAGTCCGGAACTCCTCGAAGAATTCCTCCTTAAACTCGTCCCACGATAAGACCATAAACGTTTCACCACCAACAAGATCAATCTTACCATCTAACCAATCCCTTGCCCTACCCCGCAACAAACTAGTTGCGAGCCTCGTCTTCTTCTCGGGAGGGCAATCAATCGTGCGAAAACGCCCTTCGACATCCGAAATCCAAGTTGTGCTTACCAATGGATCCGGTTTCCCGTCGTACATCGGTGGTTTAGTCCTCATGAAGCTCTTAAGATAACGCTTCATTTCGCCACTACTTTGAAGTTTGGAATACTTCCTATCCATTTCTTCTCGAAACGCTCTCATTTGCTCCGCAACGGCGGCCGCAACTCTAGCGTTAAACTCCACGTTATTCGCCTCGATCTCGTTTCGCGTCGTCAATCTCAAAATGCAAAACGATTAGATCACGAACGTATAAAATCGCACGCACAACTCCGTCCCATCTTGCTAAACACTCGTCGTACATCACTCGTTAGACGCGATTTGCACCCGTAATAAGGTTTGCAAGTTCTTATTACGCACACACGCCGCATCGACTCGTTAGTACAACGACCGCCTCGCTCGATGATAAGAACAAACACAACCAAAATTCTACGCGATACAAACACACGCGAGAATTATTACCACAACACAAAAGCATATTAATAATATCCGCATTACTAATATAAACGTTAGTCGACCTATAAACAAGGCACTAACTAAACCCATTCCGACCCGAAATCCTACAAGTCCCGCAACAATTTAAGCACACACAAAAGTCTAAGTCTAGGCACCTATCTCAAGTCACCTAAATCCCTTAGACCATGCTCTGATACCACTTGTAACAACCCAAACCAAACCACGACAATTCCCGTTAAATTTCACAACATAAAAAAAAAATTTCTGGTGCAGTTCATCTGCGCGGCGCGCCAGGTGGGTGCGCGGCGCGCCAAACCACCTGGACAGCCCGCTGTCCCCGGAAGTCAATTTAACGAAAATGTTTGACTAGTTCCCGACATTTTTAGCCAAAACGCTTTTAACCATAAATTCATATATATAAAACTAGCACGTTTAATTAATAAAATTGAGTTTACGAAGCGGGTCCCACAACGACCCATTTTACCACCTTAAGTACCGAAATACAATATTTGACCAAAAGACTTTTAATACAACAAAGCCGAGCATGGCGATTGGGAATACGCTACCCAATCCTAAATGATCCAAAAGTAAGTCACTAAAGCAACTATGCACGTCTTCTAGTCCTCGCGCTTACCCGAGCCACCAATCCACATGCGATCTATAAAAAGAGTCAACAACGAGAGGGTAAGCTAACGCTTAGTGAATGATAATATACTACATACATATATATGCATAAAATGGACACGCCACATAAATAAACAAACACCGCATACCGGAGCGTCCAAGCCTAAAGGCAAGCTAATCTAAGTATACCATACGATCACTAAGCAACAAGCTAATAATACCATCAATAAGGTAAGTTCACCAACGTCAATGTGAACAACGCCAATAACTACCCCCGGAGGGTTAACTACATCACGACAACACAACATTAATCACGAATTAGCAATTCGACAATAATGCAACATATCGTGCATATACCAATAACCGCAAGTCCACAATAGCTAGCAATACCAAAAGCATATAGTTCATAAATAAATATGCCAATACATAACTCATACAACCATGGTTAACCAATTCGAACAAGGGAAACGGTACATACAAGACCGTTGGAGTTCATAACATCCGTTAGTGCTACTTAATCAACGCGTAGTCACTAATCCCCCGGGTGATGTGTTAAACAACGCGACTCACTCACCCTTTCCAATGTGGCGTCTTAAACAACGCGACGATTCCACATGCCATTCAATACGATGGGTGGTGTCTTAAACAACGCGACATCCACTCCAATACATTGTGGTGTCTTAAACAACGCGACATCCACTTCTTTACCATGTGGTGTCTTAAACAACGCGACATCCACTTCTTTACAATGTGGTGTCTTAAGCAACGCGACAATGCCACATTCATACGACACAAATAAATACATTATATACACATACGCATAATTATTCCACTCACAACCACGTGTGATAACGTACACCCAAAATGTGTACTTTGCTAAAGGTAGTCAACCAAAACGCACAACCGTGCCAATTGGACCTATGCACAAGTCCATCAAATCCACCTATATGTGAAGTGAGCTCTAAAGCCGAGAATCACTTCACCCGACCCGCACCCATCCTACACATACATATGCATATAGGATATTAACACTCACCTTGAAGTCTTGAAGAAAGCTTCCAAGTAAACCGCAACTCGCCAATGGAAAATACCTATTCCATTATCACAATTACAACAATACACTTAGAGTGGATTCACAAGTCAACCAAATTCGACACTTAGTGCAATTTGACCCAAATGCACTACCAAGTACCAACCGCGCCCAAACTAACCAATAATCACTAACACAAGTGAGAATGGTCTTAATACGCCAATTAAACCCGATCATAGGTGTTAAACACCTATCTTGCCCAAAATGACACTTAAACCCTAATTTTGACCCATAAAGGTCAAAATCTCATTCTTTACAAGTTTTGACACCAAAACACATTTAACTCGGTTTTATACTTCAACTTAATCCATTTTAAGTTTATAAACTTCATTAAATCGCCAATTGGGTCAAAATCACCACCAAACCCTAATTTGACCCAAAGTCAAAGTTAGTCAACCAAATAACCCTAAATAGGTTTCAATACTTCCAAAATCACTAAACCTAGTGATTAAACCCAATTTCAAGTTCTAAACATAACCAATTTGTTCACCAAACCGAAATCCACCAACAATAACAATAAACCCGATTACTAGCATCACTAAAGTCACTTCATCACCTAAAAGGGTTTTACAACAAATTAACTCAAACCCTAACTTGAATATCAAATCAAATAATTGAAATTCGGAGTTTGAGCTTACCAATACTATCACCGCGTAGCCAAGAACGAAAGGAACAACTTTAGAACCCGAGCTTTGGTGAGAAATCGACTCCTTCTTCCCCAAATCAAGCCCTCTCTCTCTAAACCCTTACTCACTCTCTAAAAATGGTTGAGAGTGTTTTTGGTTGGTGAGAATTTGATCCAAACTGATCAAAGGATCAGTTTTGATGACCCTAAACCGACCCCAAGTGAAAAGACCAAAGTACCCTTCATTTAAAGCCTTTTAAAAGGCTGAAAATTGCTTCTGACCCATTCGGCGCGCCGCGCCACATTGTGGAGCGCCGCTCCACACTGCAGGTCAGATTTCAGAAACTTGTTTTGGCCATAACTTTTTGACCGTAGCTCCGTTTTCGATGAATCAAATATCGTTGGAAACGTAATAAGATTTTCTTTCCAATGGTAAGGCTTTGAAACATTAACACCAACTTTATTTGGGGTTGAAAGGATACGTACACTCCTCGTCACTTCAGACAATGTCCAGTTTCCTCCAACGTTCGAGCAAGCAACACGTACATGCTTCGTACACTTCATACATGCATAGTACACCATAAATACATTATCTACAATAAATATTTGGGTCTTACAGTATTCGTCCTTATGGATTAGGACGGGTCGTTTCATGTGGTATCAGAGCGGTGGTCTTAGCGAACCAGGTCTTGCATTAGTGTGTCTAACTGATAGTTGTTAAGATGCATTAGTGAGTCTGGACTTCGACCGTGTCTGCATGTCAAAAGTTTTGCTTATCATTTCTTGTCAAAAATTACCTGCTTATCATCCTTAGGAAATTATCTGCTTATCATTCTTAAGTCTAGACACATCTTACTGTATTGATTGCATGAATAGTGTAAAGACAAAATTCATATCTTAGCATATCTGCTAATTCATATCTTAGCGTATCTGTTACTGTAAACTTTGCCTGACATATTCCGTAAACTCCTCCGTAATCTACGAAATCTTTTGTTCTATATATATAGATATTCTATGCAATTAGAATATCAACCGATAGCCGGAAATCATTTCATATCAAAAAATCATTTATTCAATCGTATGAAATGGATTTCGCCACTAGTTCAAGTCCCTCGGATTTCGATATGAATTTTCACTCAAGCTCCGAAAGCAGTGTGACCGGAGTGGAGCAACCAATTAGCCATCATCTATTCTGGATGAATTGAGGATGGGTTCGTAGCCTATTAAATCATTGGAGACAAGAAGAAGGTGATCCCTTCCATCCACCACATTCCCCTCTTGGTGATGAACCTAAAGCACTTACCGGCAATCCTATTCGAAACACCATTTTCTCTCTCATTTCCAGAGTATCTCGTCATGATTATATACTATCTCAGATTCTAGATCTTATTCATTCGCTCGTCTGAACCGACAACATCCCCGGTGTAATAGAAGAAGTCAACGAGCTTCGCGCTCGAGTATTGACTTTAGAGAATATGGTGCAAAGGTTACAAGCACCAGCAGCACCAACGGCATCAACAGTACCACCATCATCAACGCTGATGTGTGCAGCAGCGTATACGAAATACTATTATTGTTTATTATGAAATACGACGAAATTACACAAGTTATTTATTTATTTATAGAGTGGATATACCTAAACATTGCTACAACACTTATAGGCAGTGTACCTAATCGTACAGTAGTGTAGTTTTTAGTAAGTCCGGTTCATCCACAGGGAGCTGGCCAAGTTTAACGCTATATTTTTAAACAATTATATTTGTATATATATATATATATATATATATATATATATATATATATATATATATATATATATATATATATATATATATATAGTATTATTATAAAAGGGGGTTTTTACCGTTTAATGACCGGTTTGTCGATTTTATATTTTAAGCGTAAAGATAAATGACGATAATATAAATGACAGAATTTAAATTGCGATAAAGTAAATTGCAGTAATTAAAATGACAGTAAATAAAGGTACGATGAAATATGAAATAAAAGTATTATGCTTATTTAAACTTCCGTAATCATGATGTTTGCCGTTTTGATCTTAATTTATTTATTTGTGTTAATTGTCCTTTGTCCTGGATTTATTTGATACCTATCTGGTTTTTGTTCATAATTGTCCATCGGTCATAATTATAAAATGCTCGTCAAATTAACCTTATTCCCGAAGTCAAATATTCCAACTAATTAGGGATTCGAACTGTAACAAGGTTTTAATACTTTGTTTAATAATTACACCAGGTTATCGACTGCGCGTAATTCAAGGTTTTATTATTTTGTTAACAATTACACCAATTATCCTTGTATGTAATCCACCCCTGTTTTAATGAGATATGAATATTAATTTACCCACTTGATCAGAATGAATAATCAATTACCCAATCCGAATAATTTATTAAATGATCGTAAAAGATGTCGTATAAACGTCACTAAATAGAACATACATAATCATTTTAATAATTATTAGATTAACTAATTTGAATATAGGTTCGACAGGTTCTAATGAGTTGTCATTCGATTAGACAATACCCCCTATCTATTAATAGTCAATAGTCCAATGTCCACAAGTGTCAGTCTTTTGTCCAAACCTTAATTATGGTACAAAATCTAATAACCCAATCTTAATTTTTAGTCCAACATCACGATTACTTTGGCTTAAATAAGCATAATAATAACTTAGTTACGAGACATTAATTTAAAAAGGATGAACATAGCTTACAGTGATTATTTATCGCGTAGCGTTACCCGGACAGAGTTCCGACTTAAAACCCGTAAAACATTTCTTACAATAACCCAATTATTATTAAACTTAAATTAAAATTAAAATTATAAATATATATATTTATGTTATAGATGAAGAGAAGAGAAAAAGATGTACTAAATTCGTCCGGAAAATGCTGAATTTATAGAATGTGGCCTGCTACAGTAACTCATGCGAGTGCATGGGGTTTTAGTGCAAATCTCATGCACTCGCATGGGCTCATGCACTCGCATGGGTTTTATGCATATTTCCCATGCGATCGCATGGCCGTCAGATCCAGCTCACATATATTTTGTTTTCTAGCTTGTCGACATATTTATTAAATATATATAATATATAATTTATATTAATTATATATATATATATATTATATTATATTCTTGTGCATAGTTGACTCGTAATTTTAGGACCGTTGACTCGCGCGTTGAGGATAGGTTTATGTCTCAGTTCCGGATTTTCGAACGTCCTTTCGTACGCGGAGATATCTTGTACTTTGAGTTCCGCAACTTGTACTCTTGTAATTTTTAGACGTTTCTCATCAATAATTCGAACCACTTGGATTGTACTTTGTACTTTTTAGCTTTTTAGTCATTTGCGTCTTCAAATTGTCGTTTTCTTCTTTTGTCTTCGCACTTATTTATTTAAACGAATATTACATAAAAATAGAACAATTACAACTAAAAACTTTACATATTGGAAGGATATTGTACCTAAATATATGTTCATTTGGAGCACTATCAAATATCCCCACACTTGAGTGTTGCTTGTCCTCAAGCAATACAGAACTTGAAATTAAATCACACTTCACTCGAATCACTTTTTTTTTATTCTCACACTTTATACATCAGTGATTTTGATATGGCGGTATAAACAATGATAGTAATGATGTGGTTTACAGCCCCATATGACTATAAAAATTTAGATCCTTTAAGGAAATTGGATCTTTATGAAAACATTTGATCTTTTGAAAATTCATTCTAGTTTTTACCCTATATAAGTTTTCCGGAATAACCCTTCAACGGTGTTTGCAAAATGTTTTTGTGGGTTTTGTGGGTTTCAGATTTTAAAATTTTAGATCAAAACTTGCGGTTTTGTGTCACCCACTTGCTAACCTTGTATTAGGAAAGCAACACGTCCAGTATACTTGTTCCGTATATTACCTTTCGGTAAATTACCGTCCGGTTGTAAAGGAAAGCGTTGAATAAGCAACTGTTAAGGCAATGTCTAATGACATGCAGATGTTCATGGTCTAAAACGTGTCAGATGCAATTACTATCCTTTGTAGGAGCAATAGCAAAGATCACCCTATAGTTTTTCGGTCTGGCACAAGGTCCTGTCTTTGACCATGCTATGCAACCACCGTTCTTACGGTTGACACCCGAATTGGTTCAGGTGACCTAATGAATTTCGGGTGAATTCTTAGGATTTTACGTTCAATGGTAATGAACGCATTGAAAATAGGTTTTTAGAAAATAAATCGGTTTTAATTTGATCAAAATATTTTCTCGTTCAAGCTCGAGTTTAGATATCATTGAATTCCATGAGTTTGTAATTCTCAATCTTTAAAGTCAATCTCAAGGATTGAGTAATATCAGGCTTAAATGCTGATTTTTAATCTTTAAGGAGATTATCCTTTCTGGGGGTCTGATTCATTAGTCTTATCAAGCTAATTTGCACGGCGCCCTCCCCATTTTACGAGACAGATCCTCTCATGGTTAGGATAAGTCTGACCACATGGCGACCCTGTTTGATGTTGAGGTCCGTGGATTTCCTGCTGATTTTAGAGATGACTTTTCTAGATTTTTCGTCAACCTACAGCTGGTCTGGACGACAACTTCCTGACCTAAATCAAGAAGCGCGTGTCTTTTCCGGAAGACTTTACTTCCTTTTAATGATGGAATTGATTCATCGTGTAGATCCATCTTTCTTTCAAATATATTACATTAAATCGGGTAAAACGATTAATTTTGTCCAAAACAAAAGTACCTGCAATAATCTGTACCAAATATGTGATATGTGTTTTAAAGAACTTGGTAAATTCTTCCCACACTTAGCTTTTATTTATTCTTTTCTTTGCCTTTTTATTCTCTTCTATTCCATTTTAAATGAATTCAAGCATTTTGAGTTGTTTCTCCATTTATGTTCTCTCCTAGGTAACAATAATTTCGGCATTAACACCTAGTTTTATCGTTCATAAATATGTATAAACATGATTTTGAATTCATTTAGTTGAAAATTTTTCAAATTTTCACAAAATTTGGCAATTAAACTAAGTGTAAACCCGAGATAATTTATAACCCTTCCCCACACTTGAGATCATGCAATGCCCTCATTTGCATGAAATCAGACTATAATTATAAATTCATGAGGGTGATTAGTGTAGAAAAGTGATTAAAAATACCGAGTTTGCAAACATATTATTTTATATCACATTTGATATTTTGCGCCTTGTCGTCAAAATTAGTAGCTTTTGCTGAACTTAATGTCAGTCTTTGAAAGTGCGCTGTTTTACCATGTTTTGTACATAAGATAAACTACAAACACATATATAATATATATATATATATATATATATATATATATATATATATATATATATATATATATATATATATATATATATATATATATTTTATAAAACCTTTATTTATTAAAACAATTTAAATGAATAATTTTTTAAAATTTTGTTTCCTTTTACTTTAGGTAGTTTCGGTATGTTTACCTAGTCCGTCCCTCGACAAAATTTAAAATTTGTCATTTTTAAAGCGATTATTTTAAAAACAAAGATTTTTTTTTGGGTTTTTTAATTTTTTTTGGTATACTTTAGATCAATAAAATTAAAAATAATGATAACAAAATTTTTCGCCCCGCCCTCGGGTAAAGTAATTTCGGTTCCATGACCTAGTCTTCAACTTACGATAAATTTTAGAAATTATTTTTTTTTAAATTTAATGAATTAAAATAATTTTTTTTAAATTCACACAAAACTTAAATTTAAAAAGCATATTAATTTCATACAAAACCTATAAAACAAAAATTCAGAATGGAGGGAGAAAACTAGTTCTTTAGTGTCTGCTAGCGGAAAAGACCAATCGGATTCCATTCTCGGAACTACATGAGAATAGAACAACTAACTCTAGATAACATTTTCTTTTTAGAACATTTGAATCTCCCCACACTTAGGTAGCTGTGGTGTCGAAATTGTGGTTAACTTCATCGTCAATTTCTCTTGGACCATAATCAACTTGCATATCTGTGACTTTTGCTTTAAGCCATTGGTTGAATTCTTGTGTAATATCCACAAATTCAATAGTTTTGCCTTTTCTTTAGGCAATAGATTGGATACTAACCGGTTACATAACTTAAAGTTCCCCTTGGTTCTAGCATCGCGAATTCGTTTAATAAGTTTCTTCATTGAACTGTTAATAACGGAGTCATTTAATTTCATAACAACAACGGGGTTCTTTGTTATCAAGTCATCTTTAGGTGTTGCTTCATCTTCCCCACACTTAGGCGTTTTATTATTGTTAAGCACTACCGTTGGAGTTGGTAAAACAATATGGTTTTTATCAATCGTTTTTGTTGGTTCAACGGTTTTGGTTGGTGGAGATTTAGACTTTCGACTCACAAAGGTGATCGATTTTTCATCATTACTAAGTGTCATTCTACCCTCTCTTACATTAAATAACGCCCCGGTGGACGCTAAGAATGGTCGACCTAAAATTAGAGGAATGTTTGGGTCCTCTTCTATGTCAATGACAATAAATTCGACTAGAAAGGTTAAATTACCCACTTGAACGGGTAGGTTGTTAGCAATTCCAACTGGGTGCCTAATAGTTTGATCAAAGAGTCGAACACTCATCTCTGTTGGACTTAACTCACCTACTCCTAGTCTCTTATATAATGAAAGAGGCATAACACTCACACTTGCACCTAAATCTGCTAGTGCATCATACATGACACAATCACTAAGTAGACAAGGAACAATAAATTCACCCAGATCACCCAACCTGGTATGACAACCCAGAAATTTCCAACCAAATTTAAACTTTAATCTTTATATGTTTCCGACACGATAAGCAATATTTGTTAAGTTAAATTGCAAGAATTTTAAACTATGTTCATACATTCATTCAACCTCGACCAAGTTCCAACGATTCACGAACCATTAAACGAATATGATTATATATGTATATGTGTATATATATTATAACTTGAAACGTAAACAAAATATTAGATTAAATACTTTATATGATTGTATCTGTTTCAAAATGTTTATCAATGGAATTAGAAGATAAGATCAAATGATTGAATTATCAGATATATTGAATTATGATTACAAGTCTCTGTTGAAAGGCCCACGTTGATTTGAGAAATCTTTCCATTTTAACAATATTCGAAAAATGGTAAAGTGATTTATAAATAAGAATAAATTGTCAATCTTTGAGAACTAGACAAAGGATAGTGGAAGATTGAATCTCATAAAGACTCGATTGATCTATTTAGTTTCAAACGTACAAAAAGTTTTCAATTTAAAAAGAACTTTATTATTAAAACGTATATAACTTTTATAAATATCTAGAATCACTTTTTACAACTCATTACTTAACTAGTATGATAAAGATAACGATATTTATATTTTATTCTATTAAATATATATAACAATTTAAATTAATATTATATATATTTATACGCGTATTATACGTACATAATTTTATACTTTTACTATACTTAAACTTTACCTTTACTTTATTTTTACTTTACTTTAACTTTAATAATTCACTTTAATAATTCATACTTTAATAATTCACTTTAATAATTCATACTTTAATAATTCACTTTAATAATTCAAAAATCTATTATAAATAGAATTCAATAGGTTTCATTATTTCATAGAAACTTGAAAATATTTTTCTCTAAACTCTCTCAATCGATGTACATATATATTTACTCCGTATTATTTCAAGATATTATTAGTATACATAAAATATTACGACGGAGTGCTGTCCGAGTGATTTCGAAATTGTTTTTCGAGTAGGATAGGATTAAGGAAATTATGGGTTATAGCTATGGAGGTGATTGAGTATGGTTCATGGGTATGCTCGTGAGGTCAATATAGTGTTTATCATTTCCGTTGCGTCTACGTACCTTTCCTGCAATATTGAATCTCAATATTGATATGTTCGTGAATTCGAGGCCAACCTTGCACTTGTTCAATGACGTTATATGTATTTTTACTACGAAATACAGTATGGTGAGTTTCATTTGCCTTTTTACCCTTTATATTTTTGGGACTGAGAATACATGCGCTTTTATAAATGTTTGACGAAATAGACACAAGTAATTGAAACTACATTCTATGGTTGAATTATCAAAATCGAATATGCCCCTTTTTATTAAAGTCTGGTAATCTAAGAATTAGGGAACAGATACCCTAATTGACGCGAATCCTAAAGATAGATCAATTGGGCCTAACAAACCCCATCCAAAGTACCGGATGCTTTAGTACTTCGAAATTTATATCATGTCCGAAGGAGGATCCCGGAATGATAGGGGATATTCTTATATGTATCTAGTTAATGTCGGTTACCAGGTGTTCACCATATGAATGATTATTTTTGTCTCTATGCATGGGACGTATATTTATGAGAACTGGGAATGAAATTCTTGTGGTCTATTAAAATGATGAAAATAAATGATTATGATAAACTAATGAACTCACCAACCTTTTGGTTGACACTTTAAAGCATGTTTATTCTCAGGTGTTAAAGAAATCTTTCGCTGTGCATCTGCTCATTTTAAAGATATTACTTGGAGTCTTTCATAGCATATTTCGAAGAACGTTGCATTCGAGTCATTGAGTTCATCAAAGATTATTATTAAATCAATTTATAGTTGGATAGTGAATATTATGAAATGGTATGCATGCCTGCCAATTTTCAATGTAAAGAAAGTTTGTCTTTTAAAAACGAATGCAATGTTTGTAAAATGTATCATATAGAGGTCAAATACCTCGCAATGTAATCAACTATTGTGAATCGTTTATAATGTATATGAACGGGTCCTTTCAGTTGGTATCAGAGCGGTGGTCTTAGCGAACCATGTCTGCATTAGTGTGTCTAACTAATAAGTCGTTAGGATGCAGTATTGAGTCTGGACTTCGACCGTGTCTGCATGTCAAAAGTTTTGCTTATCATTTTTAGTCGAATATCATCTGCTTATCATTCTTAGGAAATTACCTGCTTATCATTACTAGTTTAGACATGTCTTGCTACATTAATTGCATGAGTAGTGTATAGACAAAATTCATATCTTAGCGTATCTGCTAAATCATATCTTATCGTATCTGTTACTTTAAACTTTACCTGACATATCCCGTAAATTCCTCCGTAATCTACGAAATCTTTTGTTCTATATCTATGGATATTCTATGTAATTAGAATACCATCCGATAACCGAAAATCATTTCATATCGAAAAAAATCCTTATTCAATCGTACAAAATGGAATTCATCATTAATTCAAGTTCCTCGGATTCCGAAATGGAATCCCACTCCAGCTCTGAAAGCAGTGTGACCGAAATGGATCAACCAATCAGCCATCATCTATTCTGGATGAATTGGGGATGGGTTCGTAGCCTCCTCAATCATTGGAGACAAGAAGAAGCCAATCCCTTCCATCCACCCCATTGCCCTCTTAACGAAGAACCTGAAGCACTTACCGGCGAACCAATCCGAAACACCATTTTCTCTCTCATTTCCTGAGTATCTCGTCACGATTATATACTACATAAAATTCTAGATTATATTTATCCGCTCGTCCGAACCGACAATCACCCCGGTATAATAGAAGAAGTCAACGAGCTTCGCGCTCGGGTAGTGGCTTTGGAGAATATGGTGCAAAGATTACAAACACCAGCAGCAGCACCAGCAGCATAACCAGTACCACCATCATCAACGCCAATAGTACCATTACCACCTCCAACCACAACCGCGTCGTAAACCTCAACTTCACAATCTGTCCCATGAGCATCAACGTCATACGCACCATAGATACCAAGGAGTACCAACAACAATAACTGACGAAGTATTAATTCATAACTTCATTGGAGAAACATTCCGCGGCGATTTTGTAATCTCTAAAGTCTTAGAGATTATCTAATCTAGCCCTAACCATAAATCAGTTAAACGAATCAAAATGATAGAAGGAAGAGTAGAAACCCTGACAAAAATGGTGTGTGATTAACAAGCTAAACTTGCTTTACCAACAGCATTAACAGTACCGTTAGCGTTACCAGTATCGTCAGTACAGTCAACATCCGAATCAACAACACCGATAACATCACAAACTCCGTCAATTCAAGAATCACTGTGGACATCATTACGAATCAATAACGTGTATATTGTATCAACGAGTTATGAAGAATTAACTCATTCCCTCTGAAGAAATTATATGTATATTATATATATTATATATATATATATATATATATATATATATATATATATATATATATATATATATATATATATATATATATATATATATAATGAAATAAATCTTTCCGCGCTAAGCTATTGTGTGTGAATCTTAACTACTCAGTTAATTCATATTACAAATATGCAATAATGTACGTCCTTCGGCCGCAACTTAACCAGCGTTAACTACAATCTCTGTCGCAATTCAACAAATTCCAATTCATAATAAATCAAGTATATATTTGATTGTACACTTTCATCATCGATGTACTCGAAACTTTTCAGATAACATCATTCGTACTTTGCGAAATTCACAAGAATTCCACGAACTGAACATCATACATCAACAAATAACGAAGTATTGATTCATAATTTCAATGTCATTAAAGAAATACTGCGTAAAAGTTATGTACTTTTTAAAGCCTTTAGGGATTATTCAATTCTAGTTTCAACCGTAAATCAAATGAGTTTAATTTAACATTAACTCATTAAATCTATATTACATCTGAAGAAAATATACATATATATATTTTCATAAAGACTGTAATAAAATTTTTTTGTACAAAATATTAATTGTGAAATTTTTTTTTAACGGGTAGGTAATACCCGAGAGATATATAAATTCACAATTAATATGTTACATTCTTCGAATCTGATTCAGCAAATCATCCATTATACTCCCTACTTTCACAACAATATACATTCTTTTATAGAAATCAAAACAACCATACTCATTCAAAATTTAATTACATATTCTGATTTTGAAATCTCAAAATTCAACTTGAGATAAGACCAAAATCATCACTCTTAGATCCTTACATCTTTCACAAGCTATATTTTGACTTCAAAACTGTGTTAGAACATCAAATGTATGTTAACGATTACAATCTGTGTTCAAACCCTTCGAAAATTTTTGAAGACACTTCGAATGATGAGCAATCGAGATGATGATCCAACCACATGTTACCCACAGTTATGTACCCGAAAAAACTCTTGAAACCAAAGTAAAAGTTTAAACAACGTATCCGCGTCAGATTCTTTGGCATTTATTAGCAAAAATAACTTTGCGACTCCTATTCAAAGTAGCCAGTTTTGTCACAGCTCCAGCAAGTCAACTTCGACTTTTCAGTCAGACTAACCTTATTATAACCTTGAGATATACACCATCGTTACCAGGGAACCTTTTACATTCCACCACATTATTAGCAGATGTACCAACAACTTCATTACCCTTTGACTTTAGCCTCTCCAAAAAGTCATTATAATTATTCATTGAAACCCCATCATTTACTCATTCGCATCTTGTAATGAGAATTGCCATACGAATCATTGGGAATTAGCAATCAGTATTTTGAAATCTCGCAGGATGTTTATGCCAACAGTTATATGTGTATATATAACGTCTATCTTCTGGACTTAATTTGAATGTGAAGTTTCTGAAAAACACTCCGAACTACGAATTGGTTCTCCGAAAATGGAGAAAAAAAATAAGCTGGATTATAATGATGAAGTGTGCTGGAAAAGCGCAGAAAAAGAGAAGTTTTGGAACTGAAAAACGGATTGAGCAAAGTAGGAAGGAGGCTGTGGACAAATTACAAAGACTGAACCTGACTTGAAAGGATCCAAATAATTCAGTACCTGCTGAAGTCATTAACGAATACCTTGCTCCTGACTCTAAACCCCTGCAGACAATATTTTTCATCATCCTATGATATTAGAAATTCTAAAATATCATCATATCTTTCATTATAAATATCCTCCATATTTCTGAAGATATTTTCTTAATTTTTCTTATTTGAAATCAATTACCTCTTCGCGCTATCTGTATTACATCATAAAAGAAACTATTTTAGTTTCTAAATTCTGAAACATTCAAGTTTAAAATAGGAATATTTTGAAGTAATGTTGGGAACTGAAGCATGAATTAGTATAATATAATGACACTTGATCAATGTGATTATATTACAGTAAGTCATGCTGAGTTTCTAAATGGAACGTGATGATTCACAGATCATAACATCATCATGTGCCATGTTATACGACTCTTGTATTCTATTTAACCTCTAAAATATCAAGAAAATATTTCTTAATGATTCGGCCTTTTCCAAGGTATTCTAGTAATTTGACAAGTCAAGATCGTGCCATCACAATTTCCTTCCTAGAACATTAACAATGTTCATTCCAAAATTCATATATGTGAATTCTGGACCACTACAAGCGGTGCTTAATCGCAAGAAGAAGAAACGAAAGGAAAAAACTTCGAAATAGAAATTGGGGTATAAATTGCAGCAAAAAAAAGAGAGCATTAACTGTGAATGATAATGATTATAGAAGACAGAAGCAGAGACTTTGAAATATAAGAGAACATATAAATCCCAACGACAAACCAGAAATTATAAATCATATATATCGATGCATATAGCAATATAAAGACACGGGAGAACTAGAAACACTATAAACCCAAGAGTATAGTAGAAATAAATAGATTCTTCCGGCGGTAGATGAAAAAGAAGAATGACCGATATGAAAGTTAGAAGTATATCGAGAATCAGAACTGGATGGAGCATATTGATGAATACTTTAAAATATGAGTTGAGGGAGAAAGAATAGAAGGTGATGAAACATGACTAGGAACTTAGAAATCAACAGATTTAACTCACACAATGGCGGAATAAGTGAATCAAACCCTCTAGTGAATAGGTTAAGTTTTTTTTTTTTTTGATTAATTTAGTCAAACCACAACTAAATCAAGTGTGATTAGATCAACACCTAGAGCTATTATTCACCACCTAGGTGATTTGGACTGAGAGAGAATCGGAGGAGCTCACTAGATCTGAGTGTGTGTAACAAATGAGAGGCTTAACCTAAAATGAAGAACATAAGACTTTATATACCCCTGCTGTTGACTCACCCATACGATTCATTCATCACACGTACGAGTTGGCTTCATCAGCCGTACGGGTGATCACTCACTCGTGTCTTCTCATTTAGGTTGTAATTGTGACTTAGCTCAGCATCAATCATGCGTATGAGCCTGTCAGCCGTACTAGTGAGGCTTCACTCGTACGTCTGACTAAGTCTAACATAGTCAAACATCTAAATCTCGTTCTTGCAGTTCCTGTAACCACATACAAACACGGATAGGATAATAACGAGCAATCATGGTGGCCTGTAAACTGTTGTACCTGCAATGGACGTGGGTAGATGTCTAGGGAGTTGCATAAAATGCATCAACAGAAGGTGTGAGTTGTAAGGAAACGAAGGAGGTGAATTTATAAGAAAATCTCCGACAGAACAATTAAAATGGACGATCGCATTTAAAGCGGATCCTAATTTCCTTGATTACCAGAGAGTCAAATCTTATTAAGAATATTTTCTTCAAATCCCTTGAAATCTGGGAATCAATCATATCTACGTCAAATGATAAGATGAATCTACACTTACTCATTTAACTCTTCTATGTTATCTTTATTCGTACTCTTCATATAAATGGATTGTTTATCCAAATTATTCGCTGATGAGAAAACTCTAATTTTCAGCCCGTATGCATCATGAAAACATACTTATTATCATTCACGACCTTTCCACTCAAATTTCGGGACGAAATTTCTTTAACGGGTAGGTACTGTGACAACTCGGAAATTTCTAACCAAATTTAAACTTTAATCTTTATATGTTTCCGACACGATAAGCAATATTTGTTAAGTTAAATTGCAAGAATTTTAAACTATGTTCATACATTCATTCAACCTCGACCAAGTTCCAACGATTCACGAACCATTAAATGAATATGATTATATATGTATATGTGTATATATATTATAACTTGAAACGTAAACAAAATATTAGATTAAATACTTTATATGATTGTATCTGTTTTAAAATGTTTATCAATGGAATTAGAAGATAAGATCAAATGATTGAATTATCAGATATATTGAATTATGATTACAAGTCTCTGTTGAAAGGCCCACGTTGATTTGAGAAATCTTTCCATTTTAACAATATTCAAAAAATGGTAAAGTGATTTATAAAAGAATAAATTGTCAATCATTGAGAACTAGACAAAGGATAGTGGAAGATTGAATCTCATAAAGACTCGATTGATCTATTTAGTTTCAAACGTACAAAAAGTTTTCAATTTAAAAAGAACTTTATAATTAAAACGTATATAACTTTTATAAATATCTAGAATCACTTTTTACAACTCATTACTTAACTAGTATGATAAAGATAACGATATTTATATTTTATTTTATTAAATATATATAAAAATTTAAATTAATATTATATATATTTATACGCGTATTATACGTACATAATTTTATACTTTTACTATACTTAAACTTTTCCTTTACTTTATTTTTACTTTACTTTAACTTTAGTAATTCACTTTAATAATTCATACTTTAATAATTCACTTTAATAATTTATACTTTAATAATTCACTTTAATAATTCATACTTTAATAATTCACTTTAATAATTCAAAAATCTATTATAAATAGAATTCAATAGGTTTCATTATTTCATAGAAACTTGAAAATATTTTTCTCTAAACTCTCTCAATCGATGTACATATATATTTACTCCGTATTATTTCAAGATATTATTAGTATACATAAAATATTACGACGGAGTGCTGTCCGAGTGATTTCGAAATTGTTTTTCGAGTAGGATAGGATTAAGGAAATTATGGGTTATAGCTATGGAGGTGATTGAGTATGGTTCATGGGTATGCTCGTGAGGTCAATATAGTGTTTATCATTTCCGTTGTGTCTACGTACCTTTCCTGCAATATTGAATCTCAATATTGATACGTTCGTGAATCCGAGGCCAACCTTGCACTTGTTCAATGACGTTATATGTATTTTTACTACGAAATACAGTATGGTGAGTTTCATTTACCTTTTTACCCTTTATATTTTTGGGACTGAGAATACATGCGCTTTTATAAATGTTTGACGAAATAGACACAAGTAATTGAAACTACATTCTATGGTTGAATTATCAAAATCGAATATGCCCCTTTTTATTAAAGTCTGGTAATCTAAGAATTAGGGAACAGACACCCTAATTGACGCGAATCCTAAAGATAGATCTATTGGGCCTAACAAACCCCATCCAAAGTACCGGATGCTTTAGTACTTCGAAATTTATATCATGTCCGAAGGAGGATCCCGAAATGATAGGGGATATTCTTATATGTATCTAGTTAATGTCGGTTACCAGGTGTTCACCATATGAATGATTATTTTTGTCTCTATGCATGGGACGTATATTTATGAGAACTGGGAATGAAATTCTTGTGGTCTATTAAAATGATGAAAATAAATGATTATGATAAACTAATGAACTCACCAACCTTTTGGTTGACACTTTAAAGCATGTTTATTCTCAGGTGTTAAAGAAATCTTTCACTGTGCATTTGCTCATTTTAAAGATATTACTTGGAGTCTTTCATAGCATATTTCGAAGAACGTTGCATTCGAGTCATTGAGTTCATCAAAGATTATTATTAAATCAATTTATAGTTGGATAGTGGATATTATGAAATGGTATGCATGCCTGCCAATTTTCAATGTAAAGAAAGTTTGTCTTTTAAAACGAATGCAATGTTTGTAAAATGTATCATATAGAGGTCAAATACCTTGCAATGTAATCAACTATTGTGAATTGTTTATAATGTATATGAACGGGTCCTTTCAGTTGGTATCAGAGCGGTGGTCTTAGCGAACCATGTCTGCATTAGTGTGTCTAACTGATAAGTCGTTAGGATGCATTAGTGAGTCTGGACTTCGACCGTGTCTGCATGTCAAAAGTTTTGCTTATCATTTTTAGTCAGAAATCATCTGCTTATCATTCTTAGGAAATTACCTGCTTATCAAGTTCCTCGGATTTCGAAATGGAATCCCACTCCAGCTCTGAAAGCAGTGTGACCGGAATGGATCAACCAATCAGCCATCATCTATTCTGGATGAATTGGGGATGGGTTCGTAGCCTCCTCAATCATTGGAGACAAGAAGAAGGTGATCCCTTAGCCTCCTCAATCATTGGAGACAAGAAGAAGGTGATCCCTTCCATCCACCCCATTGCCCTCTTAACGAAGAACCTGAAGCACTTACCGGCGAACCAATCCGAAACACTATTTTCTCTCTCATTTCCAGAGTATCTCGTCACGATTATATACTACATCAAATTCTAGATTATATTTATCCGCTCGTCCGAACCGACAATCACCCCGGTATAATAGAAGAAGTCAACGAGCTTCGCGCTCGGGTAGTGACTTTGGAGAATATGGTGCAAAGATTACAAACACCAGCAGCAGCACCAGTAGCATAACCAGTACCACCATCATCAACGCCAATAGTACCATTACTACCTCCAACCACAACCGCGTCATAAACCTCAACTTCACAATCTGTCCCATGAGCATCAACGTCATACGCACCATAGATACCAAGGAGTACCAACAACAATAACTGACGAAGTATTAATTCATAACTTCATTGGAGAAACATTTCGCGGCGATTTTGTAATCTCTAAAGTCTTAGAGATTATCTAATCTAGCCCTAACCATAAATCAGGTAAACGAATCAAAATGATAGAAGGAAGAGTAGAAACCCTGACAAAAATGGTGTGTGATTAACAAGCTAAACTTGCTTTACCAACAGCATCAAAAGTACCGTTAGCGTTACCAGCATCGTCAGTACAGTCAACATCCGAATCAACAACACCGATAACATCACAAACTCCGTCAATTCAAGAATCACTGTGGACATCATTACGAATCAATAACGTGTATATTATATCAACGAGTTATGAAGAATTAACTCATTCCCTCTGAAGAAATTATATGTATATTATATATATATATATATATATATATATATATATATATATATATATATATATATATATATATATATATATATATATGTATATATATATAATGAAATAAATCTTTCCGCGCTAAGCTATTGTGTGTGAATCTTAACTACTCGGTTAATTCATATTACAAATATGCAATAATGTACGTCCTTCGGCCGCAACTTAACCACGTTAGCTACAATCTCTGTCGCAATTCAACAAATTCCAATTCATAATAAATCAAGTATATATTTGATTGTACACTTTCATCATCGATGTACTCGAAACTTTTCAGATAACATCATTCGTACTTTGTGAAATTCACAAGAATTCCACAAACCGAACATCATACATCAACAAATAACGAAGTATTGATTCATAATTTCAATGTCATTAAAGAAATACTGCGTAAAAGTTATGTACTTTTTAAAGCCTTTAGGGATTATTCAATTCTAGTTTCAACCGTAAATCAAATGAGTTTAATTTAACATTAACTCATTAAATCTATATTACATCTGAAGAAAATATACATATATATATATATATTTTCATAAAGACTGTAATAAAATTCTTTTGTACAAAATATTAATTGTGAAATTTTTTTTTTAACGGGTAGGTAATACCCGAGAGATATATAAATTCACAATTAATATGTTACATTCTTCGAATCTGATTCAGCAAATCATCCATTATACTCCCTACTTTCACAACAATATACATTCTTTTATAGAAATCAAAACAACCATACTCATTCAAAATTTAATTACATATTCTGATTTTGAAATCTCAAAATTCAACTTGAGATAAGACCAAAATCATCACTCTTAGATCCTTACGTCTTTCACAAGCTATATTTTGACTTCAAAACTGTGTTAGAACATCAAATGTATGTTAACGATTACAATCTGTGTTCAAACCCTTCGAAAATTTCTGAAGACACTTCGAATGATGAGCAATCGAGATGATGATCCAACCACATGTTACCCACAGTTATGTACCCGAAAAACTCTTGAAACCAAAGTAAAAGTTTAAACAACGTATCCGAGTCAGATTCTTTGGCATTTATTAGCAAAACTAACTTTGCGACTCCTATTCAAAGTAGCCAGTTTTGTCACAGCTCCAGCAAGTCAACTTCGACTTTTCAGTCAGACTAACCTTATTATAATCTTGAGATATACACCATCGTTACCAGGGAACCTTTTACATTCCACCACATTATTAGCAGATGTACCAGCAACTTCATTACCCTTTGACTTTAGCCTCTCCAAAAAGTCATTATAATTATTCATTGAAACCCCATCATTTACTCATTCGCATCTTGTAATGAGAATTGCCATACGAATCATTGGGAATTAGCAATCAGTATTTTGAAATCTCGCAGGATGTTTATGCCAACAGTTATATGTGTATATATAACGTCTATCTTCTGGACTATTGTGAATCGTTTATAATGTATATGAACGGGTCCTTTCACCTGGGTGGAACTTTTGGTGGAACTGTCTTCACCGGATTTATTTTTACGGTTTTTGTTTCTTGCACTTTCTTATTCTTCTTCTTCTTTCCGGAGGTATCACAAACTTTATTACCTATTACTTGCTCATACTCAACTCCTTTTGTTGGAAACGGGATGGGTGGTCTGTATGATGCCACCACTGGCTTTACATGCTCGGGTGGTGGTGGTGTTGTAACTTCTTCATTGTTACTCACATCTAAAACTTTCCCATCTTCTGGTGTTGGTTTTTCAGAATTCGTTGAAACCATATTAACATTCTCATTCCGAGGATTTACTTCAGTATTACTTGGTAGCTTTCCTTGTTCCCTCTCACTCATCATGCTAGCAAGAATACCTACATGTTTTTCTAGATTCAAAATGGAAGCTTGTTGAGTTCTTAATGATTGATCAGACCTCTCATTTGTTTGGATTTGAGATGTAATAAATTGTGTTTGAGATTCCATTAGCTTTGTCATCATTTCTTCCAGATTTAACTTTTTCTCTTCGGTTTGTTGTGGTGGTTTATACAAGCTAGGTCTTTGTTGATTGAAAGTGCTGTTTTGAGTTGGTAGGTTATTTGGACCTTGTTGGTTGTACGAGTTATTGTTAGGTCGATTTGGATTGTAAAGAATGTTTCGATTTCGATTGAAGTTTGGCCTTGGCGGTTGATAATTATTCTGATAATTATTTCCCGGCCTTTGGTTCATGTTGGAAACATTCTCTCGTTGTTCCATGGTTTGCTCAATGTGACAATCTTTCATTAAGTGTGGTCCACCGCATTGATCACAACTGATTCGTATTGCGTGAATATCTTTAGTCATCTTTTCCATTCGTCTCTCGAAAGCATCTATTTTTGCAGAAATGGAATCAAAGTCATGGCTAGAATCGGCTCTAGCCGCTTTAGATGAACGAAATATATCTTTTTCCTGGTGCCACTCATGCGAGTGGGAGGCTATGTTATCAATGATTTTGTGAGCTTCGGTTGCCGTTTTTTTCATAATGGAACCACCAGCTGCTATGTCGATGTCTTTTCTTGTAGTGATGTCGCATCCTTGATAGAATATTTGTACTATTTGATAAGTGTCTAAACCATGTTGCGGACATCCTCTCAATAACTTTCCAAATCTTGTCCACGCGTCATATAGAGTTTCATTTGGCTTTTGTGTGAATGTAACTATTTCTCCTTGAAGTCTCACAGCTTTAGATGCCGGAAAGAATTGTTTAAGAAAATTTTCAACTAAGACATCCCATGTATCAATCGCCCCTTCAGGTAACGATTCTAACCAATCTTTGGCTTCTCCCTTTAAAGTCCAGGGAAATAACATGAGATAGATCTGTTCATCCTCAACTTCTCTGATTTTTTATAGAGTACAAATCCTATTAAAGGTTCGAAGATGTTCGTTTGGATCTTCTTTTGGCGTACCACTATATTGGCATTGATTAGTTACCATGTGTAGGATTTGTCCTTTAATTTCATAATCTGGCGCATTAATGTCTGGTTTAATAATGGCGTGACCTTGGCCAGTGCGTGTGGCTCCTATTCGGTCTCCCATACTTAGAGGTTCAGTTACTTCCATAATTGAATTTGTTGAATACGAATCACTAGAGGATTCTGATTTAACAGTTTGTGGTTCAGGAGGAATGATTAGTGGTTCAGGATCTTGGAATTGTCCTTGAATATCCTCCGGGTTCTTAATTGTGAAGTCGGGTTCAAAAAATGGATTATCGGAAATTTGAATTGGAGTACTTGTTCGACTAGATGACGATTCTGAAGAAAAATCAACGGCGACAATATTGGCTAGATGTCTTGATCGAGTTACAGGTGGTGAACGTATGAAAAGTGGTGAACGTTTTGCTCGGTGCATTCACTGAATATCCTATTAGTTATAAATATAAAAATTATATAAGTTATCAAATTAATAGACTTTTCTGATTTTACCCACGTTTCGAATAGCCAATAGATGCAGCAGGTAGCCAGGACCCTTTAAATTGGAAGCCCACAACTCGTCACTTACAAATCCAACTATTACTACGAACCAGAAAATTTTGGATGTCTATCAATTTAACCGCTTAAAATAATTTTTCGTTTTGAAATTTTAGAGAAGAAATAGAAAATTCTATGTCCTAAAAACTAGAGCGTCGAGAAATAAGAAAGAAAAATAGTGCGTCGAAAAACGTCGAAAAATAAAAGGTCAAAAAATAATAATAAGAAAGTAGAGCATCGGAACTTAAAAGTCTAAAAACTAAATATAAAAAGTTATGCCTAAAGGTATTAAAGCTTAAAAGGAAATCTATATCTAAAACGGCAATAACTTAAAAGGCACTAAAATATATAAACGGCGTCGCAAAATTCTAAAGCGCCTAAATCTTAATCTAAAGAAAAAGCACTTAAGGGATTTTACGGCAAAGCCTAAAAACTAGAAATATAAAAATAACTACGGAAAAAACTAAACTTAAAACTAATTACGAATGATAAACATACAAATTACGAATTAAATGTTTAAAATATACAATTTATAAAAAGAAACAAAAAAAAAAATGATAAAATCACTTATTTTTATAAAAATATTATTTTTATATTATTATTTTATAAAAGTATTAATTTATATAGTTAATAATAATTATTAAACTTAATAAAACTAATTAAAACTAAAAATAAAACTAAATTACTAATTAATATTTTAATTAAACCCTAATAATTAAATAATAATAATAAATTTAAAACCCTAGCTGCGTAATAAATGCCTCTGATTTGGCCTGTCAGAACAGCTCATGCGATCGCATGAGTTTAAACCTTCGGGATCATGCGGTCGCATGGCCCAATATATTAGAAACAATTCGGAAGCCCAATTTGGTTCGGCCAGTTTTAATTATATATATATATTTTTTTCTGATTTTAATTTTTATAAAATAATAAAAACAAACTTATATAAAAAAAATTAAAAATAAAATAAAAATACTTTTTAATTTTATATATTTTAAACGAAATCTTAAAAATATTTATATTTTTATATTTTTTTTTCTTTTTATTATTTTTAATACGTATTATAAATACAAAATATTTTTATGAAATAAGAAATAATATATTTTTACAAAAATATAGTTTTACTAAAATATAGCGTAAAAATATAGCGTTTCGCCGAGTCCCCGGCAGCGGCGCCAAAAACTTGATGTGTGCAGCAGCGTATACGAAATACTATTATTGTTTATTACGAAATACGACGAAATTACACAAGTTATTTATTTATTTATAGAGTGGATATACCTAAACCTTGCTACAACACTTATAGGCAGTGTACTTAATCGTACAGTAGTGTAGTTTTTAGTAAGTCCGGTTCGTCCACAGGGAGCTGGCCAAGTTTAACGCTATATTTTTAAACAATTATATATATATATATATATATATATATATACATATATATATATATACATATATACACACACACACACACACACACACACACATATATATATATATATATATATATATATATATATATATATATATATATATATATATATATATATATATATATATATATATATATATATGTGTAGTATTATTATAAAAGGGGGTTTTTACCGTTTAATGACCGATTTGTCGATTTTATATTTTAAGCGTAAAGATAAATGACGATAATATAAATGACAGAATTTAAATTGAGATAAAGTAAATTGCTGTAATTAAAATGACAGTAAATAAAGGTACGATGAAATATGAAATAAAAGTATTATGCTTATTTAAACTTCCGTAATCATGATGTTTGACGTTTTGATCTTAATTTATTTATCTGGTTTAATTGTCCTTTGTCCTGGATTTATTTGATCCCTATCTGGTTTTTGTTCATAATAGTCCATCGGTCATAATTATAAAATGCTCGTCAAATTAACCTTATTCCCGAAGTCAAATATTCTAACTAATTAGGGATTCGAACTGTAACAAGGTTTTAATACTTTGTTTAATAATTACACCAGGTTATCGACTGCGCGTAATTCAAGGTTTTAATATTTTGTTAACAATTACACCAATTATCATTGTATGTAATCCACCCCTGTTTTAATGAGATATGAATATTAATTTACCCACTTGATCAGAATAAATAATCAATTACCCAATCCGAATAATTTATTAAATGATCGTAAAAGATGTCATATAAACGTCACTAAATAGAACATACATAATCATTTTAATAATTATTAGATTAACTAATTTGAAGATAGGTTTGACAGGTTCTAATGAGTTGTCATTCGATTAGACAATACCCCCTATCTATTAATAGTCAATAGTCCAATGTCCACAAGTGTCGGTCTTTTGTCCAAACCTTAATTATGGTACAAAATCTAATAACCCAATCTTAATTTTTAGTCCAACATCACGATTACTTTGGCTTAAATAAGCATAATAATAACTTAGTTACGAGACATTAATTTAAAAAGGAAGAAAATAGCTTACAGTGATTATTTATCGCTTAGCGTTACCCGGACAGAGTTCCGACTTAAAACTAGTAAAAAATTTCTTACAATAACCCAATTATTATTAAACTTAAATTAAAATTAAAATTATAAATATATATATTTATGTTACATATGAAGAGAAGAGAAAAAGATGTACTAAATTCGTCCGAAAAATGCTGAATTTATAGAATGTGGCTTGCTACAGTAACTCATGCGAGTGCATGGGGTTTTAGTGCAAATCTCATGCACTCGCATGGGCTCATGCACTCGCATGGATTTTATGCCTATTTCCCATGCGATCGCATGGCCGTCAGATCCAGCTCACATATTTTTTGTTTTCTAGCTTGTCGATATATTTATTAAATATATATATATATAATATATATAATTTATATTAATTATATATATATTATATTATATTCTTGTGCATAGTTGACTCGTAATTTTAGGACCGTTGACTCGCGCATTGATGCTAGGTTTATGTCTCGGTTCCGGATTTTCGAACGTCCTTTTGTACGCGGAGATATCTTGTACTTTGCGTTCCGCGGCTTGTACTCTTGTAATTTTTAGATGTTTCTCATCAATAATTCGAACCACTTGAATTGTACTTTGTACTTTTTAGCTTTTTGGTCATTTGCTTCTTCAAATCGTCGTTTTCTTCTTTTATCTTCGCACTTATTTATTTAAACGAATATTACATAAAAATAGAACAATTACAACTAAAAGCTTTACATATTGGAAGGATATTGTGCCTAAATATATGTTCATTTGGAGCACTATCAAACGCCAACAGTACCATTACCACCACCAACTATAACCGCATCGTAAACCTCAACTTTACAATCTGTCCCATAAGCACCAATGTCATACGCTATGTAGATACCAAGGAATACCAACAACAACAAACGATGAAGTATTGATTCATAACTTCATTGGAGAACTATTAGGCGGCGATTATGTAATCTCTAAAGTCTTAGAGATTATGTATTCTACATATCTGTTCTACATCGATTATCTTTGTTTTACATAATCGTTTATCTTCACTGAACATAGCGATTGTGTAATCTCTAAAGTCTTAGAGATTATTTATCTAGCTCAAACCGAAGAGCAAATGAGATTAATATCATATTAACTCATTAAATCCATGATTACATCAGAAGAAAATATATATGTATATATGTTTTTTTAAAGATTGTAATTAAAAATTCTTTTGTACAAACTGTTAATGGTGAAAATATTTTAACGGGTAGGTAATATCCGAGGAATATTTAGATTTCACCTTAATAATTTACACTGTACATTCTTCGATTATGATTCAATAGTCATTTACAATCCTACTTGCATCCACAAATATATGGATCCGTTCAATACAGAATAACCATTTTCATTCAATTTCATATTTGGATTTTGATCTATCAGAATCCAACAAGTGGCATAATGAAGAAAACATTGGACAAAATAAAATTTGTTAGAAACAAACGAATTAACTATGAGAAATTCTATTAAGAATCCACGCTAACAAAATCCTAGCTAACTGTTCGTAGCTAACTGTTAATTCCTTATTACATTTAATTATCGCAATTTATTTCATCACAATTTAATTCTCGCAATTTTATTTATCGTCATTTAATTTCTGTTATTTACTTTACGCACTTTAAATATCGTCGGGACACATATACAATGTTTTGACATATCATATCGACGCATCTATATATATTATTTGGAATAACCATAGACACTCTATATGCGGTAATGATCGAGTTAGCTATACAGGGTTGAGGTTGATTCTAAAATAATATATATACTTTGAGTTGTGATCGAGTCTGAGACATTTATACAATGGGTCACGATACGTATTAATTAATTCGAATATTATATATTAAACAACATATGAATTATTGAATTACTAACTGTGGACTAATAATATTGGACAATTAAAATGAATTAAAATATTGATTATAACATATGAAACTAAACATTTCTTCAAGTTTGCCACTTGATTTCATCTTAAACCTCGTTGTATTTTAACGATTACAATCTGCGTTCAAAACCTTTCATGATTCTTGAAAACACCTCAATCGAGAGGATGAACCAACCGCACTTCATCTACGGAAGAAAAGATTGATGCATATAGTTAGACACCTGAGAACACTCGGAACCTAAGTAAACATTTAACATGTATCTGTGTTAGCTCCTTTGGCGTTGTCATTACCGAAAATAACTTTGCAATCTGATGTGCGTAGAGGTGTATACAAAATAGTTATATTTTTACTACAAAATACTATTAAATACGATACAATTTTACACAAGTTATTTATTTATTTATAGAGTGGATATACCTAAACCTTGCTACAACACTTATAGGCAGTGTACCTAATCGTACAGTAGTGTAGTTTTTAGTAAGTCCGGTTCGTCCACAGGGAACTCGCCAAGTTAAACGCTATATTTTTAAAAACTATGTTTGTAAAAATATAAATATATATATATAAGTAGTATTATTATTATAAAAAGGGGGTTTTTTACCATTTAATGACCAGTTTGTCGATTTTAAAACTTAAGTCGCAGTTAAAACCTAATGTAAAATATTAAAACTAAATATAACTTAATTTTAAACGCAAATAAAATAACGATAGTGAAATTGCGATAAATAAAAATGCGATAAATAAAATGACGATAAATAAAATTGCGATAATTAAAAAGTACGATAATTAAAACTGCATTTAAATAAAATGACAGTAAATAAAAGTGCGATAATTAAAAGTGCAATTAAATATAAAATAAAGGAATTATGCTTATTTAAACTTCCGTAATCATGATGTTCGACGTGTTGTTTTTAGTTTATGACCATGGGTTAATTGTCCTTTGTCCTAGATTATTTGATATGTCCATACTGTTTTGTCCATAATAGTCCATCAGTCATAAATATAAAGTGCGAGAGTCTTCGTCAAATTATCCTTATACCCGAAGTCAAATATTCCAACTAATTGGGGATTCGAATTGTAACAAGGTCTTAATACTTTGTTTAATGAATACATCAGGTTATCGACTGCATGTAATCTAAGGTTTTATTACTTTGTTAACAATTACACCAATTACCCTTGAATGTAATCCACCCCTGTTTCAACTAGTCGATTAATTATTAATCCAGTTCCGTGTTCGGTAAAATGAAAAATTATTGGTATTTATAGATATCCCGCCCACCGTACCCAGTCAAGCGTATGTGGTTATATATAAATACGTCAAATTATAAGTCTATATATTAAATTAACGAGGTATCATTTAGTTAATATAAAGCCCATTAATAGCCCATAGTCTAATTTCTACAAGTGTCGTTCTTTTATCCAAACCCCAATTATGGTACAAAGCCCAATTACCCAATTTTAATATTTAGCCCAACATCACGATTACTTCGGCCTAAATAAGTATAATAATAACTTAGCTACGGGACATTAATTAAAAAAAGTTGAACATAACTTACAATGATTAAAAATAGCGTAGCGTTACACGGACAGAATTTCGACTTACATCCTTACAACATTCGCTAACATACCCTTATTATTAAAATTAAAATTAAAATTAAAATTATAATATAAATATATATATATATTACGTGAGATAGAGAGATAGATGGTGTAAACATTCGACCGAATTCGTTGCTTTTTATAGGATGTGGCATGGTACTGTTCACCATCGCATGGATTTTTAACTGCCTGGCCATGCGATCGCATGACCTGCTTTTCCAGCTCACATGAGTTTGTTTCTTTTCTTGCCGACGATTTTTAATGATAATATAATATATAAATAATTTATAGAATTATTTAAATATTATATTATATTCGTGTGCATAGTTGACTTGTAATTTTTGCTCCGTTGCGTCGCGTGTTGTTAGTTGGCTCAAGTCCCGGTTCCGGATTTTTGAACGTCCTTGCGTACAATTTAATATCTTGTATTTTGCGTTTTACGTCTTGTACTCTTGTAATTTTGAGACGTTTCTCATCAATAATTTGAACCACTTTGATTGTACTTTGTACTTTTTAGCTTTTTGGTCGTTTGCGTCTTCAAATCGTCGAATCTGTCTTTTGTCTTCACCTTTTATTATTTAAACGAATATCACTTGTAAATAGAACAATTGCAACCAAAAGCTTGTCTTTCTTGAGGGATAATGCTATGAAATATATGTTCTTTTTTAGCATTATCAAATATTCCCACACTTGAGCGTTGCTTGTCCTCAAGCAATATAGTCTTGAAATAAAAATACTAGAATCACTTCTTTATTCTTCACACTTTGTACATCAGTGATTTCTATACGGCGGTATAAACAATGATAGTAACGTTGTGGTTTACAGTCCCATATGACTATGAAAATTTAGATCCTTAAAGAAATTGGATCTTTATGAAAACATTTGATCTTTTGAAAATTTAATCTAGTTTTTACCCTAGATAAGTTTTTCGGAATAACCCTTCACCGGTGTTTGCAAAATTGTTTTTGTGGGTTTCAGATTTGAAAATTTTAGCTCAAAACTTTATGGTTTTGTGTCACCCACTTGCTAACCTTGTATTGGGAAAGCAACACGTCCAGTATACTTGCTCCGTATATTACCTTTCGGTAAACTACCGTCCGGTTGTAAAGAAAAGCGTTGAACAAGCAACTGTTAAGGCAATGTCCCCTGACATGCTTTTAATTATGGTCTATATCGTGTCGGATGCAATTACTATCCTTTATAGGAGCAATAGTAAAGCTCACCCTATAGTTTTTCGGTCTGGCACAAGGTCATGTCTTCGACCATGCTATGCATCCACCGTTCTTACGGTTGACACCCGATTTGGTTTAGGTGACCTAATGAATTCCAAGTGAATTCCTAGGATTTTACGTTCAATGGTAATGAACCCATTAAAAATGGGTTTTTCAGAAAACAAATCGGTTTGTAATTTTGATCAAAATATTTTCTCGTTCAAGCTCGAGTTTAGATATCATCGAATTCCATGAGTTTGTAATTCTCAATCTTTAAGGTCAATCTCTAGGATTGAGTAATATCAGTCTTAAAAGCTGATTTTTGATTTTTAAAGGAGATTATCCTTTCTGGGGATCTGATTCATTAGTCTTATCAAGCTAATTTGCACGGCGCCCTCCCCATTTTACGAGACAGATCCTCTCATGGTTAGGATAAGTCTGACCACTTGGCGACCCTGTTTGATGCTGAGGTCCGTGGATTTCCAGCTGATTTTTGAGAAAACTTTTCAAGGTTTTTCGTAGACTCTACAACTAGTCTGGACGACAACTTCCTGACCTAAATCAAGAAGCGCGTGTCTTTTTCGGAAGACTTTACTTCCTTTTAATGATGGAATTGATTCATCGTGTAGATCCATCTTTCTTTCCAATATATTACAATTTACCGGGTAAAACGGTTAATTTTGTCCAAAACAAAAGTATCTTCAGTTATTTGTACAAAAATATGTGATATATGTTTTAAATAACTTGGTAAATTTTTCCCATACTTGGCTTTTATTTTTCTTTCTTTGCCTTTTTATTGTCCTCTATTCCATTTTAAATGAATTCTAACATTTTGAGTTATTTCTCAATTTATGTCCTTTCCGAGGTAACAATAATTTCGGTGTTAACACCTAGTTTTATCGTTCATAAATATGTATAAACATGATTTTGAATTCATTTAATTGAAAATTTTGAAAATTTTTACTAGAATTGGGTAGTCAGTATATAAGACTAGGGCTGTTCTTTATTATCAGAGAACACTAGATTCTAATACAACTACTGCGTTACTAGTATTTTTAATGGTAACCAAGTGTATAAGATAAAATTTTAAAAATCCTAATGAATTTAATCCCTTCCCACACTTAAGATCTTGCAATGCCCTCATTTGCAAGAAATCAGTAACAATTTAAATTATTGAGGGTCATTAGCGTAGAAAAATGATTAAATTTTACCAAAGCTTCCAAACATATTGGCGTTTGTTTGTTGAACGATAAATGGTGCACATCATTTGTTCATTCCGTCTTGTTGTTACATCACATTTATTTTTCGTTTTGTCGTCAAAATTAGTAGCTTTTGCTGAACTTAATGCCAGTCTTTGAATATACGCTATTTTACTCTGTTGTGTATATGAAATAAAATACATACAATACAAATATAATCATGCATGGTAATTTGAAATGGGACTTAAAATCCCACTTTCAAATTAAATATGAAATATTAGTACAACATAATAAAAATATTAAACATTACAATAAAAGTAGCATAATATTATATGTTTAAACATAAATAAATAGAAATAATAAAAAAAAATAAAAATCATAAAAATCACCAACGGAAACTATATCAATCTGGATAGGGGTTCTAGTTCATGTCGTCGGTCGGGTTCCATGGTTGGTGATAGGTGTACTGGTAGGCTTGGTTAGGGTCGTAGAAAGTATGTGGTGGTCTCATCTCGGGCTGGTGTGGAGGATAGTAAGTGGGTTGGGTCGGTACGTAGTGATCCTGAGGTGATAGCTGACTCATGATCTGACGCTGATGATAGTCCCATCTATCATGCTGTCGTTGCCTGGAATGCTCGTAATCATTCCGGGCTTGCCACTGCTCGTACCGTCTATGTCTCTCCTCGTTTGTCATTTCTACCTCATCTACACGCTGGTAGACGTCAGTCATAGCCTCCCTAATGACATCCCTAATGTCATCTGCTTCCTCCATTTCCTCATCTGAACCTCTCTATACTTGAGGATGATTACCAACATATGGTATTGCCTGATTGCGTCTGCTCTTTAATACCTTAGCACCCTGATAGACCCTCAATCCTAAAGGCTCAACCTGTTCCCTACATACCAAAAGTGAACCCCCTTGATCCCTATCTACACCCAAATACTCTCTAATGAGAGTAACAAAAATACCTCATCCTATTACTCCCCCTTCCTGTATTCCTTCCACCACTTTAGACAAATAAAAACCAACACAATAAGGGATATTAACAAAGCCTCTTGGGTCTCGAATACACTTTAGGTAAAATAAATCATGTAAGGTCATTTTCTCCTTGTTGTAACCTCTCTGTGTAATCGAGTTAGCCAGAAATCTATGAATTATACGAAGCTCGGCTCTGTGAATATGTAAGTAGGTGTGTGTTCCTGCCCGCCCAAAAATATTAGAATCTGACATACGCCTCCAGACGACGTTAGCATCAAAATTCCTATCTACCCTTTCACCATGATAAATCAAATTCATACAATCGGGTAGTAGTAATTCAGTGGGCGTATATATCTGTAAAGCCCTGGCCATGCCCATCATGGACATCCTGTACATCCTACGGCCAAGTATAAATCTAAGAAAACTTCTATCATCTAATCTAAATACATCCGCATTTAACGCTATAGTACTCATAAGCTCAATGCACCATTCCTTATATACAGGTCTACGAATGGTGAATAAACGTTCCCAATCGGGAAAAGAAGAGCTGCCATACATTTAGATCAAATGCTGTCTAACTGAGTTAGCAAGTTGGACCCTTTCCAAAGGCTCCCATTTGATTACCCTCGGCACTTCTACATTTTTAGTTACCAGTTTGAATTTGTTACTTTGATATGTCAGGTAATCTCTCCAACTTCGATCAAACCTCAGATTAGGATGCAACTGTTCTTCATGAATCGTTGGGTGTTGTACTATCGGATGCATCGAAAATACTATGAAGGCATCAACATATTCTTGTTGCGGATCATAATAAGGTACGTGTTGATCTGGTTGTTGTTGTTGTTCCTGTTGTTGCTCCTGTTCAGGTTCATATTGCATTTCCGGTTCAGGTTCTGGAGCAGGTTGTCTAGATGATGATGATGCACTATCAGTATTAGTAAATCTCTGCAAAACACATTAAACACAAATTTTGTGCATCCAAATATGCATTAGTGTTAGCAAAATAACAAATTAACACAATTACAATAACATGTTAAATCAAAATTAAACTTATACACATTTTCACAATTTTAACAATTCTACACTTTTTCAAATAAGAATATATGAAAATGTTTACAAAGTTCATAAGCATTTAACTCAAATAACATGTTAAAACAACCATTACTAGCAATTAAACAAGTTTCAAATGACATTTACATCAATTTAATCATGTTCATGAATTTTATACTTAAAAAGTCCACTTTAATTCTCAAAAATCATGTTTAGGATCATTTAGCTACCTAAACATGTTACACTACTTAATTTAGCAATAATTCATGAAAAAAATCGGCCATAACCTGTTTATATCAAAAAGCCCCAAATTGCTCAAGAACATAAACCCTAGATTCCTAAAAATTTTGAAGTTTTTGGCCTCAAATCATGTTAAATAGCATCAATCTAGGTTATACATGCATAAAATACTAACAATTTAACTCTAATTATACTAGAAATTAACAAAATCAAATTAGGAAAATTATAGCTCAAGAACACTAAAAATCAGATTTAAAGAGGTTTATGGGTGAAATTGTTACCCTTCTTGATAAACTTCTTATCAAATTCATGATTAGAGCGGATTATAGCGAGAAATTTGGTTGATTTTGGTGAAAAATTGATGAAATCAGGGGTGTTTTTGAGTGTATGTTCGTGTGTTTGTGTATGTGTGGAGTGAGACAGAGAACCAGCTCGTTGGCTATTTGTTCCTGACCAGTTTTTTGACACCATGCGATCGCATGAAATTGAGGTGTAAACCCCATGCGATCGTATGGGGTCCGGGTACTTTTTTTTTTTAAACCTTACACTTATTAAAACAATTAATTAATAAAATTTTAAAAATTTGTTTCTTTTTAGGAGTGAGGGTGTTTCGAATCGATGTCCTAGTCCGTCCCTCGACAAAATTTTAAAATTTGTCAATTCAAAGCGTTGTTTAAAAGCAAAGATTTTTGGGTTTTTTTTTTTTTATGTTTTTGGCATAATTTAATTCAATAAGATTAAAAATAATGATAATAAAAGTTCTCGTCCCTCCCTTGGGTAGAGCAATTTCGGTTCAACGACATAGTTTTCAACTCACGACGAATTTTAAAAATCATATTTTTAACTTAGTGAAATAAAGTAAATTTTTGTTTTTAAATTCACACCAAACTTTAATTTAAAATGTAAAAAATTAAAAATTTACATTATTAATATTTTAAAAATTCACACCAAATTTATATTATATTTTTGTTTTTATACATACAAACTTATATTAAAAATATTAATTTTTCAAATATGTACAAACTTAAATATATTTCTTTTTAAAAAATTTACAATATTAATTTAATATTTATATATTAATTTTAAAAACAAAGTAAAAATAAAATTAAAAATCTTTTTAGTTTTTTATCCCACTTTAATCAATCAAATATTATCAAAAATATACGCTCCTCTTTTCGGTAGAGTAATTTCGGCTATATTACCTAGTTTTACTCCTGACGAATTTTTGAAATATTGTGGGTTGATTGATTAAAGATATTTATACCTTAAGAATAAACGGTAAATTTCGCAGTGATGTAATAAATTTTTGTATGATATCAATAATTTCGGTTACGCATACCTTATTTTATTGAATACCAATTTAATACTTTATAGCGAACGATTCAGCGTTTATTATCAAAAGGTTAAAAGCAATAAAAGTAAAAATAAAAACTGTACATACTTACCTGTGAGAAAGAATTCTCAGAGACCTGCTTTAGCTGACTCATAGGAGAGTCGTGTGATTTGGTTTTCCATAGCTACGTAAGCATAACCTCGAATCTTCAATATCTTTTCTTCTAAACATATGAACGGTCCTTCTCTGCATAGAGTAAAAAATTCGGTATTTGAATATGTTTGATTATTTGAACATTTACCTTCGTGTGACCATTTTTCGCATTTATAACATCTTTCAAGGTGTCGTGCTCTTCTTTTTGTTGCATATTTTGATTTTCCTTTACCAAAATGTATCTTATGATGATCTTTCCTGAGTTCTTTTCTTACTCCGTCCATTTTATCTCTTATGAATGATACCAGTTCACTCGGAAGTGTGTCATTATTACGTTTGGTAATCATAGTATGTAGCATTAGACCATGGTTCAGATCAAAGGAATTCTTCATCTCGTAAAACCTAAAAAAAATAAAAATTCAGAATGGGGGGAGAAGATTAGTTCTTTAGGGTCTGCTAGGGAAAGACCATTCGGATTCCATTCTCAGAAACTACACGAAAACAGAATATCTAACTCTAACAGAAATATATATTACCCTAAAAAGATTCGATTCTCCCCACACTTAGTTAGATTTGGTGTCGAAATTGTGATTAACTTCGTTTTCAATTGGACTATCAACAACTTGTATATCTTTGACTTTTACTTCAAGCCAATTGTTGATTTCCTCTGTAACTTTCACAAATTCAACTAACATTGCCTTTTCTTTTGGCGATAAATTGGATACTAATCGGTTACATAACTTAAAGTTTCCCTTAATCCTAGCATCGTGAATCCGTTTATAAAGTTTCTTCGTTGAACTGTTAAAAACGGGTTCATCTAATTTCATATCATCAACGGGGTTCTTTGTGATCAGATCATCATTAAGTGTTTCTTCATCTTCCCCACACTTATGTGTTTTTATTGGTTTAACAGTTTTGGTTGGTGGAGATCTAGACTTTCGGTTCACAAAGGTGACCGATTTATCACCATTCCTAAGTGTCATTCAACCTTCTCTTACATCAATGAATGCTTCGGTGGTTGCTAAAAATGGGCGACCTAAAATTAGAGGAATATCAAGGTTTTCCTCCATATTAATAACTATGAAGTTTGCAATAAAGGTCAAACTTCTCACGTTAACAAGTAAATTATTTGCTATTCCAACAGGGTGTTTAATGGTTAGGTCAAATGATTGAACACCTATTTTGGTTGGTTTTAATTTACCCATACGTAATCTTTTGTATAAGGAAAGAGGCATAATATTTGCACTTGCTCCTAAATCTGCGAGTCCATTATATATAGCACTATCATTAAGCAAGCAAGAAATGATAAATTCGCCCGGGTCTCCTACTTTAGTAAGTAGAGTTGGTTTGTAAACCTTTTTCGGGTGTTCTTTTCTTGGTTCTTTCACTTCTATTTGAACTTCTTGTTCACATTTTTCTTCGTTTCTTGGAATGGGAGGTTTGTATAAGAATTCTTCTTCATCACTCCAATTTGAAGCTTCTCCGTCTTCCAATTTTGGTTTTTCATATGTTGTTGATAACATATTTATGTTTTCATTTTGAGGGTTTTCTTGGGTGGTGAAATTATGATTGACTTCATTGTCAACTTCCATCGGACCATGTATGTAATGTTTAACTCTGTGACCATTAACTTTAAATTCAATCCCATTTGAATTTATTAACTCTATTGTTCCGTATGGGAAAACTCTTTTGACTATAAATGGTCCAAACCATCTTGATTTCAATTTTCCAGGAAATAGCTTGAATCGTGAATTAAAAAGAAGAACTCTCTCTCCTTCTTTAAATTCTTTTGAATTTCTGATTCTTTTATCATGCCATTTCTTCGTTCTTTCTTTATAGATTAACGAATTTTCATATGATTCATGTCTTAATTCTTCTAATTCGTTTAGTGACTTAACCGTAGACGTCCAGCTTCATGTAAATCAAGATTACATGTCTTCAAAGCCCAAAATGCTTTGTGTTCAATTTCTACTGGAAGATGACATACTTTTCCGTAAACGAGTCTGAAAGGTGTGGTTCCAATTGGAGTTTTGTAGGCTGTTCTAAAAGCCCAGAGTGCATCCTCCAATTTCATGGACCATTCCTTCGGATTTGATCCTACGGTTTTCTCTAGAATACGTTTTAAAGCTTGGTTGGTATTTTTAACTTGTCCACTTGTTTGTGGATGATAAGCGGTTGAGATTTTATGAGTTACTCCATATCTTTTGAGAACTTTCTCAAGTTGATTATTACAAAAATGAGTACCCCGATCACTTATTAAAGCTTTCGGTGTTCCGAACCTTGCAAAAAGATGTTTTAAAAAATTGACTACAATTTGTACATCGTTAATCGAGAGAGCTTGTGCTTCCGCCCATTTCGATACATAATCAATTGCAGTGAGAATGTAGAGATTATTATGAGATTTTGGAAATGGACCCATAAAGTCAATACCCTAAACGTCAAATACTTCACATACTTAAATGACATTTTGTGGCATTTCATCACGTTGACTTATTTTTCCAGCCCTTTGATAAGCATCACAGGATTTGCAAAGAAGGTGTGCGTCTTTGAAAATTGTAGGCCAATAGAATCCAGCATCGTAAACTTTTCTTGCTGTGAGTTGAGGCCCATAATGCCCTCCTGTTGGTCCTGTGTGGCAATGGTTTAAGATTTGACTAGCTTCATCTCCGAATACACATCGACGTATTATTCCATCGGGACAACTTTTAAACAAATGTGGATCTTCCCAGAAATAGTGTTTTATATCACTGAAGAATTTCTTTCGTTTTTGGTTCGATAATCCTTTTTCAAGGAATCCACATACTAAGTAGTTTGCATAGTCTGCAAATAATGGAATTTCATTATAATCTATCTTCAATAGATATTCATCTGGAAAGTTATCTTGTATGGCCGATTCATTTAGAACTTCTAATTCGGGATTTTCAAGACGAGAAAGATGATCAGCGGCGAGATTTTCTGCTCCCTTTTTATCTCGGATTTCAATATCGAACTCTTGTAAGAGTAAGATCTAACGGATTAATCGTGGTTTGGCATCTTGTTTTGAAAATAGGTATCTAAGAGCATAATGGTCAGTATAGACCACCGTTTTAGCTAGAACGAGATATGAACGAAATTTGTCAAAAGCAAAGACAATAGCAAGGAGTTCTTTTTCAGTAGTTGTGTAATTCATTTGTGCTCCTTGTAACGTCTTACTAGCATAATAAATAGGTTGAAATCGTTTTTCAATCCTTTGTCCTAAAACGGCTCCCGTTGCAAAATCACTTGCATCGCACATAAGTTCAAACGGTAGATTCCAATTTGGAGTTATCATGATTGGTGCATTAGTGAGTTTTTCTTTAAGAATATTAAAAGATTTGATACATTCATCTGAAAAGATGAATGGAGCATCCTTTTCTAGGAGTTTATTCATATGAGTGGCAATTTTAGAAAAATCTTTTATGAAACGTCGGTAAAAACCGGCATGCCCTAGAAAACTCCTAACTCCTCTAACATTGGTGGGATGTGAAAGTTTAGCAATTACATCTACTTTAGCTCTATCCACTTCAATTCCTTCCTTTGAAATTTTATGACCGAGAACGATGCCTTCTTTAACCATGAAATGGCATTTCTCCCAATTTAGTATTAGATTTGATTGTTTGCATCTAATAAGCATTCGTTCAAGATTAACTAGACATGATTCAAATGTATCACCGAAGACTGAAAAGTCATCCATGAAAACTTCCATGTATTCTTCTATCATGTCGTGAAAAATCGCCATCATGCACCTTTGAAAGGTTACAGGGGCGTTGCAAAGTCCAAATGGCATGCATTTGTAAGCAAAAGTACCATAAGGGCACGTGAACGTGGTTTTCTCTTGGTCCTAGGGTGCTATTGGAATTTGAAAATATCCGAAAAAACCATCAATAAAACAATAGTAACTATTTCTGGCTAATCTTTCCAACATTTGATCAATGAAAGGTAAGGGAAAGTGATCTTTTCTGGTGGTGTCATTTAATTTTCTATAACCAATACAAACACGCCATCCTGTTACAGTCTTAGTAGGAATAAGCTCATTTTCCTCATTTGTGATGACAGTCATGCCACCCTTCTTAGGTACGCATTGAACTGGGCTTACCCATGGACTATCAGAGATTGGATAAATTAAACCTGCATCTAGCAGTTTAATAATTTCTTTTTTAACAACATCTTGCATATTAGGATTTAGTCTTCTTTGGCGTTGCACATACATTTTATGACCTTCTTCCATAAGGATTTTATGTGTGCAATACGAAGGACTTATTCCTTTAGTGTCATGAATCTTCCATGCAATAGCTGGTTTATGAGCTTTTAGCACAGAAATGAGTTGAGATTTTTCATTTTCAGTAAGAGAAGACGATATTATTACAGGTAATTCAGATTCACCATGTAAATAAGCATATTCCAAATGGTTTGGAAGTGGCTTTAACTCTAATTTCGGTGGTTCTTCTATCGATGATTTATATCGATATCTGTGTTCCTCTTTTAACATTTGAATTTCTTCTGTTGTTGGTTCATATCCATTAGCCATAATTGTAGCTAACATTTCAGTTTCATTAATTGGTTCAGTTCCTTCTCCTAAAGAACATTCTCATGTTCCTTGTAATTCTGGAAATTCTTCTAACAATTCTGCATGTGAATCTATAGTTTGAATATAATAACATGTATCATCTGCAGATTGCGGATGTTGCATGGCTCTATCAACTGAAAAGGTAACACTCTCATCCTCTATACTTAGGGTCAGTTTCTTACCAAACACGTCTATTATTGCTTTGGCCGTGTTTAAGAATGGTCTTCCTAATATGAGAGGAACTCGAGAATCTTCTTCCATGTCCAGAATAACAAAATCTACTGGAAATACTAAAGTACCAACTTTAACTAGCATGTTCTCCATTATCCCTCTAGGATATTTTACTAATCGATCTGCTAGTTGTATACTTATTCTTGTTGGTTTCAATTCTCCAAGGTCTAGTTTAGCATATAGTGAATATGGCATTAAATTTATACTAGCACCTAAGTCTGCCAATGCTTCTATTGAACTAAGACTACCCAGAAAACATGGAATCGTGAAACTTCCTGGATCAGATAATTTTTCTGGTATCTTATTCAATAGTACTGCAGAGTAATTAGCATTCATAGTAACAGCAGAGAGTTCTTTCATTTTCTTTCTATTTGTGAGTAGATCTTTCAAGAATTTAGCATATCTTGGCATTCCTGAAATTACCTCAATAAAAGGAAGGTTGACATTTATTTGTTTAAACATATCCAAGAATTTGGATTGCTCGGCTTCAAGTCTTTCTTTTCTCATTTTACTTGGGTAAGGAAGTGGTGGTTGGTATGGTTTAACATAAGGTTTAGCTTTAACTGTGTTGTCTTCATTAACCTTTTCAACTACCAGTTCTTTTTCCTTTTCTTGATCAGACTGTGGTTCTTGTGGATTAGGAATAGAGTCATCAGAAATTATAGGTATTTCAGGTGGTTTAAGTGTAATACCACTTCTTGTGGTAATGGATTTAGCTGTTTTATTTCGGGGGTTAGCATTTGTATCACTAGGTAGACTTCCCGGTTTTCTTTCACCTATTAACCTTGCTAGGTTGCTCACTTCTTGTTACAGATTTTGAATAGAAGCTTGTTGATTTCTAAATGCTTGAGCATTTTGTTCATTGGTTTGTTTCTGAGATGTGAAAAATTGAGTTTGAGATTTAACTAGCTTCGACATCATATCTTCTAAATTTGGCTTTTTATCATCGGTTTGTGGTGGTTTGTTTTGAAAAATAGGTCTTTGCTGGTTGTAAGTATTATTAGGTACTTGTTGATTGCTAGGACCTTGTTGGTTGTTGTATGGAACATTTCGGTTATAATTTTGGTTTTGATTGTAGATTGGTCTTGGCGGTTGATAATTATTCTGATAATTATTTCCAGGCCTTTGGTTCATGTATGAAACATTCTCTCTTTGTTCCATTGTTGGTTCAATACTGAGACAATCTTTTGTCAAATGTGGTCCTCCACACTGCTCACAACTAATTCTTATTGAGTGGATATCTTTAGTCATCTTTTCCATTCGTCTCTCAACAGCATCTATCTTTGCAGAAATGGAATCAAAGTCATGGCTAGAATCGGCTCTAGCTGCTTTAGATGATCTAACGATATCTTTTTCTTGATGCCACTCATGTGAGTGGGAAGCAGTGTTATCAATAATTTTGTAAGCGTCAGTTACGGTTTTATTCATAATGAAACCACCAGCTGCTATATCGATATTTTTTCTTGTAGTGATGTCACATCCTTGGTAGAATATTTGTACTATTTGATAAGTGTCTAAACCATGTTGCGGACATCCTCTCAATAACTTTCCAAATCTTGTCCATGCCTCATATAGAGTTTCATTTGGCTTTTGTGTGAACGTAACAATTTCTCCTTGAAGTCTGACGGCTTTAGATGCCGGAAAGAATTGTTTCAAATTTTTTTCAACTAAAACGTCCCATGTATCAATCGCCCCTTCAGGTAACGATTCTAACCAATCTTTGGCTTCTCCCTTTAAAGTCCAGGGAAATAACATGAGATATATCTGTTCATCCTCCACTTCTCTTATTTTAAATAGAGTACAGATCCTATTAAAGGTACGAAGATGTTCATTTGGATCTTCCTTTGGCCCCCCACTAAATTGGCATTGATTAGTCACCATGTGTAGAATTTTTCCTTTGATTTCATAATCTGGCGCATTAATGTCTGGCTTAATAATGGCGTGACCTTGGCCAGTGCGTGTAGCTCTCATTCGATCTTCCATACTTAGAGGTTCAGTTACTTCCATAATTGAATTTGTTGAATACGAATCACTAGAGGATTCTGATTTAACGGTTTGTGGTTCAGGAGGAATGATTAGTGGTTCAGGATCTTGGAATTGTCCTTGAATATCCTCCGGGTTCTCGGCAGTGAAGTCGGGTTCAAAAAATGGATTATCGGAAATTTGAATTGGAGTACTTGGTCGACTGGATGACGATTCTAGAGAAAAATAAACGGCGACGATATTGGCTAGATGTCTTGATCGAGTTACAGGTGGTGAACGTATGAAAGGTGGTGAACGTTTTGCTCGGTGCATTCACTGAATATCCTATTAGTTATAAAAAAATAAAAATTATATAAGTTATCAAATTAATAGACCTTTCTGTTTTTGCCCACCTTTCGAATAGCCAATAGATGTAGCAGGTAGCTAGGACCCTTTAAATCGGAAGCCCACAACTCGCCACTAACAAATCCAACTATTACTACGAACCAGAAAATTTTAGATGTCTATCAATTTAACCACTTAAAATAATTTTTCGTTGAAATTTAAAGAAATTTTAGAGAAGAAATAAAAAATTCTATGTCCTAAAAACTAGAGTGGTGAAAAAATAAGAAAGAAAAAGAGCGCGTCGAAAAACGTCGGAAAATAAAAGGTCGAAAAATAATAAAAAGAACGTAGCGCGTCGAAACTTAAAAGTCTAAAAACTAAAAATTAAAACTTACGTCTAAAGGTATTAAAGCTTAAAAGAAATTCTATATCCAAAACGGCAATAAATTAAAAAGTACTAAAATTTATAAAACGGCGTCGCAAAATTCTAAAGCACTTAAATCTTAGTCTAAAGAAAAAGCACTTAAGGGATTTTACGGCAAATCCTAAAAATCTAGAAAAAATAACTATGGCAAAAACTATATCTTAAAACTACATACGAATGAAAAATACAAATATTACGCTAAAACAAATAAAAAGATACAAAATATAAAAATAAACTTAAAGTTATAAAAAGTACAATTTTTATAAAAATATTATTTTTATATTATTTATTTATAAAATTATTAATTTTATATATTAATAAAACTAATTTAAACTAAATAATACAAAATAATAATAAAACTAAAACTAATTAATAAATAATAAATAAATAAAAACCTAATTAGGGTTTTAATTAATAATAATTATAATTAATACCTCGTAATTATTGCAGTACCAGGTCAACTCTGGCGTGTCAGACAAGGCCATGCAATCGCATGGTCTTTGCTTTTTAAATCCATGCGGTCGCATGGAGTAGGGTTTCGGGCCAGACTTTGGGCTGCTACAGTACTAGGCCGAGAACTTTTTATATTTTTTTTCTTCTGTTTTTGGATTATATAAAATATAAATATAACTTATATAAAATTTAATTTTAAAAACTAAAATAAAAATACTTTTTAACTTTATATATATTTAACAAACTATTAAAAATATATAATTTTTTTGTTTTTCTTTTTATATTTTTGTATTATTTTTTTTTAAAACGTATTTTTTTCAAAAGCGTATTTTTACAAAAGTAAACTAAGAAATTAATAAAAACCTTTTTTTATATAGCGTTGCGCTTTCGGCGTTCTAGTTTTCCCCGGCAGCGGCGCCAAAAATACTTGATGTGCGTAGAGGTGTATACAAAATAGTTATATTTTTACTACAAAATACTATACAATTTTACACAAGTTATTTATTTATTTATAGAGTGGATATACCTAAACCTTGCTACAACACTTATAGGCAGTGTACCTAATCGTACAGTAGTGTAGTTTTTAGTAAGTCCGGTTCGTCCACAGGGAACTCGCCAAGTTAAACGCTATATTTTTAAAAACTATATTTGTAAAAATATAAATATATATATATAAGTAGTTTTATTATTATAAAAAGGGGGTTTTTTACCGTTTAATGACTGGTTTGTCGATTTTAAAACTTAAGTCGCCGTTAAAACCTAATGTAAAATATTAAAACTAAATATAACTTAATTTTAAGCGTAAAGTAAATAACGATAGTGAAATTGCGATAAATAAAATGACGATAAATAAAATTTCGATAATTAAAAAGTACAATAATTAAAACTGCATTTAAATAAAATGACAGTAAATAAAAAGTGTGATAACTAAAAGTGCAATTAAATATAAAATAAAGGAATTATGCTTATTTAAACTTCCGTAATCATGATGTTCGACGTGTTATTTTTAGTTTAGTACCATGGGTTAATTGTCCTTTGTCCTGGATTATTTGATATGTCCATACGGTTTTGTCTATAATAGTCCATCAGTCATAAATATAAAGTGCGAGAGTCTTCGTCAAATTATCCTTATACCCTAAGTCAAATATTCCAACTAATTGGGGATTCGAATTGTAACAAGGTCTTAATACTTTGTTTAATGAATACACCAGGTTATCGACTGCGTGTAATTCAAGGTTTTATTACTTTGTTAACAATTACACCAATTACCCTTGAATGTAATCCACCCCTGTTTCAACTAGTCCATTAATTATTAATCTAGTTCCGTGTTCGGTAAAATGAACAATTATTGGTATTTATAGATATCCCGCCCACCGTACCCAGTCAAGCGTATGTGGTTATATATAAATACGTCAAATTATAAGTCTATATATTAAATTAACGAGGTATCATTTAGTTAATATAAAGCCCATTAATAGCCCATAGTCTAATTTCTACAAGTGTCGTTTTTTTATCCAAACCCCAATTATGGTACAAAGCCCAATTACCCAATTTTAATATTTAACCCAACATCACGATTACTTCGGCCTAAATAAGCATAATAATAACTTAGCTACGAGACATTAATTAAAAAAGTTGAACATAACTTACAATGATTAAAAATAGCGTAGCGTTACACGGACAGAATTTCGACTTACACCCTTACAACATTCGCTAACATACCCTTATTATTAAAATTAAAATTAAAATTAAAATTAAAATTAAAATTAAAATTATAATATATATATATATATATATATATATATATATATATATATATATATATATATATATATATATATATATATATATATATATATATATATATTACGTGAGATAGAGAGATAGATGGTGTAAACATTCGATCGAATTCTTTGCTTTTTATAGGATGTGGCCTGGTACTGTTCACCATGCGATCGCATGGATTTATAACTGCCAGGCCATGCGATCGCATGGCCTGCTTTTCCAGCTCACATGAGTTTATTTCTTTTCTTGCCGACGGTTTTTAATAATAATATAATATATAAATAATTTATAGAATTATTTAAATATTATATTATATTTGTGTGCATAGTTGACTTGTAATTTTAGCTCCGTTGTGTCGCGTGTTGTTAGTTGGCTCAGGTCCCGGTTCCGGATTTTCGAACGTCCTTGCGTACAATTTAATATCTTGTATTTTGCGTTTTGCGTCTTGTATTCTTGTAATTTTGAGACGTTTTTCATCAATAATTTGAACCACTTTGATTGTATATTTTGTACTTTTTAGCTTTTTGGTCGTTTGCGTCTTCAAATTGTCGAATCTATCTTTTGTCTTCACCTTTTATTATTTAAACGAATATCACTTGTAAATAGAACAATTGCAACAAAAGCTTGTCTTTCTTGAGGGATAATGCTATGAAATATATGTTCGTTTTTAGCATTATCAAAATCCCTTTCCAAAGTAGCCAATTTTTGTCACAGCTTCAGCAAATCAATTTTGACTTTTCATTCGAATAAATTCTATTATAACTTTGATATATAAGTTTGCCTTTCGTCATCCTTATCGGGGAACCGTTTATATTCCATCATATTAGCAGTAAACTTACCAGCAACTTCATTGATCTTTGACTTTCCGAAAAATCATTATATTTATCGAAACCCCAATATATACTCATCTGCATCTTGTAACGAGAATTATCATACCAAGTACCAGGAATCAGCAATCGGTATTTTGAATCTCGCAGCATGTCTACATCAATAGTTATATGTATACATATAACATTTATCTCTTAGAATTTTGATCTTCCACTATGAAATTCTGAAAAGCACCCAGTCTACGAATCAATATCCTAAATTTTGAAAACTGTAGATGACTTTAACATTCAAAAGTTTGATGATAAAGAAGGATACGCTGGAAAAGCTCAAAAGAAAAATTTGGTACTGAAAAACAGATTGAGCAAATCATGAAGGAGGCTGTAGACAAATCACAAAGACTAAACCTGCCTTCAAAGAATCCAAATGATTCAGTATTTGCTGAAGTCATTAATGAATACTTTGCTCCTGACTCTACACTGTTACGGGCAAATCTTCTTCATCATCCATCGATACTAAAAAATCTAGGATACCATCGTATCTTCCATTATAAATATCCTCGATATTTCTGAAGATATTTTCATAAATATTCTTATCTGAAATCATTTACCTCTTCGCGCTATATGTGTTACATAATAAAAGAAACTATTTTAGTTTCTAAATTCCGAAACCTTCGAGTTTAAAAATATGAATGTTTAGAAATAGTATTGGGAACTGAAGCATGAGTTAGTATAATATAATGACATTTGATCAACGTGATTATATTACAGTAAGTCATGCTGAGTTTCTAATGGGACGTGATGATTCACAGATCATAACGTCATCATGTGCCATGTTACACGACTCTTATATTCTATCTAATCTATAAACATATCAAGAACATATTTTCTTGATTGTCCTATATTTTCCCTTGAATTCTGGTAATTTAACAAGTCAGATTGTGCCATTACCATTTCTTTCTTAGAACTTTAATTCTGTTCATTCCGAAATTCGTATCTACGAATTCTGGACCATTATTAGCTTGACTTAAAGTCGGAAAAAGACAACAAAGTATGGATCTCCAAAATATAAAGGAAATGAAGAGGGTGGACTTATAGTGAAATATCAGACAAAATAATCGAGACAGAACATCGTATCTAACCAAAGAGGATTCTAATCTCCTTAATCACCGAAGAATCAAATCTTATAAAGATTTCAAAGATTCTTCTTTAAATCCCTTAAATTCCGGAAATCAATCTTGAATACGTCAGAGGTTAAGACAAATCTTTATTTTATCATTTCAGTCTTTTGTGATAGCTTCACTCATACGCTTCAAGTAACCGAATCGTTTTATCTATATTAATCATTGATGATAAAACTCTATTTATCGTCATGAAAACATATTTATTGTTAGCCATGACGATCTCAATCAAATTTTGGGACAAAATTTCTTTAACGGGTAGGTACTGTGACGACCCGAAAATTTCCGATCAAATTTAAACTTAATCTTTATATGATTTTGACACGATAAGCAAAGTCTGTAATGTGGAGTCTTAAAATTTTTGAACTGTTTACATGGATTCATTTAACCTTTGACATTTCCCGACGATTCACGAACTACAATTTGTAAATAGATACATATATTTATAATGATTGGAAATATAATTCGAACTAAAATAAGATTTAAGTGTTTGAAATAAACATGTAAAATAAAATAAAATAAGACATAATAAGGTCGTATTTTAAAATGAATCTATATATATACAAATTATATTAAGTATAATAAATAAACGATTGTAATATTAAATGTAATTACAAGTTGGAAGTATAGCTGTTATAATAATATTATTATTACATTCATTGTTACCATTAATATTAATATCAATATTAATATTATTATTGTTGATATAATTATAATTAAAATGTTTTTGATTACCAAAATAAAGATGTTAAATATAAATATGAGAATGATTAAATTATAAGTGTAACTCAAATATTGTTAGTTATTATTATCAATATTATTATAATATATAATATATAAATAAGAAAATTGAAACATATAACTTGTTATTATTAGTATTGTTATCAAATAATATTATTAATAAATTATTATTATTATTATTTATTACTATAAGATTTTTATTAGCATTATTATTTTTATTTATTTTTATCATTATCTTTATTATTATTAACACAAATATCATTATATATATTATCATTATTATTATTATTAATATAGTTATTATTATTAGTATTAGTAATATTATTATCAATTCTATTATTATTAAGACAAAATTGCTGAAATAGTCCCTGTGGTTTGTACCAAAATGCTAGTTTCGTCCCTGTGCTTTTTTTTGATGGATTTGGTCCCGGTGGTTTGTAAAAATTGCTGATTTAGTCCCTATTGCTGACGGCCGTAAAAAAAGACCGTTAACTCCAGTCACGTGCCAGACATGTGAGGGTATTTTCGTTAGTTTCTTTCATGTATTAGCAAAATTGCTGAAATGGTCCCTGTGGTTTGTACTAAAATTGCTGAATTGGTCCCCATGATTTGTAGCAAAATTGCTGGAAAAAATTTTCTTCCTCACCTTCATCTTTATCCCCAATAATTATGAACAAACCCTAATTTTTTTCATTTTATTCAAACACTTTAATTAACATGAAAAAATCAAACCCACCAAAACATTGAATCAATAAATATACAAACTATAAACTCTAAAATATACTCAAATCAACACAAAATATACTGCATCTTCTTCTCCAAATCCTTTGTATTGATTATATTTATGTTTTCTATACCACCAAAATGCAACCGTCATCTTCACCCCACCGTTTTCACCTTCAGTCGCAAATTACTGAGTTGATTCCTTCAATCGAAACCGCCGCCACCAACAGATCTGGAAAGTAACCACCACCAGATGAACCTCATTCCGGTGACGACGACAAATCCTTCAGATCTAGTATCAGAAAATTATGTTGACAGTTTAGATCTCGTGCGATGATGTTGATGGTTCAGGTATCCGACAATTAACAGTTTTATTGAACCTTTTTTTGCAAACGAAATTCAAATTTAAGTATTCAAGATCTGATATTGATACTAAGATGAAAGAAATAAACAAGTGGTTTTGATTAAAATTTGTGATCTGTGAAGAACAGATGAGTTGGTGTATTTGAGCACAGCAAATAAACAACGAATATTATAGATAGATGATTGAATGATGATATTCTAGTTGGTGTAATTGTGTGTGAATGTGTTGATTATATTGAAAACAGCCCCCAACTCTTTATTTTTTAATCGAGATTTTCATTTTAATGTTTTGAATGAATTAATTATTTGTTGTGAAATTATTCAAGAACCATTTTTAAGTTTGGAATTGGTTTGGATTTAAAGTTGGGAATGAAAATTAATTTGGTGTTGATTAGGGTTTGTGATTTGGGGAAGATGAAGATAGGTGATGAAGTGTTTGAAGAAAAAAAATAGGGTTTGTTCATAATTATTAAGGATAAAGTTGAAGGTGTAAAAGACAAATTTTTTGGGGATAAAGATTTCAGCATTTTGTTACAAACCATGGGGACTATTACTGCAATTTTATTACAAACCATAGGGACGATTTCAGCAATATTGTTACTAAATAAAGGAAAGGACAAAAATACCCTCACATGTCTGGCACGTGACTGGAGTTAACGGCCTTTTTTGACGGCCGTCAGCAATAGGGACTAAATCAGCAACTTTTACAAACCACCGGGACCAAATCCATCAAAAAAAAAGCACAGGGACGAAACTAGCATTTTGGTACAAACCACAGGGACTATTTCAGCAATTTTGTCTATTATTAATATTAACATTTTTATTCTGAATTATTAATATAATTATTAATAATATTAATATTACTAGTATATTTAGTTATTAATAATAATAAAATAAAAAAATATATATAAAATCAAGTAAAGAATATAGAATATGTTAATTTCAACAAACACTGTGTTAAGTTTTTGTAATTGTCGGATTCAATTACACGTTATTCTCAATCACAATTTAAAACAGGAAATCTCTGGTTATATATTGTTTACTACAAAAAAAAGATGGAATTAAAAACCCAGAATAATTAAAAATGCTTGTTCTTCCTCTGTTCGTGAACCCCATTTCACAAAAGTTTAATTTCAAATGAACTAACAAAATCTAGAAATGCAAAGTGGTTAGGAATTATCCACTCAAACTTTCTGCAAAGTTTCACGATCAAATTCCTCTTATCAATTGTTAATTTTTGAGTCAAAGTTTTTAAAACAAAAAGTCAAACTTTGTTCTTGAATCAAATTCGAATTATCCGTTATGATTTAAGTTAAATTAATGATTTGTAAAGTTTATATGCAGTATTTATAACCTATTACATGTTATGAAATTTATCCAAAACGATTACAATCTTGAAATCATTTTTTTACGACGGACAGCAGGTCAGTTTTTTTAAATTTTTTTATATAATTTTTTTTGTTTCAATGAACATAAATCTTTGAAACTAATTTCGTTACAGTTTAGTATTTTAAAACAACACTTTAATTGTTGTTATGTTTGAGTGATGATGGTAAATGATTCTGAAATTGAAGAAGATGAAGTAGAAAATGGAAACAACTAATATATGGTTTATATAAATAAATCGGGGTACTTAAATCAGAAAAATCAAAACAGAGTAACGGTTAGAGTGAGTGTTGGGGTAACTAGAGGTCGCGGGTTCGAGTCTGGTTCGCGACAGTATTTTTTGAGGTAGTTATTTAATTTCCTTATTACTTTTATTATTATTATTATCATTATTATTATTATTATTTATTATTATTATTATTATTATTATTATTATTATTATTATTATTATTATTATTATTATTATTATTATTATTATTATTATCTTTATTATTGTTATTACTAATGTTGTTACTAGTATTATTATTATTAAAAGTATTACTAGTAATACTAGTATTATCTTTATAATTAGTAGTATTATCTTTATAATTATTATCATAAGTATTATCATTATTATTATGATTATGACTATTATTATTATTATTATTAGTGTTATGAAAATAATAAAAACTTATTATTATTATCATGAATATTAGAATTTGTATTATATTATAATTATTAGTATTATTATTAACATAACTACTATTATTATTATTATTACCATTATCATTTTTGTTATTAGTGTTAACATTATTATTAAAGTTATTAATATTATTAAAAAAGTCAGTATCATCAAAACTAGCATTTTTTAAAAAAAAATATATATTTTGTATATAAAAATATACTTATTACGTATACCATAATTATATTAAAATTTCATATAGTTATATATCAAATATTTTAACATTTTTTTATAAATACTTACACATAACAAACTATTGTTTTTTATATACTACGGAATATATATATATATATATATATATATATATATATATATATATATATATATATATACATATACATTATAATATAACTAAATATATAGATATTAATCATTTTAAAAATATATACAAAATAAATATATAGATAACATATAATCTAAGATATAAAATAAGTAACATTTTAAATGGAATTTAATATAAATTCTATATAACTATAAATATATAAATAATATATGTGATGCCCCGTACAAAACCATCGTGTACGAATCATCAACAACGGGATCATTACAAGGTTAAGTACTATATGCTGTAATTAAAGAAATTGCATTCGCGATAAAAAGGTGATGTCATAACCGACATCAAATGTTTTACATTTCAAAAGCATGCTTCACTAAGTAGAAGCAAATAATAAGTGTACGTGACCACAATAGTCGTTACAAGTCATAGTTCAAAAGTACGAATGTTTGAATGCAAAGTAAAGTAGTTCATGCGTGGACAACTCTAAGCAGCGGGTTCTACAGCACGACTAGTACACAGTTGAAGCAACCTCAAGCACCTGAGAAATACATGCTTAAAAATGTCAACACAAAGGTTGGTGAGCTATAGTTTAAGTATAACAGTATGTAAGGTAGGCCACGAGATTTCAGTGCTACAAAGAGCGTTTCAAAACAGTATGATAAAGTATATGTTAACCGTGGGCACTTGGTAACTAACTTAACGTTTAAAATACCCCCTGAATGTACACTTGGCGAGTGCGTATGTTTATGAAGTATTAAACACTCGTTGACTGCTAGCGCGACTAGCCCGAGTGGGGATGTCAAACCCTATGGATCCATATCTAAGATTCGCGTTCACGGTTCAAAAACCAATGATTAAACGTTACCGAGCTAAAGGGAATGTTTATGGCGTTGTATAACCCACACATATATAAGTTTAAGTACTCGTGCCTAGTATGTAAAACATAAAATCTGCATGTATTCTCAGTTCCTAAAATAAGTTAAAGTAAAAAGGGAATGCTATAACTCACAATGATATGTAGCGGTAAAGTAGTAGTCGGGAAAGGTGTGCAAGTAAATGGTCCGAAGTCCTCAACCTAAGTCAAATAGTACTAAGTCAGTAAATCATCTTAATAGGTTTAAAAGTATGTAATTAAGGTCTTAAGGGTCATCATCAATCATCATTAAACAAAAGGCGTAAAGTAGGTTTCGTTTATGAAAGTAGTTTTCAACAAAGTCTGACTTCAATCAGTCACCACGGCCTCTACCCTTACTGAATTAAGGTGAGACCAGTGGCCATGGCTCCATCTATGAGTCCCTTAAGTGTGGTAAAATTTACAGAAGCAAACTCGTCTTGGTTTGACCGTGGCGACGGTCTAAGTGCGAGTAGATCAGAAATTTCTGCACAACGTTAAAGGACATAGTAACGATCGGAGGGCCATAAATCCTAAACCGTAACTCGGATTAAGACGAGTCCTATATGAAAAGTTATCTACTCGAAAAGTTCTATCTAAAACTCAAGGTTAGAACAGCCCAGGTCTACTGGTCTGTTCCAGAAGCATCAGGTCAGTAGGTTTTGGACAGAACAGTGAGTTTAAAAGGGTTCCGGTGGTCTTGGTGCTTGATGTTCATCATGGTTCTCATCCTTGATGCATATAGCTTCAAGTGTACAACTCATTGATGTATCTACATCATCTCAACCAAGTCTTGACCATCATAACCCATGTGCAAGTCTAAGACATGAAGCACAACTCACTTAAGAGTTGTATGAAGTTTGATGAACCAAAGTTGCATCAAGGTCTTAGATCTAACACATACATGGACTTTAAAGCTAATAACAAGTTACAAACTTGAAAGTAAACTAACTAATCAAGATCATAAGTAGTAGAACATAGTTCTTAGTTTGATCTTGAAGATCCAAGACTCAAAAGTCTAGATCCAAAGTTATATTTAAAGAAAACTTGTTCGTGTGTTCTTGAACTTTCAAAGTTAACTTAATTTGTTCAAGAGATATGAGATCAAGACTAACTTGTAGTACTTGACCATATAAACTAACTACATGAAATTAAAGTGTATAAAATAAAGAAACAAGTTAATTAAACAAGTAATTAGTTCAAGGGTTGCTCATACTTTAAAGATTCAACCAAAGTTGATCTTTAAGTAAAGTAAACTTTAAGTTTACTTCCATGACTTACAAGTATGATTTCAACAACAATGAATTTATATCTTTTGAAACAATATATGTAGAACATAAACTAGTAAGTTTAGTTCTTGTGTTCTTGATGAATACAAGATATTATGAAGAATCAAGACTAGGAAGTTAGATTCTTGAAAGTTAGTAAGTAAGTAACAACAACATGTAACAAGAATCAAACAACAAACAAAGATTGATGATGATGAATGCTTATGAAATCAGTTTTTAGCAAGGAAAAAGAGGAGAGAAAAGTTCATATTACTTACAAGTATTTGAGAGAAAAAGAGAGAAAAGCTTGAGAGGAAAGTGTAGTAAGTTGTGTGTGTTTTATGAAAGGATAAATGCAAGTAATTGTAATACAAAAAAAAAAATAACTTGAACACCCTTTATGGCTATAGGGCCACGGCATTCAGCAGCCAAAAAGAGGGAAAGGGTTGGTTCATTGGTTACTAGTATGTAAAGATGACAAAAGTTGGATAATGAGGATGCATGCATGGGAAATGTATGTTAACTAGATTCCAAGTGTTGAAACTAACTAGTTACCTTACTAAATGGTACTTACACTTGAAGACATGGGCTAACTAAGTCCACTAGTAGTGTAGGGTGGGCTTGGAAGTCCAATAACATGAGTCCATTACACTAACAAAGCCCAAGTTCAAATAAATCACAAGTTAAACCAATTAAAGCCCAAGTAACTAACTAATAGCCTTAGTTAATTAAAATGATTAATAAATTTAATCATGAATGTAAATAATATCTAAAAATATTATTCGTGAAAGTTCCAGGTGTCACAAAGACGTTTCGGGCCCTTAAAAGTCAAGTACGGGCAATCATGGCAACATGTAAATGTAATAACGTACATTCGTTTAAACACGCGTATTAATAATAGTAATTATTAATAAATAAATGTTGGAAATTCCAGGGTCGTTACATTACCCACCTGTTAAAGAAAATTTCGTCCCGAAATTTAAGCTGAGGTAGATGGAGGAGCCGGGAAAAGGTGAGGATACTTTCGCATCATTTGATCCTCTCGTTCCCAAGTAAACTCAGGTCCTCGTTTGGCATTCCATCGTACCCGTACAATCAGAATCTTGTTGCGTTTCAAAGTTTTGATCTCACGATCCATAATTTCAACAGGTTCCTCTACAAATTGGAGTTTGTCATCAATAGTAAGTTCTTCCAATGGTATGATAAGTTCGGGTGCAGCAAGACACTTCTTCAAGTTCGATACATGGAAGGTAGGATGAACTGAGCTCAATTGTGCTGGTAGATCTAATCGGTAAGCAACGGGTCCAACACGTTCCAAGATCTCAAAAGGACCAATGTATCGTGGGTTCAACTTCCCACGTTTTCCAAAACGGATCACACCTTTCCAAGGTGCAACCTTCAACATTACACGATCACCAACATTGAATTCAAAGTCTTTACGTTTAAGATCGGCATAACTCTTTTGGTGATCACGGGCAGTCTTAAGTCTAGCTTGAATCTGAGCAATCTTCTCCGTCGTTTCGTGGACTACCTCGGGTCCGGTGATTTGCTTTTCGCCTACTTCGGCCCAACAAATAGGAGATCGGCACTTACGGCCATACAATGCTTCAAAAGGTGCAGCATTAATGCTTGAGTGATAACTGTTGTTGTACGAGAATTCGGCGAGTGGCAAATGTCTTTCCCAGGCCTTTCCAAAATCAATGACACATGCACGCAGCATGTCCTCCAAGGTCTGAATCGTTCGTTCGCTTTGCCCGTCAGTCTGAGGATGATAAGCAGTGCTCATGTCGAGACGAGTTCCCATGGCTTCTTGCAAAGAACGCCAAAATCTAGAAGCAAAACGGGGATCGCGATCGGAGATGATCGATAAAGGTACACCATGACGAGATACAACCTCTTTGATGTATAACTGAGCAAGTCTTTCCATTGTATCAGTTTCCTTCATCGCTAGGAAGTGTGCAGATTTGGTAAGGCGGTCAACAATAACCCAAATAGTATCGCATCCGCCCACCGTCTTCGGCAGCTTAGTAATGAAATCCATTGTGATCCTTTCCCACTTCTATTGTGGGATTTCTGGCTGTTGAAGTAACCCAGAAGGTCTCTGATGTTCGGCCTTAACTTTCGAACAAGTCAAACACTTCCCAACATAAGTTGCAACGTCCTTCTTGAGATTCGGCCACCAATACCGTTCTTTAAGGTCGTGGTACGTTTTACCCGCTCCAGGATGAATCGAATATCTCGATTTGTGTGCTTCATCAAGTATCAGGTTTCGTAGATCTCCATAATAAGGTACCCAAATTCTTCCGGCATAACATCGGAGTCCAGACTCCCTAACCTCGAATCGAGAGACAAGTATGTTCAAATGTTCGTGAGATATGTTCTCCTCCTTGAGAGCCTCATCTTGGGCTACTCTGATCTGGCTGTTGAGGTTTGAATGGATGGTGATGTTCAGAGCCCTAACACGAAGAGGTGCCGTCCTCTCCTTTCGGCTTAAAGCGTCAGCTACAACATTGGCCTTGCCAGGGTGATAACGGAGTTCACAATCGTAGTCGTTGAGCGTCTCAATCCATCGACGCTGTCTCATATTCAGTTGCTTCTGATCAAAGATGTGCTGGAGACTCTTGTGATCGGTGAAAATAGTGCTCTTAGTTCCATACAAATAATGTCTCCACAATTTGAGAGCAAAGACAACGGCTCCAAGTTCAAGATCATGTGTAGTGTAGTTCTGCTCGTGAATCTTTAATTGGCAGGAGGCGTAGGCAATAACCTTTGATCGTTGCATCAGTACACAACCAAAACCACTCTTCGAAGCATCGCAATAAACAACAAAGTCGTCACTGCCTTCAGGAAGTGATAGGATAGGTGCGGTGGTTAAGTTCTTCTTCAAAGTTTGGAATGCTAATTCGTGTGCGGGTTCCCAAATGAACTTCTTGCCCTTGTGAGTCAGCGCGGTCAAAGGACGCACAATCAGAGAAAATCCTTCAATGAACCTTCGGTAGTAACCGGCGAGACCTAGGAATTGGCGAATATGCGTTGGAGTAGTGGGGGTCTCCCACTTACTGATGGCTTCAATCTTGGCGGGATCAACTTTGATACCCTGGTCGCTCACAACATGACCCAAAAATTGTACTTCCTTCAACCAAAATTCACACTTGGAGAATTTGGCGTAAAGTTGCTCTTGTCTTAAGAGTTCAAGCACTAATCGGAGGTGTTGCTCATGTTCTTCTTCGCTCTTAGAGTAGATGAGGATATCATCTATGAAGATGATAACAAACTTGTCCAAATAAGACTTGCAGAGACGATTCATGAGGTCCATGAACACGGCAGGTGCATTTGTTAAACCGAATGGCATCACGAGAAACTCATAATGACCATAACGGGTCCTGAATGCAGTTTTCATCACGTCACTTTCCTTCACCCTCAACTGGTGATAACCGGATCGCAAATCGATCTTTGAGTAGACACTCGATCCTTGTAGTTGGTCAAAAAGATCGTCAATTCGTGGAAGAGGATACCGATTCTTGATTGTCAATTTGTTGAGCTCACGGTAGTCGACACACATACAAAAGGATCCATCCTTCTTCTTCACAAACAACACAGATGCGCCCCAAGGCGAGAAACTTGGTTGGATAAATCCTCGATCAAGCAGTTCTTGTAGTTGGCTTTGTAATTCTTGCATCTCGGAAGGTGCGAGTCTATAAGGTGCGCGAGCTACAGGTGCTGCTCCCGGCACTAAATCAATCTGAAACTCTACGGCTCTCTGCGGCGGTAATCCAGGCAATTCCTCTGGGAAGACATCAGAAAATTCGTTCACAATTCGAACGTCGTTCACGCTCTTCATCTCAGTTTCTACCGCTTTCACATGTGCTAGGACAGCAAAGCATCCCTTCTTCATAATCTTTTGCGCTTTCACGCAACTAATGAGGTTCAACTTCGAGGTACATCTCTCTCCATAGATAACCAGTGGTTCGCCATCTCCTTGTGGTATGCGAAGTGCTTTATCTCCACAGATAACATCGGCCTTTATCTTGCTCAACCAATCCATACCGACGATCACGTCAAAACTTCCCAGTTTGATAGGTATCAAATCAATTTCGAAATCTGCACCAGCTATGTTGATAATAGCTCCACGACTAATATGGTCAACCTTTTCAAGTTTTCCATTGGCGACCTCGACAAGCATACTCTCTTTTAACGGGACTAATGACCAATTAATCTTATCGCAAAAATGTCTACATACATAACTTCTATCCGCACCAGTATTAAACAAGACAGAAGCTAAAAGATTGTTGATTGTGAATATACCTGTCACCAAGTCGGGGTTATCGCGTGCATCCCTTGCATTAACATTAAAAGCTCTAGCACGCGGTGGTCCGCCATCCTTTCGTTTGTTCGGGCACTCGTTTCTGAAATGGCCCGTCTGCCCGCATTCGTAACACTTTTTCGGCCCGTTGGTGTTCGGCCTCCCTGTCATCGTGGTAGTCTTGCAGTCTCTACCGATGTGCCCGCTCTTCTTGCACTTCTCACAAACAGCATTACAATACCCGGTGTGGTGCTTGTAGCACCTCTTGCATTGTGGTAGTGTGCCTTTGTAGTTCGGGTTGGAGTTGTTGTTGTTGGGGTTGGGGTTGTTGTTGTTTTGCCTGAACCCTTCATGTCGCTTCGCCGGGTTTTGATCATAGTTTCTACCCCTGTTGTTGTTATTGTTGTTGTGGTTGTTGTGGTTGTTATCCCATTTCCTCTTTTCGCTACTACCAGCTTCAAACTTAGCCTTCTCCGGCTCATCAATAAGGATCTGATTCATGAGAGTATGCGCCATGCGCATTGCTTCGGGAACATTCGGTGGTTTGGATGAGGTGACATTTCCTTTGATGGACTTAGGAAGTCCCGAGAAGTATTTCTCCATACGCTTGAATTCGGGGGTGACCATGGTCGGACACATAAGAGCCAACTCCAAAAACCTACGGTTGTAACTGTTAAGGTCGTTCCCTACGGCCTTTAACTGCATAAATTTGATTTCCATCTTCTGAATTTCGGTTCTCGGACAATACTCATCAATCATAGCCGCCTTGAATTCCTCCAATGGCGTAGCATACGCCTCATCGATACCTTTCGCTTGAGCTAACGTGTTCCACCACGTTAGTGCGCCGTCTGATAGCGTGCAAGATGAAAACTTGGTCTTATTGTCCTCCGAACAGTTGCTAACTCGGAATACTGATTCAAGTTTTTCGAACCATCAGGTGAGACCAACTGGTCCCTCGGTGCCGCTGAAGTTATGCGGTTTGCAGCTCTGGAATTCCTTGTATGTACACCCATTTCGAATGGGTGGAATAACCGGTGGTGGTGGCGGTGGAGCTTCGAGATTTCTTTCTGTTAGGGCTGCAGCGACCCGTTCGTTGATCATGTCCTCAATCTGGGTGGCGGTAGGTGTGGATCTTCCGTTAGCCATGGTATTCTAAACAAAAATTTTGACCCAAGTCAAAATCCAGCATGCAAGTAGTAATAATACAGTATATAGTGACCAACATGGAATCAAAACATCACATGTTATTAAATAATGCATCTAGGTACAAATACCACAGAATCATCGTACAGCAATGTAAATAGAACATCCTGCAAGAATTAAATAATGCAAAGTTCCATTCGTTAATAATAATAAGTTTCATACATCTGAATAAGTTCGTACAATACATATGAAATACATGAAACTATGTCTAGATTACATCATGAAATCTAAATACAAAGCCCTACGGTGAAGGTGGGTGAACTGCTCCTCGAGCCAACTGCTCCTCGAGCTCAGTGACTCGAGCTCGGAGAGTCTCAGTCTCCCTCATCAGTTCCTCGTTAGAGGGAGCTGGTGGGGCAGGCGGTGCAGGTGGGGCGGGTGGTGCAGGTGGTGCCGGTGGTGCTGATGTAGATGGTCCGGCTCCGGATGTAGATGGCACGTCCCTAGATGTAAGTGGTACGTATCTGAATCTAGGTGGTACGGTTCCAGGAATAGTCAATACATAACGGGGAACCTTACGTATCTGTGGGTCAGCAGGGTATGGCACAACTCGTTTACGAGCAGTAACCCTACGACGATGGCCAAAAGCGTCAGTAAAAGCACGACCTCTATTCACCCCTGGAATGACGGTGCCGTTAAACCGGTACCGCTTCCTCGGCGGGGTGGAGGGTACCTGAATAGGTCTATCAGCAGGATCCTCATCATCGCTGGAGTCGTCTGATGATGAAGAATCGGCGGATGATGAGTCATCTGAATCGTGTGGTGGTGACACTGGTGGCTGAGCTGGTAATCCGAAGAGTCCGAAGGCGGCCAACATCTGTCTGTGTCTGCCTGGAGGAATCATGACTAAACGTCCGTCGGGAGTGCGTCGGCAAGGTGTGCGCATGTGGTTACGAAACGGCCCTTCCCCGAACTCCGCGGGGATCTCAATACCACCAATGCGGGGCTGTGACCTCGAGGGTCCGGGAGCAGACACTGGGGCAGGTGCACTAGTACCAGCTCTGGAAGTAGAAGCGCCGGGATCACTAGTGGGTGTTGGGGCCGGTGTATCGGCAGTAGCAGCAGCAGGTGTAGCAGTAGGTAGGGTGACGGGGTCTGAGTCTGTACTGCCCGAAATGCCAGCAGGTGGAACATCCAACATCTGAACAAGGAAAAATAAATTTTCCATGTCAGTATGTCATAAAGCAAGCAAATAATAGGCCAACAGTTTAAATCATGTATAACAATAAGTAGAATGGCAATATCAGTAATCGTACGAAACTAGCATGCAATCGAAAGCAAGTAATATCATGCAGTAGTGAAATCACGTAGTAGCATACGGCATATAGCAGTAACAGTAAGCAGCAGCATGCAGTAAGTTCAGCGGAAACAAGTAAACTAGCAAGTTGTAGATTAGTCCTATTAGTGAATCCTACTCGGGTCGGTCTTAGACTCACTAATGCAACCTAATTCCCTACAACCAATGCTCTGATACCAAATGTGATGCCCGTACAAAACCATCGTGTACGAATCATCAACAACAGGATCATTACAAGGTTAAGTACTATATGCTGTAATTAAAGAAATTGCATTCGCGATAAAAAGGTGATGTCATAACTGACATCAAATGTTTTACATTTCAAAAGCATGCTTCACTAAGTAGAAGCAAATAATAAGTGTACGTGACCACAATGGTCGTTACAAGTCATAGTTCAAAAGTACGAATGTTTGAATGCAAAGTAAAGTAGTTCATGCGTGGACAACTCTAAGCAGCGGGTTCTACAGCACGACTAGTACACAGCGGAAGCAACCTCAAGCACCTGAGAAATACATGCTTAAAAACGTCAACACAAAGGTTGGTGAGCTATAGTTTAAGTATAACAGTATGTAAGGTAGGCCACGAGATTTCAGTGCTACAAAGAGCGTTTCAAAACAGTATGATAAAGTATATGTTAACCGTGGGCACTTGGTAACTAACTTAACGTTTAAAATACCCCCTGAATGTACACTTGGCAAGTGCGTATGTTTACGAAGTATTAAACACTCATTGACTGCTAGCGCGACTAGCCCGAGTGGGGATGTCAAACCCTATGGATCCATATCTAAGATTCGCGTTCACGGTTCAAAAACCAATGATTAAACGTTACCGAGCTAAAGGGAATGTTTATTCCATTGTATAACCCACACATATATAAGTTTAAGTACTCGTGCCTAGTATGTAAAACATAAAATCCGCATGTATTCTCAGTTCCCAAAATAAGTTAAAGTAAAAAGGGAATGCTATAACTCACAATGATATGTAGCAGTAAAGTAGTAGTCGGGAAAGGTGTGCAAGTAAATGGTCCGAAGTCCTCAACCTAAGTCAAATAGTAATAAGTCAGTAAATCGTCTTAATAGGTTTAAAAGTATGTAACTAAGGTCTTAAGGGTCATCATCAATCATCATTAAACAAAAGGCGTAAAGTAGGTTTCGTTTATGAAAGTAGTTTTCAACAAAGTCTGACTTCAGTCAGTCACCACGGCGTCTACCCTTACTGAATTAAGGTGAGACCAGTGGCCATGGCTCCGTCTATGATTCCCTTAAGTGTGGTAAAATTTACAGAAGCAAACTCATCTTGGTTTGACCGTGGCGACGGTCTAAGTGCGAGTAGGTCAGAAATTTCTGCACAACGTTAAAGGACATAGTAACGATCGGAGGGCCATAAATCCTAAACCGTAACTCGGATTAAGACGAGTCCTATATGAAAAGTTATCTAATCGAAAAGTTCTATCTAAAAATCAAGGTTAGAACAGCCCAGGTCTACTGGTCTGTTCCAGAAGCATCAGGTCAGTAGGTTTTGGACAGAACAGTGAGTTTAAAAGGGTTCCGGTGGTCTTGGTGCTTGATGTTCATCATGGTTCTCATCCTTGATGCATATAGCTTCAAGTGTACAGCTCATTGATGTATCTACATCATCTCAACCAAGTCTTGACCATCATAACCCTTGTGCAAGTCTAAGACATGAAGCACAACTCACTTAAGAGTTGTATGAAGTTTGATGAACCAAAGTTGCATCAAGGTCTTAGATCTAACACATACATGGACTTTAAAGCTAATAACAAGTTACAAACTTGAAAGTAAACTAACTAATCAAGATCATAAGTAGTAGAACATAGTTCTTAGTTTGATCTTGAAGATCCAAGACTCAAAAGTCTAGATCCAAAGTTATATTTAAAGAAAACTTGTTTGTGTATTCTTGAACTTTCAAAGTTAACTTAATTTGTTCAAGAGATATGAGATCAAGACTAACTTGTAGTACTTGACCATATAAACTAACTACATGAAATTAAAGTGTATAAAATAAAGAAACAAGTTAATTAAACAAGTAATTAGTTCAAGGGTTGCTCATACTTTAAAGATTCAACCAAAGTTGATCTTTAAGTAAAGTAAACTTTAAGTTTACTTCCATGACTTACAAGTATGATTTCAACAACAATGAACTTATATCTTTTGAAACAATATATGTAGAACATAAACTAGTAAGTTTAGTTCTTGTGTTCTTGATGAATACAAGATATTATGAAGAATCAAGACTAGGAAGTTAGATTCATGAAAGTTAGTAAGTAAGTAACAACAACATGTAACAAGAATCAAACAACAAACAAAGATTGATGATGATGAATGCTTATGAAATCAGTTTTTAGCAAAGAAAAAGAGGAGAGAAAAGTTCATATTACTTACAAGTATTTGAGAGAAAAAGAGAGAAAAGCTTGAGAGGAAAGTGTAGTAAGTTGTGTGTGTTTTATGAAAGGATAAATGCAAGTAATTGTAATACAAAAAAAAAAATAACTTAAACACCCTTTATGGCTATAGGGCCACGGCATTCAGCAGCCAAAAAGAGGGAAAGGGTTGGTTCATTGGTTACTAGTATGTAAAGATGACAAAAGTTGGATAATGAGGATGCATGCATGGGAAATGTATGTTAACTAGATTCCAAGTGTTGAAACTAACTAGTTACCTTACTAAATGGTACTTACACTTGAAGACATGGGCTAACTAAGTCCACTAGTAGTGTAGGGTGGGCTTGGAAGTCCAATAACATGAGTCCATTACACTAACAAAGCCCAAGTTCAAATAAATCACAAGTTAAACCAATTAAAGCCCAAGTAACTAACTAATAGCCTTAGTTAATTAAAATGATTAATAAATTTAATCATGAATGTAAATAATATCTAAAAATATTATTCGTGAAAGTTCCAGGTGTCACAAAGACGTTTCGGGCCCTTAAAAGTCAAGTACGGGCAATCATGGCAACATGTAAATGTAATAACGTACATTCGTTTAAACACGCGTATTAATAATAGTAATTATTAATAAATAAATGTTGGAAATTCCAGGGTCGTTACAATATATATATTAATAAATGAATGAATATGATTTACATTATATTTATTAATAGATATACAAATGATATAGGTTCGTGAATCCAAGGTCAACCCTGCATTGTTCAATATCGTCATAAGTATTTTTACTACAAAATACAGTATTGTGAGTTCATTTGCTCCCTTTTACTCTTTATATTTTTGGGACTGAGAATACATGCGCTGTTTTTATAACTGTTCTATTAAATGCTTTTGAAATATATTTTGAACTGAGAATACATGAATTGCTTTTATAAATGTTTGGCGAGATAGACACAAGCAAAAAATTCCTCGAATGAATTATTATGCAGACGAAAGTTCTGCGGATTATTATTGAAATATGTGCACATGATAATTGCCACCAATTGATGAGAATATTTTTCCCCTGATTATTACTGCCTGGTAACCTAAGAATTAGAATCGGGTATGACCCTAATTCATGAGAATCCTAAAAGTAGCTACCGGGTTTAACACCCCCACCCAGAATTTTCACTAGACAGAAGAGCTAGTGGGCGTGGTGTTTAGTACTTCAAAGTTTATTTATTATACAGACGAGATGTTCTATTTTGGGGATATTATTGATGCGCATTATATGTTAAGGTCGGTTACCATGTTGAGCAAAGAAATCGAAATGAATGTTATGTATCGAGAGAATGATTTTTATACACAGGTTATCTGTATTAGTTTTGTGCACGATTATTTAAAAATTGCGAGGCAACCTACAGGGGAAAAAAGGATACGAACCTACTCTGCTAAGCATTATGAAAAATGGTTTCGTACACGAGATAGGTGTACTGTATTTGAATCTTGTGGTCTATCAAAATGATGAATTTTATTGTTTACGATAAATTTATGAACTCACCAACCTTTTGGTTGACACTTTAAAGCATGTTTATTCTCAAGTATGAAAGAAATCTTCCGCTGTGCATTTGTTCATTTTAGAGATATTACTTGGAGTCATTCATGACATATTTCAAAAGACGTTGCATTCGAGTCGTTGAGTTCATCAAGATTCTTATTAAGTCATTCATAGTTTGGATATATTATGAAAGGATATGCATATCTATCAACTTTCGATGTAATGGAAGTTTGTCTTTTAAAAACGAATGCAATATTTGTAAAATGTATCATATAGAGGTCAAATACCTCGCGATGTAATCATATGTTATTGTATTCGTCCTTATGGATTAGGACGGGTCGTTACAATTTCAGATAAGAATTGTTATGAAGATATCTTCAGAAATATCGAGGATATTTATAATGAAAGATACGATGATATCTTAGAATTTCTAATATCGATGGGTGATGATGAAGATTTGTCCGTACAAGTTTAGAGTCAGGAGCAAGGTATTCGTTAATGACTTCAGCAGATACTGAATCATTTGGATTCTTTGAAGACAGGTTTAGTCTTTGTGATTTGTCCACAGCCTCCTTCATGGTTTGCTCAATCCGTTTTTCAGTATCAAAACTTTTGAGCTTTTTCAGCATGTCGCTCTTTATTAACAAACTTTTGACTGTTTAAACAGTCTTCAGTTTTCGCTGCTTTATCAGCTTTTTCAGAACTCAGAGATCTGATTCGTAAGCTAGAGTACATTTCAGGAATTCAGAGAATTCCAAATTGAAATTCATTAGTCCAGAAGATATACGTTATATATAGATGCATAACTGTTGATGTAGGAACGCTGCGAAATTCGAGAATTAATGATTAATTTTTCGCGGTATTTGGTATGGCAACTATCGTTACAAGATGTCGATGAGTACATGATGAGGTTTCATGAATAATATAGATATTTTTCAGAGAGACTAAAGCTGAAGTTGTTGGTACATCTGCTGATAATGTGGTGGAATGTAAAAGGTTCTCTGGTAATGATGATGAAGGGGTAATCTTTATAATATGGTTTATTCGAATGAAAAATTGAAGTTGATTTGATGAAGCTGTGATAAAATTGGCTAATTTGAAAAAGAATTGCAATGTTATTTTCGGTAATAACAATGCCAAAGGAGCTAGCACAGATACGTGTTAAACTTTTACTCAGGTTCTGAGTGTTTTCAGGTGCATAACTATATGCATCAATCTTTTCTTCCATAGATAAAGTGCGGTTGGTTCATCCTCTCGATTGAGGTGTTTTCAAGAATCATGAAATGTTTGAACGCAGATTGTAATCTTCAAGATACAAATGAGGTTTAAGATGAAATCAAGTGGCAAACTTGAAGAATTGTTTAGTTTCATATGTTATAATCAATATTTTAATTCATTTAAATTGTCCAATGTTGGCAGTCCACAGTTAGTAGTCCATAATTAGTAATTCAATAATTCATATATAGTTTAATATATAATATTCGAATTAATTAATACGTATCGTGACCCATTGTATACAAGTCTCAGACTCGATCACAACTCAAAGTATATATATTATTTGAGAATCAACCTCAACCCTGTATAGCTAACTCGAACATTACAGCATATAGAGTGTCTATGGTTATTCCAAATAATATATATAGATGACGTCAATATGATATGTCAAAACATTGTATACGTGTCCCGATATTTAAAGTGCGTAAATTAAATAACAGAAATTAAATGACGATAAATAAAATTGCGAGAATTAAAATTGTGATAAATAAATTGCAATAAATAAAATGTAATAAGGAATTAACAGTTAGCTAGGAACAGTTAGCTAGGATTTTGTTAGCGTGGTTTCTTAACAGAATTTCTCATAGTTAATTTGTTTGTTTCTAACAAATTTTATTTTATCCAATGTTTTCTTCATTATGCCACTTGTTGGATTCTGATAGATCAAAATCTAAATATGAAATTGAATAAAAATGGTTATTCTGCGGTGAACGGATACGTATATCTGTGGATGTAAGTAGGATAGTAAGTGACTGTTGAATCAGATTCGAAGAATGTACAGTGTAACTTATTAATGTGAAATTTAAATATTCCTCGGGTATTACCTACCTGTTAAAATATTTTCACCATTAACAGTTTGTACAAAAGAATTTTTAATTACAATCTTTAAAAAAACATAAATACATATATATTTTCTTCCGATGTAATCATAAATTTAATGAGTTAATATGATATTAATCTCATTTGCTTTTCAGTTTGAGCTAGAATAAATAATCTCTAAGACTTTAGAGATTACACAATCGCCATGTCGTACGAAAATAAATGAGGTAGAACGATACGTAGAACGAAGATCATACTCGAAGTACAGATGGTGATATTGAGGCTTGTGATGTTGAGGCTTATGTCATTTGAAATGTCCCGTTCATATTGATTATAAACGTTCCATATTAATTGATTTCATCGCGAGGTTTTGACCTCTATATGAGACGTTTTTCAAAGACTGCATTTATTTTTAAAACAACCATAACCTTTATTTTATCGATAAAGGTTTAAAAAGCATTACGTAGATTATCAAGTAATGATAATCTAAAATATACCATTTACACACGACCATTACATAATGGATTACAATAAGAATATATTACATCAAAAATAAGTTTCTTGAATGCAGTTTTTACATAATATCATACAAGCATGGACTCCAAATCTTGTCCTTATTTTAGTATGAAACAGCGGAAGCTCTTAATAATCACCTGAGAATAAACATGCTTGAAATGTCAACAAAAATGTTGGTGAGTTATAGGTTTAACCTATATATTATCAAATCATAATAATAATAGACCACAAAATTTCATATTTCAATATACATCCCATACATAGAGATAAAATTCATTCATATGGTGAACACTTGGTAACCGACATTAACAAGATGCATATAAGAATATCCCCTATCATTCTGAGAAATCCTTCGGACATGATAAAAACGAATTCGAAGTACTAAAGCATCCGGTACTTTGGATGAGGTTTGTTAGGCCCAAAAGATCTATCTTTAGGATTCGCATCAATTAGTAGATCGGTTAACTAATTCTTAGGCTACCAAGCAAAAAGGGGCATATTCGGCATCGATCATTCACCCATATAATGTAGTTTCATTTACTTGTGTCTATTTCGTAAAATATTTATAAAACTGCATGTATTCTCATCCCAAAATATTAGATTTTAAAAGTGGGACTATAACTCACTTTCACAGATTTTTACTTCGTCGGGAAGTAAGACTTGGCCACTGGTCGATTCACAAACCTATAACAAATATGTACATATATATCAAAGTATGTTCAAAATATATTTACAAAACTTTTAATACATTTTGATGTTTTAAGTTTATTAAGTCATCTGTCCTCGTTAGTAACCTACAACTAGTTGTCCATAGTTAGATGTACAGAAATAAATTGATATATATTATCTTGAATCAAATCACGACCCAGTGTATACACTTCTCAGGCTAGATCACAACTCAAAGTATATATATATTTGGAATCAACCTCAACCCTGTATAGCTAACTCCAACATTACTGCATATAGAGAGTCTATGGTTGTTCCAAATAATATATATAGATGGGTCGATATGATATGTCAAAACATTTGCATACGTGTCTATGGTATCCCAAGATTACATAATATATTAGAATACATGTATAATACAATATAAGTTAGCTAGGATATGATTAATATAAATTTGTTACTAATTTTCACGTAGCTACAACAAGCAAAAATATCCAATCTTGTTTTACCCATAACTTCTTCGTTTTAAATCCGTTTTGAGTGTTTCAAGTTGCTATGGTTTCATATTGAACTTAAGTTTATGAATCGAAACAGAAAAGTATAAGTTTATAGTCAGAAATATAGGTTACAAGTCATTTTTGTAAAGGTAGTCATTTCAGTCGAAAGAACGACGTCTAGATGACCATTTTGGAAAACATACTTCCACTTTGAGTTTAACCATGATTTTTTGATATAGTTTCATGTTCATAAGAAAAATCATTTTCCCAGAAGAAAAACTTTTAAATCAAAGTTTATCATTGTTTTTAATTAACTAACCCAAAACAGCCCGCGGTGTTACTACGACGGCGTATATCCGGTTCTACGATATTTTTCGTGTTTTTCGGTTTTAAATCATTAAGTTAGCATATCATATAGATATAGAACATGTGTTTAGTTGATTTTAAAAGTCAAGTTAGAAGGATTAAATTTTGTTTGCGAACAAGTTTAGAATTAACTAAACTATGTTCTAGTGATCTCAAGTTTAAACCTTCGAATAAGGTAGTTTTATATATATATGAATCGAATGATGTTATGAATAGCATTACCACCTCAGGTTTTATGGATAAACCTACTGGAAATGAGAAAAATAGATCTAGCTTCAAAGGATCCTTGGATGGCTTGAAAGTTCTTGAAGCAGAATCATGACACGAAAACAAGTTCAAGTAAGATTTCCACTCGAAATAAGATTGTTATAGTTATAAAAATTGAATCAAAGTTTGAATATGAGTATTACTTTATATTAGAAAGATATCTTACTGTAAATAAGAAAGATTTCTTGAGGTTGGATGATCACTTTACAAGATTGGAAGTAAGCTAGCAAACTTGGAAGTATTCTTGATTTTATGAAACTAGAACTTATAGAATTTATGAAGAACACTTAGAACTTGAAGATAGAACTTGAGAGAGATCAATTAGATGAAGAAAATTGAAGAATGAAAGTGTTTGTAGGTTTTTTTGGTCGTTGGTATATGGATTAGATATAAAGGATGTGTAATTTTGTTTACTTGTAAATAAGTCATGAATGATTACTAATATTTTTGTAATTTTATGAGATATTTCATGCTAGTTTCCAAATGATGGTTCCCACATATGTTAGGTGACTCACATGGGATTCTAAGAGCTAATCATTGGAGTGTATATACCAATAGTACATACGTCTAAAAGTTGTGTATTGTATCAGTAAGAATACGGGTGCATACGAGTAGAATTGTTGATGAAACTGAACGAGGATGTAATTGTACGCATTTTTGTTAAGTAAAAGTATTTTGATAAGTGTCTTGAAGTCTTTCAAAAGTGTATGAATACATATTAAAACACTACATGTATATACATTTTAACTGAGTCGTTAAGTCATCGTTAGTCGTTACATGTAAATGTTGTTTTGAAACCTTTAGGTTAACGATCTTGTTAAATGTTGTTAACACATTATTTATTATATCTAAATAGCTGTTAAATTATTACATTATCATGATATTATGATATATTAATATATCTTAGTATGATATATATACAGTTAAATGTTGTTACAACGATAATCGTTACATAAATGTCTCGTTTCGAAATCATTAAGTTAGTAGTCTTGTTTTTACATATGTAGTTCATTGTTAATACACTTAATGACATGTTTACTTATCATTTATCATGATTAAACATAGTGTATCAATATCTTAATATGATTCATATGTATTTAGTAAGACGTTGTTATAACGAAAATCGTTATATATACCGTTTCGAGTTTCTTAATTCAATAAACTCAATTTTATGTATATAACTCATTGTTAAAATACCTAATGAGATACTTACTTATCATAATATCATGTTAATTATATATATAATCATATATATGTCATCATATAGTTTTTACAAGTTTTAACGTTCGTGAATCACCGGTCAACTTGGGTGGTCAATTGTCTATATGAAACCTATTTCAATTAATCAAGTCTTAACAAGTTTGATTGCTTAACATGTTGGAAACACTTAATCATTTAAATATCAATTTCATTTAATATATATAAACATGGAAAAGTTCGGGTCACTACAGTACCTACATGTTAAATAAATTTCATCCCGAAATTTTAAACAATTGGTATCTTGTTTTGTTTAAGTCTTTTAACCTCACGATCCATTATTTCGACGGGTTCTTCGATGAATTGAAGTTTTTCGTTGATTTGGATTTCGTCTAATGGAATAGTGAGATCTTCTTTAGCAAAACATTTCTTCTAATTCGAGACGTGGAAAGTGTTATGTACAGTCGCGAGTTGTTGAGGTAACTCAAGTCGGTAAGCTATTGGTCCGACACGATCAATAATCTTGAATGGTCCAATATACCTTGGATTTAATTTCTCTCATTTACCAAATCGAACAACGGCTTTCCAAGGTGCAACCTTAAGCATGACCATCTCTCCAATTTCAAACTCTATATCTTTTCTTTTAATGTCGCCGTAGCTCTTTTGTTGACTTTGGGCGGTTTTCAACCGTTCTTGAATTTGGATGATCTTCTCGGTAGTTTCTTGTATTATATCCCGACCCGTAATCTGTCTATCCCCCACTTCACTCTAACAAATCGGAGACCTGCACTTTCTACCATAAAGTGCTTCAAACGGTGCCATCTCAATGCTTGAATGGTAGCTGTTGTTGTAGGAAAATTCTGCTAACGGTAGATGTCGATCCCAACTGTTTTCGAAATTAATAACACATGCTCGTAGCATGTCTTCAAGTGTTTGTATCGTCCTTTCGCTCTGCCCATCAGTTTGTGGATGATAGGCAGTACTCATGTCTAGACGAGTTCCTAATGCTTGCTGTAATGTCTGCCAGAATCTTGAAATAAATCTGCCATCCCTATAAGAGATAATAGAGATTGGTATTCCATGTCTGGAGACGACTTCCTTCAAATACAGTCGTGCTAACTTCTCCATCTTGTCATCTTCTCTTATTAGCAGGAAGTGTGCTGATTTGGTGAGACGATCAACTATTACCCAAATAGTATCAAAACCACTTGCAGTCCTTGGCAATTTAGTGATGAAATCCATGGTAATGTTTTCCCATTTCCATTCCGGGATTTCAGGTTATTAAAGTAGACCTGATGGTTTCTGATGCTCCGCTTTGACCTTAGAATACGTCAAACATTCCCCTACGTATTTAGCAACATCGGCTTTCATACCTGGCCACCAAAAATGTTTCTTAAGATCCTTGTACATCTTCCCCGTTCCAGGATGTATTGAGTATCTGGTTTTATGAGCTTCTCTAAGTACCATTTCTCTCATATCTCCAAATTTTGGTACCCAAATTCTTTCAGCCCTATACCGGGTTCCGTCTTCCCGAATATTAAGATGCTTCTCCGATCCTTTGGGTATTTCATCCTTTAAATTTCCCTCTTTTAAAACTCCTTGTTGCGCCTCCTTTATTTGAGTAGTAAGGTTAGTGTGAATCATTATATTCATAGCTTTTACTCGAATGGATTCCTTGTCCTTTCTGCTCAAGGCGTCGGCTACCATATTTGCCTTCCCCGGGTGGTAACGAATCTCAAAGTCGTAATCATTCAACAATTCAATCCACCTACACTGCCTCATATTTAGTTGTTTCTGATTAAATATGTGTTGAAGACTTTTGTGGTCGGTATACATAATACTTTTGACCCCATATAAGTAGTGCCTCCAAGTCTTTAATGCAAAAACAACCACGCCTAATTCCAAATCATGCGTCGTATAATTCTGTTCGTGAATCTTCAATTGTCTAGACGCATAAGCAATTACTTTCGTTCGTTGCATTAATACACAACCGAGACCTTGCTTTGAGGTGTCACAATATATCACAAAATCATCATTCCCTTCAGGTAATGACAATATAGGTACCGTAGTTAACTTTTTCTTTAACAATTGAAACGCTTTCTCTTGTTCATCTTTCCATTCAAATTTATTCCCTTTATACGTTAATGCAGTCAAGGGTTTTGCTATTCTGGAAAAGTCTTGGATGAACCTTCTATAGTAACCAGCTAGTCCTAAAAACTGGCGTATGTGTTTCGGAGTTTTCGTGGTTTCCCACTTTTCAACGGTTTCAATCTTTGCTGGATCCACCTGAATACCTTCTTTGTTCACTATGTGACCGAGGAATTGAACTTCTTCCAACTAAAATGCACACTTTGAAAACTTAGCGTACAGTTTTTCTTTTCTCAGCAACTCTAGCACTTTTCTCAAATGTTCTTCGTGCTCTTGATCATTCTTCGAGTAAATAAGTATGTCATCGATGAAAACAATGACAAACTTGTCAAGATATGTCCTACACACTCGGTTCATGAGATCCATGAACACATCTGGCGCGTTAGTCAATCCAAACGGCATAACCATAAACTCGTAATGACCGTAACGCATCCTAAAAGCAGTCTTTGGAATATCATCCTCCTTCACCCGCATTTGATGATATCCATAACGTAAATTGATCTTCGAATATACAGACGAGCCTTGTAGTTGATCAAATAAGTCATCGATTCTCGGTAGTGGGTAGCGGTTCTTGATGGTAAGTTTGTTCAACTCTTGGTAGTCGATACACAACCTGAATGTACCATCTTTCTTCTTGACAAACAAAACAGGAGCTCCCCATGGTGATGTGCTTGGTCGAATGAAACCACGCTCTAAAAGTTCCTGTGACTGACTTTGTAATTCTTTCATTTCGCTGGGTGCAAGTCTGTATGGAGCACGAGCTATTGGTGCAGCTCCTGGTACAAGGTCTATTTGAAATTCAATGGATCGATGTGGGGGTAATCCCGGTAATTCTTTCGGAAATACATCGGGAAATTCTTTTGCGACGGGAACATCACTGATGTTCTTTTCTTCAGGTTTAACTTCCTCGATGTGTGCTAGAATGACGTAACAAACTTTTCTTATTAGTTTTTGCGCCTTCAAACTACTTATAAGATTTAATTTCACGTTGTTCTTTTCTCCGTACACCATTAAAGGTTTTCTTTTTTCACGCATAATGCGAATCGCATTTTTGTAACAAATGACCTCTGCTCTTACCTTCTTCAACCAGTCCATCCCAATTATTACATCAAAACTCCCTAACTCTACTGGTATTAAATCAATCTTAAACGTTTAATCACCCAGTTTAATTTTTCTATCACGACATATATTATCTGCTGAAATTAATTTACCATTTGCTAATTCGAGTAAAAATTTATTATCCAAAGGCGTCAATGGGCAACTTAATTTAGCACAAAATTCTTTACTCATATAGCTTCTATCCGCACCCGAATCAAATAAAACATAAGCAGATTTATCGTCAATAAGAAACGTACTCGTAACAAGCTCCGGGTCTTCCTGTGCTTCTGCCACATTAATATTGAAAACTCTTCCACGGCCCTGCCCATTAGTATTCCCCTGATTCGGGCAATTTCTAATAATGTGGCCCGGTTTTCCACATTTATAACAAACAGCGTTGGTATTACTTGCTCCGACACTATTCATTTCTGCATTACTTGTTCCGACATTATTTGTTCCTTTAGTTCTGTTAAACTTTGGTCCATAGACCTCACACTTTATTGCGCTATGACCATTTCTTTTACACCTATTGCAAAATGTCGTGCAAAATCCCTGATGATTTTCTTCACACCTATGACATGGTTATTTTTGGTTTTTGTTGCTGTTGTTGTTATTGAGGTTGTTGTTGGGATTGTTATTGTTGTTGAAATGGTTGTTGTAGTTGTTGTTGTTGTTGTTGGGATGTTTGTTGTAGTTATTATTAGGATTGCGGTTATTGTTGCGATTGTTGTTGCGGTTGTTAGGATAGTTGTTGCGATTGTGGTTGTAATTGTTGTTGTTGTACTGGTGACTCTTGTCACCGTTTTCCTCCCACTTCCTCTTGAGTTGTTTCGTGTTGGCTTCTTCGGCCGCCTGCTTTTTAATTCTTCCCTCAATCTGATTTATGAGTTTATGAGCCATTCGACTTGCCTTCTGTATAGAAGCGGGCTCGTGTGAACTCACATCTTCTTGAATTCTTACTGGTAACCCTTTTACAAACGCATCGATCTTCTCTTCTTCATCTTCGAATGCTCCCGGACACAATAGGCACAACTCTGTGAATCATCGTTCATATGTGGTAACGTCGAACCCTTGTGTTCGTAACTCTCTAAGTTCTGCCTTGAGTTTATTGACTTCGTTTCTAGGACGGTACTGCTCGTTCATCAATTGCTTGAATGCCGACCACGGTAGTACGTAAGCAGCATTTTGTCCTACCTGTTCAAGATAGGTGTTCCACCACGTTAACGCAGTACCTGTGAAGGTATGCGTAGCGTACTTAACTTTGTCCTCTTCAGTACACTTACTTATGGCAAACACCGATTCGACTTTCTCGGTCCACCGTTTCAATCCAATTGGTCCTTCGGTTCCATCAAATTCTAAAGGTTTGCGAGCATTGAATTCTTTGTAGGAGCATCCTACACGATTTCTTGCGCCGTTAGCTGCATTGCTAGATTCAGAGTTATTGTTGGTATGTAGCGCAGCCTGTACTGCGGCTATGTTTGCAGCAAGAAAGGTACGAAATTCCTCTTCGCTCATATTCATGGTGTGTCGAGTAGTCGGTGCCATTTCCTTCAAAATAGCCTACTGAATCGAGTTAATCATACAGAATATTAAGAGTAGTCAATAGTATTTCGTAGCATAATATGAACTCATTTATAAAAGCTTTTTCTTTATATTAGCGTTTTATAAGTTTAAATTCGGGTACTACCTACCCATTAAATTCATACTTAGTAGCTAATATACAATTCAACTACTACAATTCCATATGAAAAACTGATTATAATAATATATCACATACAAATATTCTTCAAACTTACAACTTCGCTATATTACATATAACATGAAATATAGTACACTTTGATACAGGACAGTTTTGAAGATAAACCTAGTTAATACGCAAGTTGTCCAGCAAAGGAAATAAAGACACGTAATTCATAAATCCAGAAATAAGTCATGCATTCTGGTTTTACTAAGACAACTTCCCATCCTTGGTCTTGTGGAAAATAACCGTTATGACCATTGGCTAGGCAGCATGTTGTAATGTCGTCAAAAGGATGAGGGTTTCGTAATGTCCAACAGCCCCGTAATAATCTAAAAACCTTGTTTCTCACCCCAACTACTGAATCCGTCACTTGTGGGAAGGTTTTATTTAAAAGTTGCAATCCGATGTTCTTTTTCTCACTTTGGTAAGAAGCGAACATCACTAACCCGTAAGCATAACATGCTTCTTTATGTTACATGTTAGAAGCTCTTTCTAATTCACGAAATCCTATGTTGGGTTATGTTGAGTCAAAATAGGTTCTTAACCCGTAGTGTAAAATTGCATTTGGGTTCCCCGCATTTAACGCTTTAAAGAAAACACGGCGTAACTTACGGTCTCCCCAATGTGATATACCCCACATATCAAAGGAAAGCCTTTTATAAACTAAGGCATTTCTGGAAAGTCTTTCAAATATTTGACAAGTTAATTTTGCCATAATTAATTGTGCTGATGAATTCTGACCGACTCTAGACAAGATTTCCTCAATCATATCCTCTGGTAGATCTTCTAAAATATTCGGTTATCTACCCTTAACATCCATTTTGTTTTTATACTGTAAAATAGACAAGGATTAGATTCGTAAAAGATAATTAACAAACAATACAAGCAATTTTTACATAGAACATAAAAGTACAAGCACACTACAATACATATAATACACAACATGATTACAACTCTCTAATCTAATTCACTGGTTTCTTCTTCTTTGAACTTGATTCGTTTTCCTAATTTTCTAGGAATATATGGTGTTCCTCTAATACGAGCCGTCGTTTTACACAATGGTTTAGAAAAACCTGGTGGTTTAGAGGTTCCTGGGTCATTGTTACATTTTAGGAAATACGGATGTTGCCGATACATATAAAGTTCATCGGGGTTGGAATCGGGTTTCTCTATTTTTATACCTTTTCCCTTATTATTTTCTTTAGCTTTATTAAATTAGGTCGAGGTAATTTCTATAACATCATCGGAATCCTCATCGGGATCCGATTCATAGGAAAATTGGTAATCTTCCCAATATTTTGCTTCTTCGGCGGAAACACCATTGACCATTATTAACTTTGGTCCGTTGGTTGAGGATTTTCTTTTATTTAATCGATTTACTATAGGTATCAATATTTCTTCCTCCGGAATCTCTTCTTCTTCTTGTTCCTCCTCTTTCGATTCCTCCTCTTCTGGTTCCTCTTCTTCCGGTTCCTCCTCTTCAGGTTCCTCTTCGGGAATTTGTGAATCTTCCCAAAATATATTCGACTCTTCATTATTATTAGGTGAATCAATGGGATTTGTACTAGAGGTAGACATCTATCACACAATATCAAACACGTTAAGAGATAAATATATCACATAATATTTACATCTTAATAATATATAGTTTCCAACAAAAAAAAATGTTAAGCAATCGTTTTTGAAGAAAAACATGGTCGAAGTCCAGACTTACTAATGCATCCTAATAAACTCGGTAAGGCACACTAATACAATTTTCTGGTTCTCTAAGACCAACGCTCGAATACCAACTGAAATGTCCCGTTCATATTGATTATAAAGGTTCCATATTAATTGATTTCATCGCGAGGTTTTGACCTCTATATGAGACGTTTTTTAAAGACTGCATTCATTTTTAAAACAACCATAACCTTTATTTTATAGATAAAGGTTTAAAAAGCATTACGTAGATTATCAAGTAATGATAATCTAAAATATACCGTTTACACACGACCATTACATAATGGTTTACAATAAGAAAATATTACATCAAAAATAAGTTTCTTGAATGCAGTTTTTACACAATATCATACAACTGCATGTATTCTCATCCCAAAATATTAGATTTTAAAAGTGGGACTATAACTCACTTTCACAGATTTTTACTTCGTCGGGAAGTAAGACTTGGCCACTGGTCGATTCACAAACCTATAACAAATATGTACATATATATCAATGTATGTTCAAAATATATTTACAACACTTTTAATACATTTTGATGTTTTAAGTTTATTAAGTCAGCTGTCCTCGTTAGTAACCTACAACTAGTTGTCCATAGTTAGATGTACAGAAATAAATTGATATATATTATCTTGAATCATTCCACGACCCAGTGTATATACTTCTCAGACTAGATCACAACTCAAAGTATATATATTTTTAGAATCAACCTCAACCCTGTATAGCTAACTCCAACATTACTGCATATAGAGTGTCTATGGTTGTTTCAAATAATATATATAGATGGGTCGATATGATATGTCAAAACATTTGCATACGTGTCTATGGTATCCCAAGATTACATAATATATTAGAATACATGTATAATATAATATAAGTTAGCTAGGATATGATTAATATAAATTTGTTGCCAATTTTCACGTAGCTACAACAAGCAAAAATATCCAATCTTGTTTTACCCATAACTTCTTCATTTTAAAATCCGTTTTGAGTGTTTCAAGTTGCTATGGTTTCATATTGAACTTAAGTTTATGAATATAAACAGAAAAAGTATAAGTTTATAGTCGGAAATATAGGTTACAAGTCGTTTTTGTAAAGGTAGTCATTTCAGCCGAAAGAACGACGTCTAGATGACTATTTTGGAAAACATACTTCCACTTTGAGTTTAACTGATGAAACATGACTAGGAACTTCGAGATCAACAGATTTAATTCACACAAAGGCGGAATTAGTGAATCAAACCAATCAAAGTGAATATGGGTAGCTTTTTGGGATTAAATTAGTCAAACCACAACAAGGATTGTGATTAGATTAATGCCTAGAGCTATTATTCACTACCAGTAGTGATTTGGGTTGAGAGAGAATCGGATCAGGTGAACCAGATCTGAGTGATTGTGTGTGAGAGAGGCTTAACCTAAAATGAAGAACATAAGACTTTATATACCCCTGTTGTTGACTCACCCGTACGAGTCATCCATCACACGTACGAGTTAGCTTCATCAGCCGTACGGGTGATCACTCACTCGTGTCTTCTCATTAAGGTTATAATTATGACTTAGCTCAGCATCAACCATGTGTATGAACCTGTCAGCTATACGAGTGATGCTTCACTCGTACGTCTGACTAAGTCTAACTTAGTCAAACATCCGTATCGCGTTCCTGCAGTACCTGTAACCACATACAAACACAGATAGGATAATAACGAGCGATCATGGTATCCCATAAACTGAAGTACTAATCACAAACTTAGGCAAGATGTCTAGGGACTTATAGAACATGCATCAACAACTCCTCCTAGGACCTAGAACATCTATTACAATAAATTAAACGTTCGTAAAATACACATAAGTCCAAAAGTAGCATCATTCTAATATCAATTACATATCTAGATTCTCTCTCTCTCTCCAAAATACATCATCATCAAAAACAAAAACAAACAAAAATTACTAACTAGCATCACAGTATTTGACACACATCAGCTGGCTTGAACTTGGTTTGAGCTTTGAGCATCACTTTCTATGTTGAGGTATGCATAGAGGACATCGATCACACGTTGATATCTCATAGCTTCCTCCTTTCGATCGTCTCTGAATGTAATGTGATGGCAGTGAAGAGTCTCCACATCAAATCTCGACAAGTTCCTCAGCCACATAGGATCTAGAATCCTCACATTGTCGAACTGTATGCTTCCATCATCCTTTTCAATTGCAGTCAAGATCATTGCTTCTTCCGACAACTCACCATAGAACCACCATCTGAAGTTCTTACAGATATCCTTGGGTAATGGCATTAAGGGAGATTGTTTCATATACTTAGCTGGACGAAACTTAACAACACGGATAGGTCCTCCCTTAGAATTTTCTTTGTCGGGTGTATGGAAAACCTAGCGGCCGTTGACTTAAAGATGTCCCATTTCCCTGTCTTATACTCATATCTGAGTTTTCTTTGAAACAACCTGGAAAGGTCACAATCTTCAGCATTCAACATCTTCAGCTTAGCAAGTTGCATGATCTCGAAGTACGGTAGAGTTTTGAAGTGACTTGGACGTGCCATATAATATACTCCTCCTTCCCTCTTGATCGCAAAACAATTGATCTCCTTGAAATAGCCCCAACTCAAAATTTTACCCTTGGAGTACTTCTTGGTTCTTTTACCTTTCTCATAGAAACTAACAAACTTCAGCTCGAGTTCTGGCTTATCTACTTGATCAGGGTTAACAACGTTCTGTCTCCACTAACTTTGATGATCTTCGCCTTCCTTAACATTTCTATTCACTTTAACCCTATCACGTTTGAACCATTCATTAATCTCATTCCATGTCTCGGCTTTAGCTTGTTCGGCTCGGAGTTTCTTATCTTTCAATTCAGTTTCTTTTCTTTCTTTCTCAACGAGCAATTTCTCATGTCGGATCTTCTTGTACCTTTCTAACATAACATCTACTTCATTAACTTGTTGTTTGTATACCTTCCTCACCTTTTCTAACTCAATTAAGTTCTTTCTTTTCTCCTTACAGCTCAGATTGAAGAAATCACTTAAGGTGTTGAGTGACGGATGCGAGTATGGCTCAAGCGAAGGCATAACAATTTCAACTTCTTCTTCTTCTTCTTCTTCTTCAGCATCAGATTCTGTCACAAATTCGTCCTCGGACTCGATAATCACATCCTCTTTCAAACTATCTTTACCAACAGAATCTTCACTCTTCTCATCAGCAAACAAATTATCGAAATCACTTACGTTGATATTTTGGATTGATTCGAGAGGGATACTTGAAAATGACTCTTCTTGTGGAGCCTTGTTTTTAGCTTCAACTGACTCTGCATTCTCCGTATCATTTTCGCTGTCATATGCCAGAGCAGCAAGATGTTCCATCGGAAACTCACTTGGTGGAACGTCCCCCTTTTCTGCATCATTAAAAACATTTGAATAATTCATATAATATTCAGCAGTAAAGACCTCACCATATTCATTAACACTTCGAATAGGTATCACTAACGGTATATCAAAAGAGGGTCCTCCAGTTCCAGCATCTTCTTCATCATCTTTTTCATCACCTTCTCCCAAATCAGAAGAATATTCTTCTTCTCTCTCCTTAATCAACTTTGTTTTACCAGAGGTAAGCTGTTCAATCTTTTCATTCAACTTCTTCATCTTCTCCCTGTTCGCACTCTTAATAGCCAAAAACTTCTACTTCAACTTATCTGTCCTTTCCTTCTGACGGTCCAGTCTATCAGATAACCTCTTGTTCTCTTCCACCAACGATTCAATCTTAGCATTACTGATCTTCTTCTCCTCAGTAGCTTGATTCTCCAAATTGGTTATTTTCGTGACCAAAGACATCAACAGATTTTGCTAAGCCTTATATTCATCTGACGTGACCTGAGGTGTTGTGGTGGCAGGTTTTGGTGAGGTAACAGCAGCCCTTGCATCCTTCATGAAACTGGATGGCTTTCTCTGAGCTTGTTGCCTTGAACCTCCTTGTGATGATTTCTGAGGTGACTCATAAGAATACTTCGTTCTTTTCTCCTTTTTCTTGAGTTGTTCTGCGGTCATAGGATCCTTTCCTTTCCTTTTTCTCTGAATTAAGCTGGCATCCTCCTCTGTCGCTTCATCATCACCCTCGATAATCTCATCATCAACATTACCTCCTCTTTGAGCTTCACCAGTAGCTCGTTGATTATCACCCTCACCTTTTTTATCAGAAACTTCGTAATCAGAGTCTGAATCCTCATTTCTCCACGCATTACCAGCTGGACATCGATAGTTCTCCTTGATAAGATGACAAATGAGCTTTCTATTAAAGTCAGGCTTTAAATCAGCAATCCTTGTCTCTTCCATTCTGCGGAAAGTAATCGGATTCATCGGCTTTAGGTGGATAATATCCTCTTCAAGCTTAGGTAGATCAGGTGCAGCGGCATTAATGATTAATTGAAGAAAGCGGGCATAGATCAGGTATCTCTGAGAAGAACTGAAGTGGTTTGCCTTGAAATAGTAGGGGAAAAAAACCCAAAAAATCATATGGAGCCTTGAGAACAAGTGTCACAAATATACTCTGCACTTTCTCGTTCAACTTATCAAAGCCAGATTTACGCCCACTCAAACAATGCATGATTACATGAGCAAGATATCTAAACTGTGGTGGCAGACATGTCTTCACCAGCTCTGATTTGCCAATAAGGTAACCAGAATAAGCACATCTTCTGAAACAACCATGGATTCGTTCTCTACTGATAGTCATATGAGAGCAGTTCTCGTCATTGAAACCCAAAATCCTTCTAATGACATCCTTAAAAATAGTAATATCATGACCTTGAATCTTACTAACAAGCTTATCTTCATCAACATCCAACACAACATTTCTCCAGAACTCTCTCTGATGACTGTAGTAAGCAGTGCATTCAGTTGAAATAGCAGTGTGTATCCTTGATCTCTTAAGAAACTCGACAATCTCCTTAAAGTGAGAACCTCTTTCAAGAGTAGTATCATAAAGAGCGACTTGATTATTCAGTTTTCCCATTTCTAATGGAATCTCTTGTTGAGCAGGTGGATTGATAGGATTAGCTTAAGGATTAGCTTGTGGATTAACTTGTTGCTCCCCCTGTCCTTCAACGTTATCAACTGGAATGTTTACTTGTTGTTCTGCCATCTGATGATATCTAAACAAAAACTGAAACGATAACAGAGATGTTAGATATATAAATCAATCAACATAAAGCATTAAAGCATTTGCATCAACGCATCATAAAAGTGTTGAACAGAATGAAACGTGCGAGTGACAGTGTCACACGTGTGGCAGAGATATCAACCGTGCGAGTGATATAGTCACTCTTATCACTATTGACACGTTTGAGCAGTAATATGATTTTAGACAAAGTACACGGTTGAGGCAAAAATTCTAAGCGAGTGAGTCAACCTTGTGGTGACTCGTGCAGTTAATCACACGTGTCAGCTCTTGCAGATGAGTGAATAAAAAAATCAAGACAAACGAGTGAGCTCAAAGGTCCACACGGTTGATCATCAACCGTGCACTGACTCGTGCGAGTCATGTCTCACACGTGCGAGTGACGTCACTCGTGCATGTCTGATGAAACCGAATATTAAATGCCTTTTTCAAATCAACAAAATCACATAATTGTGCATTTTATGGACCGATTTACATCAAGATAGCATTATAAGGTACCATTAAACACAAAACAATTACAGATACACACCAAAACAACCTTCAATTTCATGAAATTCGAGTTGTACACACTTAGGGTTTCGACTCATTAAAACAACAAATTAAGGTACTAAAACTCGATGCAATCATACCTAATAAGTGGCACTGGAATCATCTAAAGATGCTTAACGTTCAATGCAAAGGAAAGCTTGATCGGTGATGATCGAATTTAGAGAGAGAAAACGAGTTGGGTGCACAAGTGTGAGCTGTTGAGCTCATCACCCCTATTTATACTCTCGTGATCAACCGTGCGGTTGATCACACGATCCACCATCAAACGCGCGTCTCACCTAAATCACACGTGCGTGTGACCCAATTGTCTTAGGACAAGATTGATCAGGGTCATCCGTACGGTTAACCTCAAACATGTGGTCAATCGTACGGTTCACACATTAAGCGTGCGAGTGAGCACTTAGGCAATTTCAAAACTTCAAAATTTTACAACCTTAGGATTTCTACTCGTTCGGCAATCTTAAATATAACAAGCACTTTCAACTTGAGTTGAAAATCACTAAACCTTCAAGAAATGACCATTAACACCTAGGCAGATAAAAAATCCTAACCTAAACAAGGTTATTACTCTAGTCATTCGGTGTTCCAAGAGTAAATCCTACAGTGTAATGTCAACTTAAGTTCATTAGCAATCTAAATCATCAATGTCTTTCAATCAGTCACAAACTCTACGAACTTCTATCTCATGGATTTGGTGGCTCAATATCTTGATCTCAACAAAGTTCTTTCAGATGTGGTTATGCACTCAGAGGATAATCAGAAAAACAAGGAAATGATAAAATCTTTATGAATTTTCTGATGTAAGAAGTCATGCAACTAAAATTATGCAAATGAAAGACAATCTATCATGAAATGCAATAACATGCAAACCAAAATCTTTTTGTTGTTTTATAGATTACAATGCAAACAGATTAACAGAACAGATATATAAGACATACAAATCCACATTCTTTTTGTGAGCAAGATGATTTACTATTTAAAAATGGATCAGAACTGACATATTGAATCAATTTCTGTTGTTCATTCCTAATTATTCAGTCTATGTCTATTATCATGTAATTATTGATATCAATCCTCATTAAACATGAACATATTCATTCCGGACATGTCGACAATCATGTTGGTATTAATTACTTGAACACTATAAAGCAATGATTTTTGAGATCATGCTAAGTTCATTAATCCTTGATTCTTCCATCACTTATGATTGTGCGTTTTTATTAGGTTGTCAATTCATTACACGTAACTTTCCGTTATCTCTTTCCATGTACTTCATTCAAATTGAACAGGATAGTTCTCACGACATTTTGAAAAACCCTGTCAGCCTTTGGCTTCTACCAATATGTTGACAATCTTCAATCTCGTTGGCTCGGCTAATCTCAGAGTATATTGGATTATCCGAATAGGCGCACTATTTACCGCGGGGATTGGTCTATAGTTAAAGCAGACTTGCCTAATGACCAGTCGTCACACGAAATAAATCTCGAGGCCCTTAACTTCTTTATGTTCAAGTTGTCACAGAAAACGGAATTGAAAGTTAAACTTTCATATATATATATATATATATATATATATATATATATATATATATATATATATATGTATATATATATATATATATATATATATATATATATATATATATATATATATATATATATATATATATATATATATATATATATATATTAATTAGAGTATATCTAGATAAGTATCTTTCCAACTTACAGTCTTAATGGATATAACTCTATATTGCAGACGACAAGAATCTTGATAGTTCAGTGTGAACATCGTGATTAAACAATTCAAGTTGCACGGGGGCGTCACACTAAGAATGATCTGAGTTCTTTATGAGCACCTCATGAATCAGCATTCTTCATACTTTCAGGACTTTGCCATCTTGATACGCCAATTTTATTGACATTGATTTTCTTTTGATATTTTATTTTTCAGCATATCACCGTCTTTCGATATATTGATTTTGAACACCATCATGAATGGATTTCCCATTTTTATGCATGAACTCATGTTTCTTTGTTGTGTGCTCAGATCACTCGAAGGTGTTCTCCCTTAAATGCTTGAACGGTCCACAATAAGGAATTATACTTTTCGACCTTAAGCGAGAAGGGACACTTACTTTCAACATAAACTAATTTTCTCTGTATTTTCAGGGTTTAGTTTCGATTATTAAGTCTCAGGCCCGTGACAACGTGGTATGCACCAGCCAAACAGATAATCCTCAACCCCTTAAATGATCTATTGAATGTCCCATTCATAGCTGTGAAGCTGAATTGGTAGAGCAACGTTGAATATTGCTTGGGGACATCCAACACCAACTTTCTCTAACGATTATCAATTATGATAGGGGATACCCTGAACCGACTGTTGAGTTCCTCAACAACTATCATTTCATACAGTTTCGGAGATAATTAGGTGATTACCTTCAAACGCAACAGATCATCCATGACTTCTGAATCTTAGATGATCGTTATTCTTATTATGATTGTCTAATGCCAAGAATTCATAAGTCACATCTATCAGTACATCACACAACAGATGGACATTAACGTTCAAATCACTCCTTACTAATCAAATATATCAATTCTCAGTACAGTAATTTCTTCATGTCCAACATATTAATCAAAACACGCTCATTTTTGGATTTTTCAACTTTTTAAGATTTTCTGGTGAGGCATTTTTCACTTTTTAGGTATTTTCTGCTGATAACATATACTCAACCTAAAATGCTGAAATATAAAATCTTTTTGTGTTTTAGCATTTTAACTAAACAGAAAATAACTACAGACTAGCATGCAAACATAAAATAAATCATGCAAAGGAATGCAGACAGAAAGCAAAAATATGCAATACAGATAATTAACAGCCAAAAATCTACATGTCATGCATCCTTCATGCAAAGTCTAAAAGCTTGACTAACCCTCACACACAACATTCATAATTACTTTGTCTCGATCAACAATGCCATTCATCTCTAGTAGGAGTAAGAACCTAGGTTTATCAAAAGCCTTAGTGAATAGGTCAGCCCTTTGGTCCTTAGTACCTATTCTCTTAACCTCAATAATCTTTTTCTCATGACAATCCCTAAGAAAATGATATTTAACACCTATGTGTTTAGTCTTAGAATGTTGCACAGGATTCTTAGTAATTGCTATAGCAGCAGTATTATCAATATAAAGAGGAGAGAAAGAGATTCTTAGCCCGTAATCGCGAAGTTGTTGTTGGATCCAAACAACTTGCGAACAACAACTAGCAGCAGCTATATATTCAGCTTCACACGTGGAAAGAGCAACTACAGTTTGTTTCTTGCATTGCCAGGTCACCAGCCTTTCACCTAGAAATTGACATCCTTCTGATGTAGACTTGTTGTTGATTTTGCAACCAGCATAATCTGAATCGCTATAAGCTACAAGATCAAACTTCTCATCGTTCGAATACCAGATGCCGAGATTTGGCGAATGCAACAGATAACATAGAATTCTTTTGGCAGCTGTAAGATGAACTGTATTCGGATTAACTTGATAACGAGTACATAGGCATGTTGCGAACATAATATCTGGCCTGGACGCAGTGAGATACATGAGCGATCCGATGATTGCTCGATAATACGTAGGATCAACAGGTTCTCCTTCGCACTCTAGCGAAATACCATGATTCACAGCTAACGGAGTTGACACAGGACGTTCTTGAGTCATACCGAATCGTTCGAGTATATCATTTACATACTTTGCTTGATGAAGAAAAATACCATTACTAGTCTGTTCGACTTGTAAACCAAGAAAGTAATGTAAGAGACCCAATTTACTCATTTTGAACTCGTCCTTCATCACCTGTTCGAACTCATCAACTAGTTCCTGCTTAGTAGCACCAAAGATAATATCGTCAACATAAATCTGGACTAAAATAATGTCGTCATCTTAAACTTTTGTGAACAGAGTACAGTCTACCGTACCCATTTGATATACTTTTTCAATCAGATAACTCGATAACCGTCCGTACCAAGCTCTAGGAGTTTGATGTAAACCATAAAGTGCTCGACGTAATCGGTAAACTTTGGCAGGATGAAGATGATCTTCAAAACTCGTAGGTTGACTGACATATACTCTTTCATTTAGCTTTGCATAAAGAAATGCACTCTTAACATCCATTTGATAAACTTTAAACTTCATAAAAGACGCAAAAGTCAAGAAAATGCGAATCGCTTCCAATCTGGCAACAGGAGCGAAAACTTCATCATAATTAAATTCAGGATCTTGCTGATAACCTTTAGCAGCTAATCTTGCTTTGTTACGGGTAACATTGCCATCTTCGTCAAATTTGCACTTCCAAACCCATTTGAGGTCGATTACTTTCGCACCATGCGGCTTAGTAACTAACTTCCAAATATCTAGATGATGGAATTGCTGAATTTCTTCTTGCATAGCCATGACCCAATCAACATGCTTCAAAGCTTCTTTTGTTGTCTTTGGCTCTGTTCTAGAAATATGACATGAGTACTCGTAATATGCAGCAGCGGCTGTCATATGAGAATCAACTTGACCATCAAACTGAACTTGTCTTCTTGTCCTAACGCATACATTCGGATCTCCAATTATATTTTCTCTAGGATGAGCAGCTGTAGTTCTGGGAACTGGGTGTGCGGAAACAGGTATTTCTTTATGTAGATTCGTGGTATCTCCATCTTCAGGATTATCAGAATTGTCACTAGAAATATCAGATCCACAGGTATCGTACACTGGATCAACATCTAGATCTGAATCTTGTGCTGGTTCAACGATAGTAGGTAATGGAGTTGGAGTAGGTGCAGACACTTCTGGCTCGTTCTGTAAATCAAACAACATTTGTAACTCTACTTCATTCTCCGTCTGATCTGGAGCAAGATTAAATGAATTAATCAGCTCATCATAGTTGTAGATCCAAGGATGACTTTTGGTAGCAGTCTTTGTGTAATTCTGTTGGACGTCAACTTTAGACCATTCTTCAACACATCTCATCTCATTGTTTAAAACTTGCTTGTTAACTTTAACCGAGAAATACTCCAGTAACCACTTTTGAATCAAACTTACTTCCTGGTTTTCTCTTCAAAATGGTACACGGGGCACCAAATGGTTCTAGATGCTTCAACGAAGGTTTTCTCCCATGTAATAACTTATAGCATGTTTTACCCAGTCGTTTAACAGTTAAAACTCGATTCATAATGTAACAAGCATTTGCAACAGCTTCACCCCAAAAATGAACAGGTAAAGATGAATCAGCTAGCATAGTTCTAGCAGTCTCAATCAGAACCCTATTCTTCCTTTCAGCAACACCATTCATCTGTGGAGTGTATGCAGAACTGAACTGTATATTGATACCTTTTTCAATACAGAAACCTGCAAGAAACTGATTCTTGAATTCGGTACCGTTGTCACAACGAATCTTTCTAACTTTCAAATTAAAACCTGTCTCTAATCGATTGATTAGCACTTTCAAGTTCTCAAACGTATCAGACTTCTCTTTCAAACACATTACCTAAGAGAATCTTGAATAATCATCAGTTTCCACCAGACAATACTTACTTCCATCAATGCTTTCAAAACGAATTGGACCGAAGAGATCCATATGTAACAATTCAAGTGGAGCAGAGATAGGATTGTACTTCACCAACTTATGAGCTTTCTTGCTCTGCTTACCCTTCTTACACGGAACACATGTTCCTGGAATCTGAAAAGATCGAAGATCAACACCTTCTACAAGATTGTTGTGAACCAGATGGTTCATCTTCCAAAAACTTAAATGACCCATACGTTTAAGCCATGTAATAGAATCTTGTTCAGTCGCTTTAGAAACAAAAGATTGATGATGTTCAACAGTTGAAGTAGCAACATTCATATCTAGCATGTATAAATCAGCTTGTCTAGGAGCCTTCATCAAAATCATTTCTGGAGGAATCACAAACTCTGGTTTCAAAATGTAGCTGAAATTGTCATCAAATGCTACTTTGAAGGATTTTTCACAGATTTGTGAAACCGACAGCAAATTGTTTGCAAGCTCTTGACAGTAGTTTACTTTGTTGAAACTAACTTTATCATTCTTCAACAAACCTTGAGCTGAAATGTGACCTCCTTTATCTCCAGCAAATGCAATATAACCTCCCTTAATTGGGTGTACATCCGAGAGAAGAGATAGATGTCCAGTCATATGTTTCGAAGCGCTGCTATCCACTATCCAGGTGTTGTTTGCTGATGTTATGCGAGGTGTATATAAAATACTATTAAATTTTACAAGGAAATACTATTAAATACGATACAATTTTACACAAGATATTTATTTATTTATAGAATGGATATACTTAAACCTTGCTACAACACTTATAGGCAGTGTACCTAATCGTACAGTAGTGTAGTTTTTAGTAAGTCCGGTTCGTTCCACAGGGAATCTTTTAATCAAAGCTTAACGCTATATTAGTTTTAAATTATAAAAATATAATTATATAAATAAGTAATATTATTATTTTAAAGGGGGGTTTTTACCATTTAATGACCGGTTTGTCGATTTTAAAACTTTAGTTGCAGTTAAAACCTAATGTAAAAATAAATACAACTTAATTTAAAGCGTAAAATAAATAATGATAATGAAATTGCGATAAATAAAAGTGCGATAAAATAAAATTGCGATAATTAAAAAGTACGATAATTAAAAGTGCAATTAAATATAAAATAAAGGAAATTAAATATGAAATAAAAGAATTATGCTTATTTAAACTTCCGTAATCATGATGTTTGACGTGTTGATTTTAGTTTTATGCCCATGGGTTAATTGTCCTTTGTCCTGGATTATTTAATATGTCCGTCTGGTTTTTGTCCATAACAGTCCATCAGTCATAAATATAAAGTGCGAGTGTCCTCGTCAAATTATCCTTATACCCGAAGTTAAATATTCCAACTAATTAGGGACTTAAACTGTAACAAGGTTTTATTACTTTGTTTAATAATTACACCAGGATATCGACTGCGTGTAATCCGAAGTTTTAATACTTTGTTATCAATTATGCCAAGTGTCCTTGTACATAATTTCACCCCTGTTTTAATAATTCTAGTGACTATTGATCCATTCCCGTGTCCGGTTAAATGAACGATTATTCGTACATATAAATACCCCGCCCATCGTGTCCTATCGAGTGTATATGGTTATTTATAGGGACGTCCAATTGTAAATCTTTATATTAAAATTAACAAATTATCATTTAGTTAAACAAATATAAAGCCCATTAATAGCCCATAGTCTAATTTCCACAAGTGTCGTTCTTTTGTCCAAACCCCAATTATGGTACAAAGCTCAATTATCTAATTTTAATATTTTTAGCCCAACATCATGATTACTTCGGATTAAATAATCATAATAATAACTTAGCTACGAGACATTAAATTAAAAAGGTTGAACATAACTTACAATGATTAAAAATAGCGTAGCGTTACACGGACAGAATTTCGACTTACACCCTTACAACATTCGCTAACATACCCTTATTATTAGAATTAAAATTAAAATTAAAATTAAAATTATAATATATATATATATATATATATATATATATATATATATATATATATATATATATATATATATATATATATATATATATATATATATATATATGTTTACGAGATAGAGAGAAAGATATGGATATATGGTACACCAGAGATCGTGTTTTATAGGCCTTGTGAACTGAAAAAGTTGGCCATGCGATCGCATGGCTTTTGTGCCTCCAGGCCATGCGATCGCATGGTGGTAGGTGACAGCTCAAAATTCTTGTTTTCTTGTTTGTCGACGTTTTAATTAAATAAATATAATATATAAATAATTATAAGAATTATTTAAATATTATATTATATTTATGTGCATAGTTGACTTGTAATTTTTAGTCCATTGCGTCGAGCGTTGAGAGTTGACTCTGGTCCCGGTTCCGGATTTTCGAATGTCCTTGCGTACAATTTAATATTTTGTACTTTGTGTTTTGAATCTTGTACTTTTGTAATTTCGAGACGTTTCTTATCAATAATTGGAACCTCTTTGATTGTATTTTGTACATTTAAGCTTTTTGGTCATTTGCGTCTTCAATTCGTCGAATCTGTCTTTTGTCTTCACCTTTTATTATTTAAACGAATATCACTTGTAAATAGAACAGTTGCAACTAAAAGCTTGTCTTTCTTGAGGGATAATGCTATGAAATATATGTTCGTTTTTAGCATTATCAAATATTCCCACAATTGAGCGTTGCTTGTCCTCAAGCAATATAGTCTTGAAATACTAGAATCACTTCTTTATTCTTCACACTTTGTACATCAGTGATTTCTATACGGCGGTATAAACAATGGTAGTAACGATGTGGTTTACAGTCCCACATGACTATAAAATTTAGATTAATTAAGGAAATTGGATCTTTATGAAAACATTTGATCTTTTTGAAAATTAAATCTAGCTTTTACCCTAGATAAGTTTTCCAGAATAACCCTTCACCGGTGTTTGCAAAATATTTTTGTGGGTTTGGTGGGTTTCAGATTTGAAAATTTTAGCTCAAAACTTGCGGTTTTGTGTCACCCACTTGCTAATCTTGTATTAGGAAAGCAACACGTCCAGTATACTTGCTCCGAATATTACCTTTCGATAAACTACCGTCCGGTTGTAAAGGAAAGCGTTGAACAAGCAACTGTTAAGGCAATGTCCCCTGACATGCTTTTAATTATGGTCTATAATGTGTCGGACGCAATTACTATCCTTTGTAGGAGCAATAGTAAAGCTCACCCTTATAATTTTCCGGTCTGGCACAAGGTCCTGTCTTTGACCATGCTATGCAACCACCGTTCTTACGGTTGACACCCAATTTGGTTCAGATGACCTAATGAATTCCAGGTGAATTCCTAGGATTTTACGTTCAATCGTAATGAACGCATTGAAAATGGGTTTTCAAAAAACAAATCGGTTTATAATTTGATCAAAATATTTTCTCGTTCAAGCTCGAGTTTAGATATCATTGAATTCCATGAGTTTGTAATTCTCAATCTTTAAAGTCAATCTCAAGGATTGAGTAATATCAGGCTTAAAAGCTGATTTTTAATCTTTATGGAGATTATCCTTTCTGGGGGTCTGATTCATTAGTCTTATCAAGCTAATTTGCACGGCGCCCTCCCCATTTTACGAGACAGATCCTCTCATGGTTAGGATAAGTCTGACCACATGGCGACCCTGTTTGATGCTGAGGTCCGTGGATTTCCTGCTGATTTTAGAGATGACTTTTCTAGATTTTTCATCAACCTACAGCTGGTCTGGACGACAACTTCATGACCTAAATCAAGAAGCGCGTTTCTTTTTCGGAAGACTTTACTTCCTTTTAATGATGGAATTGATTCATCGTGTAGATCCATCTTTCTTACAGTAAATTGGGTAAAACTGTTTAATTTAGTCCAAAGCAAAAGTATCTTTAATTATTTGTTACAGAAATATGTGACATATGTTTAAAATAACTTGGTAAATTTTCCACACTTGGCTTTTATTTTCCTTTTAATTGTTCTCTATTCCATTTTAAATGAATTTTAACATTTTGGTTTGTTTCTCAATTTATGTCCTTTCCGAGGTAACAATAATTTCGGTGTTAACACCTAGTTTTATCGTTCATAAATATGTATAAACATGATTTTGAGTTCATTTAATTGAAAATTTTGAAAAATTTTACTAGAATTGGGTAGTCAGTATATAAGACTAGGGCTGTTCTTTATTATCAGAGAGCACTAGATTCTAATACAACTACTACTTTACTAGTATTTCTAATGTTAACCAAGTGTATAAAGTAAAAATTTTAAAATCTGAAAGAATTTAACCCCTTCCCACACTTAAGATCTTGCAATCCCCTCATTTGCAAGAAATCAGTAACAATTTAAATTATTGAGGGTGATTAGCGTAGAAATGATTAAATTTTACCAAAGTTTTCAAACATATTGGCGTTTGTTTGATGAATGATAAATGGTGCACATCATTTGTTCATTCCTTCTTGTTGTTACATCACATTTGTTTTTCGTTTTGTCGTCAAAACTAGCTTTTGCTGAACTTAATGCCAGTCTTTGAAAATGCGCTGTTTTACCCTGTTTTGTACAATTGACAATATACATACATACAAATATAAACATTCATGGCAATTTGAAATGGGACTTAACATCCCACTTTCAAATCCTAAATGTGAAATATTAGTACACAATAATAATAAAAATGATAAAAATTACATAAATATATCCAATAACATAAGTTTAAACATGAAAAAGTCAAAAGATAAAAACATAACAATCATAAAAATAACCAAATGGAACCAAATCAGTCTGGATAGGGGTTCCAGTTCATCTCGTCAGGTAGGTTCCATTGTTGGTTATAGGTGTTCTGATAGGCTTGGTTATAGTCATACCGGTTAAAGGGTGGTCGGATCTCGGGGCTGTGTGGCGGAAAATGAGCAGGTCGAGTAGGCACGTAATTATTTGGTACCTGATATGATAGCTGGCTCATGATTTGGTACTGATGAACTAACCAGCTATCGTGTTGGCGTCGCCTATAATCCTCGTATACTCGCTCGGAGTTCCACTGCTCATACATATTATGTCTGGCCGCGTTCGTCATTGCTTCCTCATCTATACGAACGTGGACGTCAAGAATAGCATCTCGAAAGACATCCCTAATGTCTTCCACCTCCTCCATTTCCTCGTCTGAGCCTCTCTCTACCTGAGGATGAGATCCCTCATAGGGTACTGCCTGGTTACGTCTACTTTTCAATACCTTAGCACCCACATAAACTTTCAATCCTAAGGGCTCAACCTATTCTCTACAAAGCTGTAATGGACCTCCTTGGTTCCTATCAACACCTAAATACTCTCCAATGAGAGTAACAAAAATACCTCCTCCTATTATACTCCCGTCCTGCATTCCCTCTACCATTTTAGATAAATAAAAAGCAACACAGTAAGGGATATTGACAAAGCTTCTAGGATCCCGAATACACTTTAGGTAGAATAAATCATGTAAGGTAATTTTTTCTTTATTGTGACCTCTCTGTGTAATCGAGTTAGCCAAAAATCTATGAATAATACAAAGCTCGGCTCTGTCAATATGTGTATAGGAGTGCCCTCCTGCTCGTGTAAAAACATCAAAATGTGACATACGCCTCCAAATGGCGTCAGCGCCAAAGTTGCTATCTACCCTTTCACCATAATGAATCAAGTTTGTACAATCGGGTAGTAGCAACTCACCAGGAGTATATATCTGTAAAGCCCTGGCCATGTCCAGCATGGACATTCTGTACATCCTACCGCCAAGGATAAACCTAAGAAATCTTCTATCATCTATTCTAACTATATTTGTATCAAGTGATACAATACTCATCAACTCAACACACCATTCCTTATATACAGGTCTACGAATGGTGAAAAGACGTTCCCAATCTGTAAAAGAAGAACTGCCATACCTTTGAACTAAAAGCTGTCTAACACGATCAGCTAGATGGACCGTTTCCAAAGGAACCCAATCGATTACCCTTGGCACCTCTACATTTTTTGTTACCAATTTGAATTTGTTCCTTTGATATGTCTCGTAATCTCTCCATCTCCTATCAGATCTCAGATTAGGATGTAGAGTGTGCTCAGGAATTGTTGGGAATTCTACTGGCGGTCTCATCGGGAATACTATGAATTCATCAACAAACTGTACCAGATCATAATAAGGTATGTGCTGATCAGGCTGTTGTTGTGGTTCTTGTTCTGGTGCTGGTGCTGGTCGTCTAGATGATGATGCTCCTGAACCTCCAGTATCGGCTTTCTACAAAACACATTAAACACAAAATTTGTGCATCCAAATATGCATTAGTGTTAGCAAAATAACAACTTAAAACAATCACTATAACATGTTAAATCAAAATTAAACTTATACACATTTTCACAATTTTTTACAATTCTACACTTTTCAAATAAGCACATATGAAAATGTATACAAAGTTCATAAGCATTTAACTCAAATAACATGTCAAAATAGTCATTACTAATAATTAAACAAGTCTCAAATGGCAAATATATCAAATTAATCAAGTTCATGAATTTTGGACTTAAAAAGTCCACTTTAATCTCTAAAAATCATGTTTAGGATCAATTTTTGGATCATTTAACTATCTAAACATGTTACACTACTCAATTTAGCAATAATTCATGACAAAAATTGGCCATAACCTGTTTATATCAAAAAGCCCCAAATTGCTCAAGAACACAAATCCTAGATTTCTAAAAATTTTGAAGTTTTTGGCTTCAAATCATGTTAAATAGCATCAATCTAGGTTATACATGCATAAAATACTAACAATTTAACACTAATTACACTAGAAATTAACAAAACTGCATTAGGTAAAATATTGGTAATTATCACAAAAACTATCAAATTTATGAGTTTAGGGGTGTAATTTTTACCATTTTGCTGAAGAATGAGAATCTAGGCATGACTAGAGCAAGAAAAATGACGAATTACAGTGAAAAAATGATGAAATTTGGTGAAGATTTGAGGTATTTTTCGTGTATGTGTGTGTGAAGTGGTAAAGAACACCGCTCGCTGTCTGTTTTGAGTCTGGCCAGATTTTTGCCTCCATGCGATCGCATGGAGGTATAGGGAGAATCTCATGCGATCGCATGAGTGCCCGGCTACAGTGATTTCAGTTTTTTTTTAACAACCTTATACTTTATAAAACATATAATTAATTAAATTCTAAAAATTTTGTTTTCCTTTAGGAGCGAGGGTGTTTCGGATCGATGTCCTAGTCTGTCCCTCGACAAAATTTTAAAATTTGTCAATTCAAAGCGCGGTTTTAAAAGTAAAGATTTTTGGGTTTTTTTTTAATGTTTTTGGCATACTTTAATTCAATAAGATTAAAAATAATGATAATAAAAGTTCTCGTCCCTCCCTCGGGTAAAGCAAATTCGGTTCAATGACCTAGTCTTCAACTTACGACGAATTTTAAAAATCATATTTTTAACTTAGCAAAATAAAGTAAATTTTTGTTTTTAAATTCACACCAAACTTAAATTTAAAATGCATAAAATTAAAAATTCACACCAAACTTAATTAAAAATTCATATTATAAATTCACACCAAACTTATATTATATTTTTGTTTTTATACATACAAACTTATATTAAAAAGATTAATTTTTTCAAATATTTACAATTTTAAATATATTGATATAAAAAGTTTACAATTTTAATATTAATATATTTATTTTAAAACATGGTAAAAATAAAATTAAAAATCTCTTTGGCTTTTTATCCCACTTTAATCAATCAAATATTATCAAAAATATGCGCCCCTCTTTTCGGTAAAGTAATTTCGGTTCCATGACCTAATTTAACTCATGACGAATTTTTGAAATATTTTGGTTGATTGATTAAAGATATTTATACCTTAAGAATAAACGTTAAATTTCGCAGTGATGTAATAAATTTTTGAATGATATCAAAAATTTCGGTCGCCAAACCTAATTTCATCGAATACCAATTTAATACTTTATAGCGAACAAATTAGCGTTTATTATCAAAAGGTTAAAAATAAAAATAAAAAAATAAAAACTGTACAGACTTACCTGTGAGATAGTATTCTTAGTGATACGATCTATCCCACTCATAAGATAGTCGGTTTAATTGGTTTTCCATAGCTACATACGCATAACCTCGAGCATTCAGTGTTTTTTCTTCTAAACATATGAACGGTCCGTCTCTGCATAAAGTAACAAATTCGGTGTTTGAATAGGTTTGATTATTTGAACATTTACCTCCATGTGACCATTTTCCGCATTTGTGACATCTTTCTAGGTGTCGTGCTCTTCTTTTCGCTGCGGATTTTGATTTTCCTTTACCAAATTGTAACTTATTATCTTCGCATCTGGATTCTTTTCTTACTCCGTCTAATCTTTCTCTGATTACTGATACTAGTTCACTCGGAAGTGTGTCATTATTACGTTTAGTGATCAAAGCGTGTAGCATTAGACCATGGTTTAGTTCACAGGAAGTCTTCATTTCCTAAAAAAAATAAAAATTCAGAATGGGGGGAGAAGACTAGTTCTTTAGGGTCTGCTAGGGAAAGACCATTCGGGTTCCATTTTCGAGAACAACACGAAAACAGAAAATCTAACTCTAACAGAAATACATATTATCCTTTAAAGACTTGATTCTCCCCACACTTAGTTAGCTGTGGTATCGAAATTGTGATTAACTTCATTGTCGACTTCCATCGAACTATCTATGTAATGTTTAACTCTGTGACCATTAACTTTAAATTCAATTCCATTTGAATTTATTAATTCTATCGTTCCGTATGGGAAAACTCTTTTGACTATGAATGGTCCAGACCATCTTGATTTTAATTTTCCAGGAAATAGCTTGAATCGTGAATTGAAAAGAAGAACTCTGTCTCCTTCTTTAAATTCTTTTAAACTTCTGATTCTTTTATCATGCCATTTCTTTGTTCTTTCTTTATAGATTAACGAATTTTCGTATGCTTCATGTCTTAATTCTTCTAATTCGTTTAGTTGACTTAACCGTAGACGTCCAGCTTCATGTAAATCAAGATTACATGTCTTCAAAGCCCAAAATGCTTTGTGTTCAATTTCTACTGGAAGATGACATGCTTTTCCATAAACGAGTCTGAAAGGTGTGGTTCCAATTGGAGTTTTGTAGGCTGTTCTAAAAGCCCAGAGTGCATCCTCCAATTTAATGGACCATTCCTTCAGATTTGATCCTACGGTTTTTTCTAGAATATGTTTTAAAGCTCGGTTGGTATTTTCAACTTGTCCACTTGTTTGTGGATGATATGCAGTAGAGATTTTATGAGTTACTCCATATCTTTTAAGAACTTTCTCAAGTTGATTATTACAAAAATGAGTTCGCCGATCACTTATTAAAGCTTTCGGTGTTCCAAACCTTGCAAAAAGACGTTTTAAAAAGTTGACTACAACTCGTGCATCGTTAGTTGGGAGAGCTTGTGCTTCCGCCCATTTAGATACATAATCAATGGCTACGAGAATATATAGATTATTATGAGATTTTGGAAATGGACCCATAAAGTCAATACCCCAAATGTCAAATACTTCACATACTTGAATGACATTTTGTGGCATTTCATCACGTTGACTTATTTTTCCGGCCCTTTGACAAGCATCACAGGATTTGCAAAGAAGGTGTGCGTCTTTGTAAATTGTAGGCCAATAGAATCCAGCATCATAAACTTTTCTTGCTGTTAGTTGAGCTCCATAATGCCCTCCAGTTGGTCCTGTGTGACAATGGTTTAAAATTTTACTAGCTTCATCTCCGAATACACATCGGCGTATTATTCCATCTGGACAACTTTTAAACAAATGTGGATCTTCCCAGAAATAGTGTTTTATATCACTAAAGAATTTATTTCGTTTTTGGTACGATAATCCTTTTTCAAGGAATCCACATACTAAGTAGTTTGCATAGTCTGCAAACCATGGAATTTCATTATAATCTATCTTCAATAGATATTCATCAGGAAAGTTGTCTTGTATGGCCGATTCATTTAGAACTTCTAATCCGGGATTTTCAAGACGAGAAAGATGATCAGCGGCGAGATTTTCTGCTCCTCTTTTATCTCGGATTTCAATATCGAACTCTTGTAAGAGTAAGATCCAACGGATTAATCTTGGTTTGGCATCTTGTTTCGAAAATAGGTATCTAAGAGCAGAATGGTCGGTATAGACCACCGTTTTAGCTAGAACGAGATATGAACGAAATTTGTCAAAAGCAAAGACAATAGCAAGGAGTTCTTTTTCAGTAGTTGTGTAATTTGTTTGTGCTCCTTGTAACGTCTTACTAGCATAATATATAGGTTGAAATCGTTTTTCAATCCTTTGTCCTAAAACGGCTCCCATTGCAAAATCACTTGCATCGCACATTAGTTCAAACGGTAGATTCCAATTCGGTGTTATCATGATCGGCGCATTAGTAAGTTTCTCTTTAAGAATATTAAAAGATTTGATGCATTCATCTGAAAAGATGAATGGAGCATCTTTTTCCAGGAGTTTATTCATAGGAGTTGCAATTTTAGAAAAATCTTTTATGAAACGTCGGTAAAAACCGGCATGCCCTAAAAACCTCCTAACTCCTCTAACATTGGTGGGATGTGGAAGTTTAGCAATTACATCTACTTTAGCTCTATCCACTTCAATTCCTTCCTTTGAAATTTTATGTCCAAGAATGATGCCTTCTTTAACCATGAAATGGCATTTATCCCAATTAAGTACTAGATTTGATTGTTCGCATCTAATAAGCATTCGTTCAAGATTAACTAGACATGTTTCAAATGTATCACCGAAGACTGAAAAGTCATCCATGAAAACTTTCATGCATTCTTCTATCATGTCGTGAAAAATCGCCATCATGCACCTTTGAAAGGTTGCAGGGGCGTTGCAAAGTCCAAATGGCATGCGTTTGTAAGCAAAAGTACCATAAAGGCACGTGAACGTGGTTTTCTTTTGATCTTCGGGTGCTATTGGAATTTGAAAGTATCCGGAAAAACCATCTAGAAAACAATAGTAACTATTTCCGGCTAATCTTTCCAACATTTGATCAATGAAAGGTAAGGGAAAGTGATCTTTTCTGGTGGCGTCATTTAATTTTCTATAATCAATACATACACGCCATCCTGTTACAGTCCTAGTAGGAATAAGCTCATTTTTTTCATTTGTAATGACAGTCATGCCACCCTTCTTAGGCACGCATTGAACTGGGCTTACCCATGGACTATCAGAAATCGGATAAATTAAACCTGCATCTAGCAGTTTAATAATTTCTTTTTTAACAACATCTTGCATATTAGGATTTAGTCTTCATTGGCGTTGCACATACATTTTATGACCTTCTTCCATAAGGATTTTATGTGTGCAATACGAAGGACTTATTCCTTTAATATCATGAATCTTCCATGCAATGGCTGGTTTATGAGCTTTCAACACAGAAATGAGTTGTGATTTCTCATTTTCAGTAAGAGAAGACGATATTATTACAGGTAATTCAGATTCACCACGTAAATAAGCATATTCCAAATGGTTTGGAAGTGGCTTTAACTCTAATTTCGGAGGTTCTTCTATCGATGATTTATATCGATATCTGTCTTCTTCTTTTAGCATTTGAATTTCTTCTGTTGTTGGTTCATATCCATTAGCCATTAGTTTAGCTAACATTTCAGTTTCATCAATTGGTTCAGTTCCTTCTCCTAAAGAACATTCTCCTGTTCCTTGTAATTCTGGAAATTCTTCTAATAATTCTGCATGTGAATCTATAGTTTGAATATAATAACATGTATCATCTACAGATTGTGGTTGTTGCATTGCTCTATCAACTGAAAAGGTAACACTCTCATCCTCTATACTTAGGGTCAGTTTCTTACCAAACACGTCTATCATTGCTTTAGCCGTGGTTAAGAATGGTCTTCCTAATATGAGAGGAACTTGAGAATCTTCTTCCATGTCCAGAACAACAAAATCTACTGGAAATACTAAAGTACCAACTTTAACTAGCATGTTCTCCATTATCCCTCTAGGATATTTTATTGATCTATCGGCTAGTTGTATACTTATTCTTGTTGGTTTCAATTCTCCAAGGTCTAGTTTAGTGTATAGTGAATACGGCATTAGATTTATACTAGCACCTAAGTCTGCTAATGCTTCTATTGAACTAAGACTACCCAGAAAACATGGAATTGTGAAACTTCCTGGATCAGATAATTTTTCTGGTATCTTATTCAACAGCACTGCAGAACAATTAGCATTCATAGGAACAACTGAGAGTTCTTCCATTTTCTTTCTATTTGAGATTACATCTTTCAGAAATTTAGCATATCTAGGCATTCCTGAAATCACATCAATGAAGGGAAGATTTACATTTATTTGTTTAAACATATCCAAGAATTTGGATTGCTCGGCTTCAAGTTTCTCTTTTTTCATTTTACTCGGGTAAGGAAGTGGTGGTTGGTATGGTTTAACATGAGGTTTATCCTTAACTGTGTTATCTTCATTAACCTTTTCAACTACCGGCTCTTTTTCCTTATCATGTTCAGGTTGTGGTTCTTGTGGAGTAGGAATAGTTTCATCAGAAGTTACAGGTATTTCAGGTGGTTTAAGTGTTGTACCACTTCTTGTGGTAATGGCTTTAGCTGTTTCATTCCGGGGGTTAGCATTTGTATCACTAGGTAAACTTCCCGGTTTTCTTTCACCTATTAACCTTGCTAGGTTACTTACTTCTTGTTCCAGATTTTGAATAGAAGCTTGTTGATTTCTAAATGCTTGAGCATTTTATTCATTCGTTTGTTTCTGAGATGTGAAAAACTGCGTTTGAGTTTCAACTAGCTTCGTCATCATATCTTCTAAATTTGGCTTTTTATCATCGGTTTGTTGTGGTTTGTTTTGAAAATTAGGTCTTTGCTGATTGTAAGTATTATTGGATACTTGTTGATTGCTAGGACCTTGTTGGTTGTTGTATGGAATATTTCGGTTATAATTCTGGTTTTGATTGTAAATCGGTCTTGGCGGTTGATAATTATTCTGATAATTATTTCCAGGCCTTTGGTTTAGATATGAAACATTCTATCTTTGTTCCATTGTTAGTTCAATACTGAGACAATCTTTTGTCAAATGTGGTCCTCCACACTGCTCACAACTAATTCGTATTGAGTGGATATCTTTAGTCATCTTTTCCATTCGTCTCTCGACAGCATCTATCTTTGCAGAAATGGAATCTAAGTCATGGCTAGAATCGGCTCTAGCTGCTTTAGATGATCTAATGATATCTTTTTCTTGGTGCCACTCATGTGAGTGGGAAGCAATGTTATCAATAATTTTGTAAGCATCAGTTTCGGTTTTCTTCATAATAGAACCACCAGCTGCTATATCGATGTCTTTCCTTGTAGTGATGTCGCATCCTTGGTAGAATATTTGTACTATTTGACAGGTGTCTAAACCATGTTGCGGACATCCTCTTAATAACTTTCCAAATCTTGTCCACGCCTCATATAGAGTTTCATTCAGTTTCTGTGTGAACGTAACAATTTCTCCTTGAAGTCTTACGGCTTTAGATGCCGGAAAGAATTGTTTAAGAAATTTTTCAACTAAAACGTCCCATGTATCAATCGCCCCTTCAGGTAATGATTCCAACCAATCTTTGGCTTCTCCCTTTAAAGTCCAGGAAAATAACATGAGATATATCTGTTCATCCTCCACTTCTCTTATTTTAAATAGTGTGCAGATCCTATTAAAGGTACGAAGATGTTCGTTTGGATCTTCCTTCGGCGCACCACTAAATTGGCATTGATTAGTTACCATATGTAGAATTTGTCCTTTGATTTCATAATCTAGCGCATTAATGTCAGGATGAGTAATTGCGTGACCTTGGCCAGTGCGTTTAGCTCTCATTCGGTCTTCCATGCTTAAAGGTTCCAGATTTTCCATAATTGAATTTGTTGAATCTGAATCACTAGAGGATTCTGATTTAATGGTTCGTTCCTCAACAATCTCTGTTTGAATGATTGGTGGTTCCGGAGGAAAAATTAATGGTTCAGGATCTATGAATCATCCCTGAATATTCTCCGGATTCTCAATTGTGAGGTCGGGTTCAAAAAATGGATTATCGGAAATTTGAATTGGAGTACTTGGTTGACTGGATGACGATTCTAAAGAAAAATCAACGGTGACAATATTTGCTAAATGTCTTGATCGAGTTACAGGTGGTGAACGTACAAAAGGTGGTGAACGTCTTGCTCGGTGCATTCACTGAATATCATATTAGTTTTTAAAAGGAAAGAAAAATTATATAAATTATCCAATTAATAGACTTTTCTGATTTTGCACACGTTTCGAATAGCCAAAAGATGCAGCAGAGGGGCAGGATTCGTTTGGTCTCAATATAATTGAGTACTGTTTGGCTCCAATAACCCGGTCCACGTACAAATCCAACTATTACTACGAACCAGAAAATTTTGATGTCTATCAATTTAACCACTTAAATAAATTTTCCTAATTTTAAGAAATTTAGATAAGAAGTAGAATAAATATCTATGTCCTAAAACTAGAATAGCGAGAAATCAGAAAGAAAAAGAGCGCGTCGAAAAAGGTCGAAAAAGAAAAGAAAAAGAGCGACTTATAAAATTTTAAAAACACTCGACTAACCCAACTTTATTACTATCACTAACTTAAAATTAAAATTGCAAATTGAGATTACTAATTGGAGTGATAATTGATACATAGGTAAAAGGCGTCGAAAAATAAAAATAAGAAAGTAGCGCGTTGAAACTTAAAAAGGAACTAAAAACTAAAAATTAAAAGTTGCGTCTAAAAATATTAAAGCTTAAAAGTAAAACTATATCACAAATGTCAATATCTTAAAAAGGAACTAAAACTTAAAAAGGCGTCGCAAAATTCTAAAGCACTTAGATCTTAGTCTAAAGAAAAAGCACTTAAGAGATTTTACGGCAAAGCCTAAAATTCTAGATATAAAAATAACTATGGCAAAAATTATATCTTAAAACTAAATACGAGCGAAAAATACAAAAATTACGCTAAAACAATTAAAAAGATACAAAATATAAAAATATATTAAAAGTTGTAAACAATTACAATTTTTATAAAAATATTATTTTTATATTATTTATTTTATAAAACTATTAATTTTATAAACTAATTAAACTAATTAAACTAAATAATACAAATTAAATAAAAACTAATAACTAATTAATAAATTAAGAATAACCTAATTAGGGTTTATAAAAATAATTAATAATAAAACCGTAATGATTGCAGTTTTCAGTCAATTCTGGCCTGTCTGCAGAGCTCATGCGATCGCATGAGTTCTAAGTTACCCGGCCATGCGATCGCATGGGCTAGGGTTTCGGGCCAGACACTGGGCTGCTACAGTACTTGGACTCGAGTTTTTTTTTTTCCTGTTTTGCTGTTTTAATAAAAAATTATGTAATATATTTATATAAATTAAATAAAACTTATTTTTTTTTTAAAATAAAGATAAAGAAAATTTTTATATAACTTACAAACTCTTAAAAATATATATATTTTTGTTTTTATTTTTATATTTTCAAATATTTAAAACGTATTTTTACAAAAGTGTATTTTTTTATAAAAGTAAACTAAAAATCTTTTTTTTTTATATTTAGCGTTGCGCTTCCGGCTTTTAAGCTAGATTTTGATCCCCGGCAGCGGCGCCAAAAATACTTGATGTTATGCGAGGTGTATATAAAATACTATTAAAATTTTACAAGGAAATACTATTAAATACGATACAATTTTACACAAGATATTTATTTATTTATAGAATGGATATACTTAAACCTTGCTACAACACTTATAGGCAGTGTACCTAATCGTACAGTAGTGTAGTTTTTAGTAAGTCCGGTTCGTTCCACAGGGAATCTTTTAATCAAAGCTTAACGCAATATTAGTTTAAAATTATAAAAATACAAATATATAAATAAGTAATATTATTATTTTAAAGGGGGGTTTTTACCGTTTAATGACCGGTTTGTCAATTTTAAAACTTTAGTTGCAGTTAAAACCTAATGAAAAAATAAATACAACTTAATTTAAAGCGTAAAATAAATAATGATAATGAAATTGCGATAAATAAAAGTGCGATAAAATAAAATTGCGATAATTAAAAAGTACGATAATTAAAAGTGCAATTAAATATAAAATAAAGGAAATTAAATATGAAATAAAAGAATTATGCTTATTTAAACTTCCGTAATCATGATGTTTGACGTGTTGATTTTAGTTTTATGCCCATGGGTTAATTGTCCTTTGTCCTGAATTATTTAATATGTTCGTCTGGTTTTTGTCCATAACAGTCCATCAGTCATAAATATAAAGTGCGAGTGTCCTCGTCAAATTATCCTTATACCCGAAGTTAAATATTCCAACTAATTGGGGACTTAAACTGTAACAAGGTTTTATTACTTTGTTTAATAATTACACCAGGATATCGACTGCGTGTAACCCAAGGTTTTAATACTTTGTTATCAATTATGCCAAGTGTCCTTGTACATAATTTCACCCCTGTTTTAATAATTCTAGTGACTATTGATCCATTCCCGTGTCCGATTAAATGAACGATTATTCGTACATATAAATACCCCGCCCATCGTGTCCGATCGAGTGTATATGGTTATTTATAGGGACGTCCAATTGTAAATCTTTATATTAAAATTAACAAATTATCATTTAGTTAAACAAATATAAAGCCCATTAATAGCCCATAGTCTAATTTCCACAAGTGTCGTTCTTTTTTCCAAACCTCAATTATGATACAAAGCCAAATTACCCAATTTTAATATTTTTAGCCCAACATCATGATTACTTCGGATTAAATAAGCATAATAATTACTTAGCTACGAGACATTAAATTAAAAAGGTTGAACATAACTTACAATGATTAAAAATAGCGTAGCGTTACACGGACAGAATTTCGACTTACACCCTTACAACATTCGCTAACATACCCTTATTATTAGAATTAAAATTAAAATTATAATATATATATATATATATATATATATATATATATATATATATATATATATATATATATATATATATATATATATATATATGTTTACGAGATAGAGAGAAAGATATGGATATATGGTACACCAGAGCTCGTGTTTTATAGGCCTTGTGAACTGAAAAAGTTGGCCATACGATCGCATGGCTTTTGTGCCTCCAGGCCATGCGATCGCATGGTGGTAGGTGACAGCTCAGAATTCTTGTTTTCTTGTTTGTCGACGTTTTAATTAAATAAATATAATATATAAATAATTATAAGAATTATTTAAATATTATATTATATTTATGTGCATAGTTGACTTGTAATTTTTAGTCCGTTGCGTCGAGCGTTGAGAGTTGACTCTGGTTCCGGTTCCGGATTTTCGAACGTCCTTGCGTACAATTTAATATTTTGTACTTTGCGTTTTGAATCTTGTACTTTTGTAATTTCGAGACGTTTCTTATCAATAATTGGAACCTCTTTGATTGTATTTTGTACTTTTGAGCTTTTTGGTCGTTTGAGTCTTCAATTCGTCGAATTTGTCTTTTGTCTTCACCTTTTATTATTTAAACGAATATCACTTGTAAATAGAACAGTTGCAACTAAAAGCTTGTCTTTCTTGAGGGATAATGCTATGAAATATATGTTCGTTTTTAGCATTATCATTTGCAGGTAGTCTGGTTCCCTGCATATCACATTAAAAGAATTAATTGATAATGGGAACCCATGCCCGGACGGCAGTAGGTTGTCCATTAACACCCATAACTTGAACTTCCATCCATTTCCTATTTGAGTCAGATGGAACCTCGTCGTCTGAAACCATAAACTTAGACAGTTTAGAAGAAGCAACATTGCTCTTCTGGTTTTTCACAATTTGCTCATCTTCAGAACGATTCACTCGTGGTCTGGTACGGGAAAAATATTTCCTACGACTAGCTTTTTGCGAAGGTGATCGTGCCTTAAATTCATAGGCTTTACCTCTATCACTTGATTCGGCAACTCTTGCCTCGGTATCCTTCTTAGGAACCTTAATCTTCACAGGGGAAATTGACCTATTGAAGTTCTTTCTCTTATAGTCTCCATAGACAACATTTGTCGTATGTCTTCTAGTGCGAACTTCATCACGAACAGGTGAACCTGTTCTGTGAACATGAGGTGATCGGTGATCATCATATGTGAGGTCAATCTTACGTCTTGGTGTTCTATACCTTGTAGGACAGTTAGCAGCAATGTGTCCAAATACACCACAACTAAAACATTATTGAAATTCTCTATATCCTCTAGATTGATATTGATTATTAGAGTTAGTGGAAGAGGGATCTTGTGTTTTTGAAAACACAGGAGAATCGTTTGAACTCTTTCTAGGAACAGATTTAGATACAGGTTTAGGTGTACCCCGTGGAACCACTCTATTAGCAAACTTTGGATTTTTCATAATCCGAATTGGCTCATCAGGTGTTATCACCTTCCTTTTCTCCGACTTATCTCCTAGACCAGTTTTTTTATCTTCCTCATGATCTAAAGATCCTTCAGTGGTATCATCAGAAGGTGCATTCACAGTTGAGCTACACTTTTTGTTCTTCTCAACATAGTCCTCATAACTAGGTGGAATACAGTCTTCTGGTCATCCATCAACAACATTTGCATTAACAAATTTGTTCTGAAATGGTGGAGCTGCGGCCTTTAATCCAATACCCTTTCCCTTGGTGCCATTTAATTCCACCATTAATGCATTCCATTGTGACGCACTTTCCTAACATTTCATCTTAATTGACATAGCATCTAAATCAGCTTTAACACATTCATTTTCTTTCTTCAATTCGTTTATTGTGTCAACACGTTTAACTAAAGCTTGATTTATATCAAAGTTATAACATTTCAGATTGTGAAGTTGTTTTTTATAAACTTTGATTTGCTCTTTCAACTCATTTTCAACCTTAGTGGTCACATGGTCAGCATGCCATTTTTCTTTCATTTTCGCATATGCCTTAGTTAAATTATCTATTGTTACCTTAGATTCAGCACATTTAACACATTCAATAACAGTAGATGGATCAGAAGATACCTGTTGAGCATTATTTGATGAGGAAGTCTCAGCCATAAATGCAAAGAAATCTGTCTTCTTCCCATCATCGAGCTCATCTTCTGATTCTGACGAGTCTGTAAGAAACTCTGAAGTATCAGCATCTTTACCCAAATGAATCTGCTCAAGTTTATCCCATATATCCTTAGCTTTTGTCAAACTGGAAACCTTTTCAAGATCACTAGCTGATAAGCACATCTTCAATAAGTCTACTGCTTGCTTGTTCAATGCTTCAAAATCAGTTTGATCTATCCCAGTATGACCAGCTTTATCTTCAATCTTTGATTCTGACGTCTTGTTCGAATCATCAATTTCTGAATTTACACTCTCGAGATCTAAACCTTCACCCAAAAGAACTAACATCTCCAATTCAACAGCAATCATTCTACCCCATTTGGCTAATTCCTTATCAGCATCAACCAATGTTTCTTCACTATGATCTGCTTCTAGATTGTCTTCAAACACTGAGGTATCACCATACTTATCCTTCCAACTATTGAAGTAGTAGTCCTCTGATGATGTCGGTGAAACACTTCCAGATTCAGGTGTACGAGGGACTGAATCACGTGCCTTTTTGAATTTGCTCACAACTTACTTCTGAACCTTCTCTCTTCGAATGGTTCTTGATAATTCTTCAGCTCTTTCAGCACGAGCAGTCAGCTTCTCAATTATGTTTTGACTAGTGACACGGTCTTCTTCTACTTCGGTGATCTTTTCCATGTTGGCTTTAGGTTGCTGATCAGCCACATTTAACTTCATAGACCAATCATCATCATCTCCATGAATAACAACCAAAGCTTTGTTCGGACTTTCAGCTGCATCAGCTTCATTTACTTTATTAGTAATGTAGATCTCATGTTTAGTTGAATGACTCTGAGAACTGTAGTTCTGATTCTTGAATGGATTACGATTACCCTGCTTCTTCTGTTTTGTGCACTGTCTTGAAAAATGACCTAATTCTCCACAGTTGTAACAAGTAACAGAATTCATATCAAAACCCAGTTTTGTATCCTTGGTCAGACTGATCAGTTTCCCAGTTCGCTCTTCATAATCTCTAGCACGTCTCACAATATTTGCCACACCGCACATAATATCCATCTTCTCGTCTTCGTTCTTATCAAGTTGATGATAATCTTCAGTTGTTAGATGAATATTACCTACGCGACCATTAAGATAACTATCATAAGAATTAACGAGGCTTGACAGCAAAGCTATATCTTCACTAATCTTTTCTTTCTTAGCTTTCCTCATGTTTTCGATCTTAAGTGCAGAAAGAACATCTGATGCAGTCGGCGTAGATGACTCAGTAGTATTCGAAGTAGGCTGTGATTGATTGTTGAGTGAACATGGTGAAACTTGTGGTGGATACGAAGTTTGTTGAATAAGTACACTGCTAACATTCAAACCATACATATTCTGATTGTTAGTAGCAAAAGCTGTTTGAAATGGTGCATGAGCCGACTTAGGCGGTGTGTAGCCATTTGGACAGTACATTTTGGTGTCTTGAACTTGTTTAGACCTTTTGACTTTGTTTAACAACTCTAGTTCTTCTTCCTGAAGTCTTGCAATAAACGAGTTCACTGTAGCAGTAGCTAATTCTCCACTAGTTTTCATAGTTAATACAAAACTATTCCATTCTAATGGTAATACTCCAGCTAGACATGTCACTTTGTCTTTCTCTTCAATAGTTACATCATGCTTATGTATTTCAGCTAGCAAATGACGATATATTTCAACCAATTCTGTAATAGACTCTCCAACTTGCCAGTGAAAATGATCAAACTCAGCTTTTAGCTCTAAGCCTTTTCTAGTTCTGTAAGATGAATTTCCTTCATTAAAAGTACGAAGTGCTTCCCATATCTTGAATGAATTATCATGACACAGAAATTGATGGAAAATCGGACCATCAAGAGCACTTGTCAAATTACAGTACATCTTTTTCTCCAAGTTATACTCCTCACGTTCTTCAGAAGGCATGTTATGTAACGTATACAACTCATTCGTAACTGGTGAACGTGGCCATTGAAATTCGGTTTAAATGTACTTCCAAAGCTTTGTGTCCTGACCATCAGACCAAATCTTAAACCTCGAATTCCAAGTAGAATAATTATCCATTTTCAGTAACCTCGGACATTTCGTACCACTTCCTGATTCACTCTCAGCAAGAAGTAATCGTTGAGTCATATTCGTAATGCTCTGAACTAACAGTGCGGCCAATGCGTAATCATTTGAATTAAACATCTTGAAAACTTTACCAAAGGGTAAACCTTGCGGTTCGGGTTATCAATCGTACGTGTGATAGTATCAACCGTACGTGTGAAAGTATCAACCGTACATGTCACAGAATCAAGCGTACGTGTTACTACTTAACCAACAAAACCGAACATAAGTAACAACCGTGCAAGTGAAAATCAACCGTGTGATTACTCGTACATGTCACAATCAACCGTTTGATCACTCGTGTGATCAGACTGTAGTCACTTAACCTCAAAAGGTTATGCTAATCCGTGCGTGTGAGTTCACGAGTGACGATCAACCGTGTGGTCAACCGTGCGTGTGATCAAAAAGTTTGACCCACTCGTGTGAACTACTGTTCAGCTCAATTCACCCAAAAACCCTAAAAATTGATGTTAAACCTCAATTTCTTCGTCCAAAAGCTGGATTAGCACTAAACAAACATAAATACACTCTCTAATTACAATTACACACGTAAAAATGATTCCTTTTTAATTAAAATCACTTTTATCTCAAAAACCCAAATAATAAACCCTATTAATCACCAAAAATCACTTGATGATGTTGAAATCACAACCAACGCTCTGATACCAATGATGAAACATGACTAGGAACTTCGAGATCAACAGGTTTAATTCACACTAAGGCGGAATTAGTGAATCAAACCAATCAAAGTGAATATGGGTAGCTTTTTGGGATTAAATTAGTCAAAGCACAACAAGGATTGTGATTAGATTAATGCCTAGAGCTATTATTCACTACCAGGAGTGATTTGGGTTGAGAGAGAATCGGATCAGGTGAACCAGATTTGAGTGATTGTGTGTGAGAGAGGCTTAACCTAAAATGAAGAACATAAGACTTTGTATACCCCTGCTGTTGACTCACCCGTACGAGTCATCCATCACACGTACAAGTTGGCTTCATTAGCTGTACGGGTGATCACTCACTCATGTCTTCTCATTCAGGTTATAATTATGACTTAGCTCAGCATCAACCGTGCGTATGAGCCTGTCAGCCGTACGAGTGATGCTTCACTCGTACGTCTGACTAAGTCTAACATAGTCAAACATCCGTATCGCGTTCCTGCAGTACCTGTAACCATATACAAACAAAGATAGGATAATAACGAGCGATCATGGTATCCCATAAACTGAAGTACTAATCACAAACGTAGGCAAGATGTCTAGGGACTAACAGAACATGCATCAACATTAACCATGATTTTTAGATATAGTTTCATGTTCATAAGAAAAATCATTTTCCCAGAAGAACAACTTTTAAATCAAAGTTTATCATAGTTTTTAATTAACTAAGCCAAAACAGCCCACGGTGTTACTACGACGGCGTATATCCGGTTTTACGGTGTTTTTCGTGTTTTCCGGTTTTAAATCATTAAGTTAGCATATCATATAGATATAGAACATGTGTTTAGTTGATTTTAAAAGTCAAGTTAGAAGGATTAACTTTTGTTTGCGAACAAGTTTAGAATTAACTAAACTATGTTCTAGTGATCTCAAGTTTAAACCTTCGAATAAGGTAGTTTTATATATATGAATAGAATGATGTTATGAACATCATTACTACCTCAGGTTTTGTGGATAAACCTACTAGAAATTAGAAAAATAGATCTAGCTTCAAAGGATCCTTGGATGGCTTGAAAGTTCTTGAAGCAGAATCATGACACGAAAACAAGTTCAAGTAAGATTTCCACTCGAAATAAGATTGTTATAGTTATATAAATTGAATCAAAGTTTGAATATGAGTATTACCTTATATTATAAAGATATCTTACTGTAAATAAGAAAAATTTCTTGAGGTTGGATGATCACTTTACAAGATTGGAAGTAACCTAGCAAACTTGGAAGTATTCTTGATTTTACGAAACTAGAACTTATAGAATTTATGAAGAACACTTAGAACTTGAAGATAGAACTTAAGAGAGATCAATTAGATGAAGAAAATTGAAGAATGAAAGTATTTTTGGGTATTTTTGGTCGTTGGTATATGGATTAGATATAAAGGATGTGTAATTTTGTTTACTTGCAAAGAAGTCATGAATGATTACTAATATCTTTGTAATTTTATGAGATATTTCATGCTAGTTGCCAAATGATGGTTCCCACATGTGTTAGGTGACTCACATGGGCTGCTAATAGCTGATCATTGGAGTGTATATACCAATAGTACATACATCTAAAAGCTGTGTATTGTACGAGTACGAATACGGGTGCATACGAGTAGAATTGTTGATGAAACTGAACGAGGATGTAATTGTAAGCATTTTTGTTAAGTAGAAGTATTTTGATAAGTGTATTGAAGTCTTTCAAAAGTGTATGAATACATATTAAAACACTACATGTATATACATTTTAACTGAGTCGTTAAGTCATCGTTAGTCGTTACATGTAAATGTTGTTTTGAAACCTTTAGGTTAACGATCTTGTTAAATGTTGTTAACCCATTGTTTATTATATCTAAAGAGATGTTAAATTATTACATTATCATGATATTATGATATATTAATATATCTTAGTATGATATATATACAGTTAAATGTTGTTATAACGATAATCGTTACATAAATGTCTCGTTTCAAAATCATTAAGTTAGTATTCTTATTTTTACATATGTAGTTCATTGTTAATACACTTAATGACATGTTTACTTATCATTTATTATGATTAAACATAGTGTATCAATATCTTAATATGATTCATATGTATTTAGTAAGACGTTGTTATAACGATAATCGTTATATATACCGTTTTGAGTTTCTTAATTCAATAAACTCAATTTTATGTATATAACTCATTGTTAAAATACCTAATGAGATACTTACATATCATAATATCATGTTAATTATATATATAATCATATATATGTCATCATATAGTTTTTACAAGTTTTAACGTTCGTGAATCACCGGTCAACTTGGGTGGTCAATTGTCTATATGAAACCTATTTCAATTAATCAAGTCTTAACAAGTTTGATTTCTTAACATGTTGGAAACACTTAATCATGTAAATATCAATTTCATTTAATATATATAAACATGGAAAAGTTCGGGTCACTACATTATTGGTGGTACTGGTACCGATGTTGGTGGTACTGTTGGTGTCGGTGATGTTGTTGAAGCTGTTAAGTTTTGCACCATATTCTCCAAATTTATTACTCGAGCGCGAAGCTCGTTGACTTCTTTTATTATTTCGAGATGATTGGCGGTTTGAGCAAGCGGGTGAATAAGGTTTAGGATTGTAGAGATTATGTAACCGTTGCGAGATATCTTGGCAATGAGGGTGAAAATGGTGTTTCAGATTGGTTCGCCGGTGAGTGCTTCAGGTTCATCGCCAAGAGGTGAATTCGGTTGGTGGAAAGGATCGCCTTCTTCTCGTCTCCATTGATTAAGTCGACTACGAACCCATCAGAAGAATTGGGGATGGTTGATTGGTTGATTCATTCTGGTGACGCTGCCTCCGGAGCTTAGGTGAACATCCATGTCAGAATAGCTGTTAGGTTCCGAAGAACTTGAACTAGTGACGAGTCCCATTTCGTACTTTTGAATAAAGGATTTTTCAATATGAAATGATTTTCGGCTATCGGATGGTATTCTAATTACATAGAATATCTATATATATAGAACAAAAGATTTCATAGATTACGGAGGAATTTACGGCATATGTCAGGCAAATCTACAGTAACAGATACGTTAGGATATGAATTATCAGATACGCTAAGATATGAATTTTGTCTATACACTATTCATGCAATCAATGCAGTAAGATGTGTCTAGACTAGGAATGATAAGCAGGTAATTTCCTAAGGATGATAAGTAGATGATTTTCGACACGAAATGATAAGCAAAACTTTGACATGCAGACACGGTCGAAGTCCAGACTCACTAATGCATCTAAACAACTATCAGTTAGACACAGTAATACAAGACCTGGTTCGCTAAGACCACCGCTCTAATACCAACATTAAGGACCCGTTTATACCGATTATAAATGATTCACAATAGTTTATTTCATTGCGAGGTATTTGACCTCTATATGATACATTTTACAAACATTGCATTCATTTTTGAAAGACAAACTTTAATTACATCGAAAGTTGACAGGCATGCATACCATTTCATAATATATCCAAATTATCAATGACTTAATAATAATCTTGTTGAACTCAATGACTCGAATGCAACGTCTTTTGAAATATGTCATGAATGACTCCAAGTAATATCTCTAAAATGAGCAAATGCACAACGGAAGATTTCTTTCATACCTGAGAATAAACATGGTTTAAAGTGTCAACCAAAAGGTTGGTGAGTTCATAAATTTATCATAATGAATCATTTCTATTTATATAATAGACTACAAAATACTCATATTTAGAAAACAATCTATGCAGGTCTACTCCTGCTGTAAAATCATTCATATAAAGAACACCGAAACCTTTCAAAATAACTCACCAATGGTAGCTAGTGCGTAGTGCAATGCAAAATCATCTCACCGTGGTAGTTAATATAATATAATTTTACAACGGTAGCTAATGCGTAGTGCAATGCAAAATCATCTCACCGAGGGTAGCTAAAACGGTAGCTAGTGTGTAGTGCAATGCAAAATCATCTCACCATTACTAACTACTAAATCGAACCATAAACAATATTACAACGGTAGCTAGTGCAATGCAAAATCATCTCACCGAGGGTAGCTAAAACGGTAGCTAGTGCGTAGTTCAATGCAAAATCATCTCACCATTACTAACTATTAAATCGAACCATTTCGGTAGCTAGTGCGTAGTGCAATGCAAAATCATCTCACCGATGGTCGATAATACAATCTTTATAGAAATCTAACCTCTGAATCCAAATAATTCTATCATAGAATGTAGTTTTGAATACTTGTGTCTATTTCGTCAATCATTTATAAAAGCAGTTCATGTATTCTCAGTTTAAAAATATATCTCAAAAACATTTAATAAAGTAGTTATCAAAACAGCGCATGTATTCTCAGTCCCAAAAATGTAAAGAGTAAAAGGGAATCAAATGAACTCACAATACGATATTTTGTAGTAAAAATATGCATACGACGATACTGAACAATGCAGGGTTTGCCTCGGATTCACGAACCTATATCAGGTATATATATTAACACATATACTTGTAATCGAACAACTTTATATATATATATATATATATATATATATATATATATATATATATATATATATATATATATATATATATATATATTTATTAGTTATATCAATTTTATATTATTAACCTATATATTTCATATATTTACTTTATATATTTAAAATAGGTACAAAGATTAATTTTGTTATGTTAAATGTATTTAATACATTTTTGTATACATATATATATCGTTTGTTTGTTAAAATTATATTAATACTAAAATAATATTAGAAATGATAAAAATAATGATAATGATAATAGAGTAAAAAAATAATACTTTTAATATTAATGATAAAATGATGACTTTAATAAGAATGATACTTTTAAAAAGTGTTAATTTTAATAATAATAATAATAATAATAATAATAATAATAATAATAATAATAATAATAATAATAATAATAATAATAATAATAATAAATATAATAATAATTATAATTATAATAACAATTATGTTAATAATAATTATAATAATTATATCAAATGTTAATAATACCTAAAAGAGTTGTGTTTTGGCCCAATTAAAACCCAATTCACCGTAGACCAAATGGAAATTGAGGCCTATTACTCCTATCAGTCCACTGGTAACAATCGACCCAAATAAACAATCAATTAAAGGTTTAATACCCCAATTGGTTTAACAGATTTATTTACTCCATCTATAATTCTGTTGTTGCCTCAAAAGTAGATCGAGCATAATAAAATCCCAACTCAGAAGAAAATCGCAGCTCAAGGTTTCTTTGATTCACTACACAATCGATCGATCTGGCAACACTTATCAGTGTATAGTCAGTCTTCGATTTATCATCCTCATCGTTATTGAATCAATAGGAAGATTCAAGTAGTTGCTGTTCAATTTATGAAGCAATCAACAATCGATAATTATAGGTACTGCATCATTTATCATCATCATCGATCTAATTATCATCGATTATTATCATTACCGATTCACTACAGAGAACAGAACCCGTAAATGGTGTTCCTTTTATTTATTTACTTATTTATTTATATAATTATATATTTTTATTATCCATCATCGTTCATCGAAAGTTGTAAACCAATTCATTCAGCTTTACTGCGATGTAATCTATCTGTTGGTTCATATATGAAAGATTGAAGTATTATGTTTTCTTTTGTTAAATTGTAAATAGGTCCGACTTGATTTGTGTAACAAATTTGATGGTGCGTTGTGGGGGAGGTTGGAAGTTTGTTTGCTGATATTGAATGAGAAAGCAGCAGTAATTTTTGGTGAGTTTGTTGTGTTTCATTTCTCGGACAAAAATATGCTCACTATCAACGGTAATGGGTTTTGATTTGTTTTCATCTTTAATTGTTTGAAACAGAAAAATAGAATTATACAGCAGGTTAAAAGAAGGTCGATGGTGGTAGGTTTAATGGTTATTTGTTGAGGTGGTTTTGCGATGGCTTTAACAGGAATTAGGAATCATAATTAGCTGCAGTTGCAGGTGCAAGGGAAGTGGTTTCATTTGGATTGGTAATCAAGTAGCTGGATAGTATAATTAGAATAGGCAATACTAATTAATCTTATGGGTTTTGCAGGTTCAGAATCATAACAGTTAACAGAAAAAGATTAAACGTGAAACGAAGTGGCGTGTTGTGGTGTTTACCTTCGTTCAGGAATAGAAGAATAGTATGAATTTGAAAGTGTAGTTGGGTATTGGACAGAAATAAAAGGACCAGGAGCAGATGGTGATTCTTGTTTAGCTGTTTTTGGTCGATTGAAATAGATGCACTTGTAATAGAAGTATATGGCAGATGTAGGTGTTGGAAGTTCATAGCCACAAGGATATGATGGTGGTGACTTGGTTCTTGAACCCGAACAGAACAAGATGTGCAACCGGGTGTTACAAGAGAAGAAAATAGGAGTGGGTGTTTGTATGTTATGCATATGTATAACTATATTATAAATGTAATAGTGGGCAAGAGAGAGGAATTTTCAATCAGGGAAAAGAAACAAAATATATAAAAGTAGATTGTGATCAACTGAATTTAACCTCATCTGATGAAAATCGAATTTTTATGTACTGGATTAGATTTTTAGGCACAGAAACAAAAGATTAGAATAGCTGGATCGTGACATCAAACAGAAAGTTTGATTCTGCATAATTTTATTCCTAATTAAAACTTAATTTTAATAATTAGTAAATGTAAATAAATATATTAATAAAATAAAATTATTAATAAAAAAATACTGATAATTATAATAATAAATAATAATAGTAATAATAATAACATTACTAATCAAATAATATTAATAATAATAATAAAATAATATGATAATATTGTTAATAATCATAATGAAGTAATAATAATAATATTAGTATAACAACTATATTTTTATCTTGTAACCACATTATATTAATATACAATTTATTAATTTATGTAATATTTAATAATTACATAATACATTATATGATAATATTCGTTGAATATTTTGAAGCGACCCGTCCTAATCCATAAGGACGAATACAATAACATATAATTACATCGCGAGGTATTTGACCTCTATATGATACATTTTATAAACATTGCATTCGTTTTTAAAAGACAAACTTTCATTACATCGAAAGTTGACAGCATGCATACCATTTCATAATATATCCAACTATAATTGACTTAATAATAATCTTGATGTACTCAATGACTTGAATGCAACGTCTTTTGAAATATGTCATGAATGACTCCAAGTAATATCTCTAAAATGAGCAAATGCACAGTGGAAGATTTCTTTCATACCTGAGAATAAACATGCTTTCGAGTGTCAACCAAAAGGTTGGTGAGTTCTTTAGTTTATCATAAACATTCATTTCCATCATTTTAATAGACTACAAGTTTTCATATATTTAATTGTACACGTAACCCGAGTACAAAATAACACGCGTAACCCGCGAATTAAAAATCATTCATATGGTGAACGCTTGATAACCGACTTAACTTTAATGCATAGAATATCCCCAAACAGAACCTCTCGTTTATATAATAATAATCTCGAAGTACTAAAGCATCCGTACCCCGGATGGGACTTGTCGAGGTTCATAGATCTATCTTTAGGATTCGCGTCAATTAGGGACCATACCCGTTTCCTAATTATTAGGTTACCAAGCTAAAAAGGGGTGATATTCAATATTCATAATCTAGCCATAGAATGTAGTTTTTGATCACTTGTGTCTATTTCGTAAAACATTAGTAAAATCAGCGCATATATTCTCAGTCCCAAAAATATATATAAAAAGGGAGTAATGAAACTCACAATACTGTATTTTGTAGTAAAAATACATATGACAGCAATGAACAACTGAACAATACAGGGTTGGCCTCGAATTCACGAACCTATATCATTCATATATGTATTAAAACATATATCAAGTTCATATATTAATAATATTAATATACTTGTTATATTTAATGATTCATATGTCATGTTTAATAAGTAACTTAGATATATTTATTTTATATATCTTGAATAATTAATTAATGTTTATTAAAAATATAATAATAGAGTTAGGTTATTTGTTTTAAATATGGTTTTATATATCTAATATTTATTTTAATAATAATAATGATACTAGTAATAATATTAAAAGTGATAATAATAATAATGATAATACTAATTATTATTAATGGTAGTGTTAGTAATAATATTGATAATAATGATATTAATAATTAATAGCTCATTTGAATCATAATTTTATCCATAGATTGTAAATCCATAAATTTATATATATACTTAATATTATTTAACAAAATATAATTTTCATATTCGAAGTTTCGAATTTACATTTGTAACAATACTTTTTAAATCAAAATTTTTACTTAAGCTTAATTATATTACTTAAATCATAACTTAATTATAATACTTTTACTTCATAACATTCTTCATAATATACTAATATCCTAAGATTTTAACGGTTTTAAGTCTATACGTACATATATATAAATACTCTATTTATAAATTTTCATGACCATAGCTATGTTATTCATATCCTAATCAATATAAAATTTATAGTTATATACATACTTACTTATTTAATATCATATGACTTTAGTTCATAAACTTCTAGTACTAAATATTAACGATAATCTTATTTGTAAATATAGTCGTAATAATAATAGTAATAACAATCATAATAATAACAATAATAATAATTAATAATAATAATAATAATAATAATAATAATAATAATAATAATAATAATAATAATAATAATAATAATAATAATAATGATATTTGAAGGATTACAACCTTTGTAGAAAGCTTTTAAAAAAATACGCCACTAGATGGACTCGAACCCATGACCTCTTGAATACCCGTTAATACTCCTAACCATCTGGGCTGTGCCTGTTTTCTGAATTAAAACAGAATCTATTTGTTTTCAACCCGTATTCTTTTAATACTTTCTTCTTCAAAATTCTAAATGATTGATGAACTTTAAAACTACGAATCAGGCGTATTTTTATTCTTTCAATTAATAATAACAATTCAATATCACTTGTTTATATTAATTGGAAATGAAAGAAACAAATAAAAATAATAAATAAATAAAAAAAATAAACCTGAGTGCTGCTGCTGTCGCAGGTTTGAAAAAAAAAAATTAATGATTTTGATTTTTAGAATGTTATAGACTATGAGCTCAACATGAAATTCATTTTAAATCATTCCTAAAATCTAATGGAATCGTCAATTTAACTGAAAACATCACATAAAGTTCGAATTCGATTGAAGAACAAAAGTTGACTTTTTTAAAACTAAAACTTTGACTCAGAAATTCGTGATTAATATATAGAGTTGGAACTTCAATTTTTGCAGGAAGTTTAAGTGAAAGAATCCTAACAATACTATATTTAAGGATTTTGAAGTTGAATTCGAATTCAATGTTTTTGTAATTTAAATAAGAAACAGGGTAACCGGGTTGTAAAAGAAGAACTCGATTTATAAAATTGATTTCAGGCAGTTTTTGTATGATTTTTGAGGGGGAATACATTGAGATAATTCATTAACTAATAACATACCACTGATTAATTTATAGAATTGAATTTGATCGTACCTATTTTCTTTAAGAGACAAAACAAGAATGGAGGAAAAAAAATACAGTTTGATTAGGATGGATAATAATTTTTGGCTTGTAATATAACTGATTGGTACGACTTATGATAATCACCTACAGAATGAAAATGATTGAGAACAGATTCGTACCTATTCTTGTTGTTTTTTTAAACTATAAGGAATATAATTATATTAATTAATAATAATTATATTCATAATACAGATTAATAAAAATACTGATAATAATATTAGGAATACTGTATTTATATATTTATATCTTAGTGTACACGTATTTATCAATATATATATATATATATATATATATATATATATATATATATATATATATATATATATATATATATATATATATATATATAACTGAAATTAGTATTTGTTTATGTATTTATGTATATCTGAATATATATCAGTATTTATATATATGTATTTATATCTTTATTTGTATTTCTCTTATATTTATATATTTATTTTTATAGATCATGATTAATCTTTTAATAATAATAATATCCTTAATATTTTAACTAGTAGTAATATAAGTATAATATTAATATTGTTACTAATGATAATGATAATAATTATTATGAAATATATAACACCAATATTATTTATAGCAATAATACTAATTATACTAATATTATTAATAATAACATTAATACTAATAATAATAATAATAATAATAATAATAATAATAATAATAATAATAATAATAATAATAATAATAATAATAATAATAATAATAATAATAATAATAATATATCAATTTATATATATCAACTTTCATATTTATGTATTATCTATTGCTATTAATAATATATCTAATATTGACTTTAATAAAAATATTTTTATTATTAATGGTACTAATAATATTTATAATAAAATTAATTTTACTGATAATAATAATGAAAGTAATGAAAATAATATTAATATAGCATTTACACTTAAAATTATAATTAACTTTAATATGTTACAATTTATCAATTATATAATTTTTACTAATAATATAATATATTGAATCTTTAGTATTTATTTATTATTTATATTTAATATTTCTTATGTATAGAATTTATACATATATATACATATATATATTCATATGTATATATATTTACATATTTATTTACACACAATTGTTCGTGAATCGTCGGGAATAGTCAAGGTCAAATGATTTCATGAAACAGTTCAAAAGTTTTAAGATTCAACGTTACAGACTTTGCTTATCGTGGTCGAAATCAAATAAAGATCAAGTTAAAATTTGATCGGAAATTTCCGGGTCGTCACAGTACCTACCCGTTAAAGAAATTTCATCCCGATATTTGATTGGGATGATCATTGCTGACAATAAATATGTTTTCATGACTCATATGAGTTGAAAATTAAAGTTTTATCACCATCAAGTAATATGGATAAAACAATTCGTTTATATGAAGAGTACAAGTGAAGCTATCACAAAAGAGTGAAATGAGGAAATAAAGTTTCGTCATAACTTTTGACGTAGATAGGGTTGATTTTCAGAGTTCAAGGGATTTGAAGAAAATCTTTGAAATCTGAATAAGATCTGATTTCCTCGGGATTAAGGAAATTAGGATCTCTCTAATTAAATGCAGAAATCTGCCTTGATTTCTTTATCGGTTATTTCACTATAAATTAACTTCTTCCGTTCCATTATTTTCACCACTCCTATACTAAATTCCCAAATTCAAAAGATTGTGAAAATACTTAATCAAGTTCTTATTCCTGTCCTTATTCTTACTATCTCAACAATCATTCTCCTTTTTCAACTACCACCAGAGGAATCTGTTTTCTTCTACTTCGCCCTTGGGGTTATAATGTTTTTAATTCTCCCGTGTCTTTATGTTGCGATAAACATTGATATACACGGTTTGTAATTTATGTGTTGTTATCGGGCTCTATATTCTCCCTTATATTTCGGAGCTCTTTGCCTTTTTATTCTCTTCTCAACTTTAAGTCAAGCGAATTGTGATGACCCAGCAATTTCCGACCAAATTTAAACTTATTCTTAATATGATTCCGACACGATAAGCAAAGTCTGTAATGTTGAAATCTTAAAAACTTTGAACTGTGTTTAATATATTCATTTGACCTTCGACTAGTTTCGATGATTCACGAATAACTATTTGTAAATAGATACATATATATTTAAAAATGTAAATATGTATATTTTAATATAATTTGAAATATTATATTATGTAGTTACTAGAATTAATTTGGTAAAATAAAATGATATAAGTAATAATAAAATTTATTAATAAACTAAATATATATAAGTATATTGAAAATATATATTTAGTTTCGAATTCATTCTGTAAACAATAGTAGCACTCGTTCATCATTCGATGGTTAATTAAGCAAGTTTAATTCAAACTTATGTAATTTTAAAATAAACGGTGATACGAAAATGAGTTCTATAAATTATAGGCTTATTAAATATATATTTAGGAGTTATTTGTGAAGTTTTACACTTAGCATATTTTACTTGGGGTTGGGAGCTAATAATTAATTAAATTTTTATTTAATAAATTTAAACAGTTATTGACCGAATTCTTTTAAAATAATGACTAAAATAAATAAGTTTAATTACTGTAAAAATTTGGTATTTTTTCCGAGGACTTTTAATTCATCACTAATTTATCAACAGGGTACGAAATATTATGCCTAATAAAACTGTCGGTAGATATTTACAGCCAACTATTGATTAATCACGTTTAAGAATGTATAGACATATTATATAGTATATTAAACTTTCTATATTACTTTTCCACTTTTGGAATCACATAAACACCACCCGTGAATGGATTTGATTATTGAATCTCACTGTTTTACTTTTCTCCTATCTATATCTTATTATATATACATAAAACAGGTGGTTGACAGTATCAATGAAACCCACCACTCAAACCATTTGCATTTCTGTATTATGATTATGATTCAGACACAATGCGAAAACTTCAAGAACACCACCTCCTTTCTCTCCATCTTCATCTCTCTCTATCTCTATCCACGACCGAGAACCACCTTCATCACCGCCGGTTATCACCCATCATCACCACAACCTTGAAAACCGCCACATGCTATGCTGCTAATTGATGTTCCTGTTTACTTCTGTTCGCCAACAAAAACTACCAAAAACAAAACCTATTTAAACCCCAACCACCTTCTACTACCCGATAAATATTCCTGTTTTTGTTTTTGGTCAAGTAACACGAACACCATCACCTTCATTAAATCAAACGCTATTCCATCACCACCGTAAACCACCTGCAAACTTAATGTATTCATTTATTTTTCTTGCTTTGACCAACAAACAGCGAAGGCTATTTTTTTCTGTTTCTTGTACGAACCCAAACCCTTGATTCTTGTTGATCACCAACATTTGATCACCTTGATAAACCACATAGCCACCACCATTTTTTTTTTACTTCTGCTGCTGTTAATTTGAGTCGAAATTGACCCTTTGATGATCGACCTTGCTGCTACAAACCTGTTTGGTGTCTGCTGCTAATAACTGAAGCCAAGAACATTTTTTTTCTCAATCTTATATTCGTTCCTCAAACCGAGAGGATAACGTTGATAATTATAGAGATGATAATTATGTTAATGATGATGATTATGTTACTAATTATAATGATGATTATGATGATGGTGGTGAGATGAAAACGAAGGATAACATTATGATGATGGACGGTTATGATCGTAATGTTGACATGATATTGAAGAAGATGATGTAAGTGATGATACTTATTTTACGAAAAGGGTTGATTGATAATAATAGTTGTTGTTGCTGTTACCCTTTTCCCTGACAAGAACCCACCACAAAGGAAAAAAAACTATTTGTTTTCTTTAGTTATTCCAAACATTCACGATCCATCCATAGAAGGCTTTATACTTGGGCCGTAAATTTTATTTGATAGTTGGGCTGCAATATATTTTCGGACGTTTAGATTTGGGCTGCTGCTATACCATTATTTATACTGTTGTTTGAAGAACATCATCGGCTAATCATCACCTGCACGATGACTTTGTTGTATATATATTATTTTCTTTCTAACGGTTCATGCGAAGATTCGATGGATGATGTGTTGTTGGAAGGATGATGATGACGTACGATTGACGGTGAGAAGCTTGATGATGATATAATTGTAATTCTTTGATGATGATGATGGTATCTGGTAAACGAAAAAGATGATAATTATGATATGTATATGATCATAGTTATTCGATGATGATCCGGATGATGATGAATGTGATGTTGTGTAAAACAAGTGGATATTGATGATGATGATCACGATACAATGATGATGATGAGAACGAGATGACAATGAGCATGAATGATGTATGTGATGATGTCGATAATAATGATACGTATTAATGGTGATGACGATGTTAATATGTGATGATGAGTTAAATGATAATGATAATGATACATGAAAATGATGATGATGATGGTATATCTTTTTACCATTATTATGATTCTTATTATTATTATTATTTTATCATAATTATTATTAATATTATTATTTTTATTATGATTATGAATCGAGTATGATGATAACGATAATGAAGAGCATGATGATCATGGACGACGGTGATGATGAATGACGATTATGATCGATGACGTTTAGGAGGGTATAACTCTCATTATCATAAAATTTTATTATTGTTTATCATCATCATCATTATTATTATTATTATTATTATTATTATTATTATTATTATTATTATTATTTTTTTTTTTTTTTTTTTAACATTAATATTATTATTTTTACATTATTAGTTTTATTATCATTTTTAATGTTACTAGTATCATTATTATTTTAATAACAACTATATTATTATTATTATTATTATTATTATTATTATTATTATTATTATTATTATTATTATTATTATTATTATTATTATTATTATTATTATTTTTATTATTATTATTATTATCAGTATTACTACTAATATTATTATCATTCCTACAATAAAAAAATTAGTCATATAGAAATATACTTAACTAAACTATGTTAATATTTTTATTTATTTAAAGTATATAAAATAAATACATTTAATTAAGTTATTAATGAAACACATAATTTATTAAAAATAACAAGTATATCACTAATAATATATAAATTCGTTCGATTACAATTATATGCGTTAATATATATATATATATATATATATATATATATATATATATATATATATATATATATATATATATATATATATATATATATATATATATATATATATATATATATATATATATATATAATTGTTATAGGTTCGTGAATCCGAGGCCAAACCTGCATTGTTCAGTTGTTCAATGTCGTCGTATGTATTTTTACTACAAAATACATTAGTGTGAGTTTCATTACTCCCTTTTTAAATGCTTTTGCAATATATATTTTTGGGACTGAGAATACATGCACTGTTTTTATAACTATTTTACGAAATAGACACAAGTAATTGAAACTACATTATATGGTTGAATGATCGAAGCCAAATATGCCCCTTTTTGCTTCGTAACCTAAGAATTAGTAAACCAGTCTACTAATTGACGCGAATCCTAAAGATAGATCTATTGGGCCTAACGAACCCCATCCGTTGGAGCTGATGTTTTAGTACTTCGATGTTGTTTTATCATGTCCGAAGGATTTCCCGGAATGATAGGGGATGTTGTTATATGCATCTTGTTAATGTCGGTTACCAGGTGTTCAATCCATATGAATGAATATTTTTGTCTCTATGCTTGGGACGTATATTTATGAGAAATGAAAATCTTGTGGTCTATTAAAATGATGGAAATGATTATTTATGTTAAACTAATGAACTCACCAACCTTTTGGTTGACACTTGAAAGCATGTTTATTTTCAGGTATGAAAGAAATCTTCCGCTGTGCATTTGCTCATATTAAAGATATTACTTCGAGTCGTTCATGACATATTTCAAAAGACGCTGCATTCGAGTCGTCGAGTTCATCAAGATTATTACTAAGTCAATTATAGTTTGATATATTATGAAATGGTATGCATGTCGTCAATTTTCGATGTAATGAAAGTTTGTCTTTTAAAAACGAATGCAATGTTTGTAAAATTGTATCATATAGAGGTCAAGTACCTCGCGATGTAACCAAATATAATGTATTCGTCCAGATGGATTAGGACATGTCTCTACAGGTGGTATCGGAGCGGTGGTCTTAGCGAACCAGGTCTTGCATTAGTGTGTCTAACTGATAGTCGTTAGGATGCATTAGTGAGTCTGGACTTCGACCGTGTCTGCATGTTAAAAGTTTTGATTATCATTTTTGTCGGAAATCATCTGCTTATCATCCTTAGGAAATTACCTGCTCATTACTCTTAGTCTAGACACGTTTTACTGCATTGACTGCATGAATAGTGTATAGACAAAATTCATATCTTAGCGTATCTGTTACTGTTGACCTTGCCTGATATCTCTCGTAAATTTCTCCGTAATTTAAGGGATCCTGGTGCTATATATATCTATGCATATTATGAATTGAGAATACATCCAACTATCAATTGCTATCACTAAACTCTTCATATCAAAAATCTTTCCTGTGATCGCGTAAGATGGCCTCTACGAATCGACCACGTTCCTATGACTCTGAAGACAGCGTGACAGGGGCACACCAACCAATCAACTACCGTGATTACTGGATAAAATGGGGGTGGGTTCGCGACATACTCACCCTATGGAGAAGGGAAGAAGGTACTCCATATCATGAACCGAATCTACCACCTAACCTTGGAGTACTCGACCCGCTCACCGGCGAACCTGTTCGCAACACCGTTTATACCCTTTTTGCAAGAATTTTTCGTCTTGTGGCTACCATTAATGGAACTAGAGAAGATAGCCGACCTCTACCGCACACTGATAACCAACCAGGGTTAGTAGAAGAAGTTAAATAACTCCGAGCTCGAGTGTTAACTTTAGAGAGCACGGTACACAATTTGCAAGCACCAGCAGTATCACCAACACCAGTAACATCACCAGCCTCAGCACCAACAGCACTAGTACCACCAACAACAACATCCGCATCACCAGCTTCGACATCTCATTCTGTACCTCGAGTATAATCATCATTCTACATGACGTTCTACATCATTTATATTCGTTCGACATAGCGATTATGTAATCTCTAATGTTTTAAAGATTATATATCCTTGTTCTAACAGTAAATCAAATGAGTTTAATATCATATTGACTCATTAAATCCATGATTACATCTGAAGAGAATATATATGTAAGTATATTTTCATAAAGATTGTAATTAAAAATTCTTTTGTACAAACGATTAATGGTGAAAATATTTTAACGGGTAGGTAATACCCGAGAAATATTTAGATTTCACATTAATAAGTTACATTGTATATTCTTCGAATCTGATTCAACAGTCATTTACTATCCTACTTACATCCACAGATATACGAATCCGTTCACCGCAGAATAACTATTTTCATCCAATTTCATATTTGGATTTTGATTTATCAGAATCCAACAAGTGGCATAATGAAGAAAACATTGGACAAAATAAAATTTGTTAGAAACAAACAAATTAACTATGAGAAATTTTGTTAAGAATCCACGCTAACTGTTCCTAGCTAACTGTTAATTCCGTATTACCTTTTATTTATCGTACTTTATTTATTGCATTTATTTATCGCAATTTTAATTCTCGCAATTTTATTTATCGTCATTTAATTTCTGTTATTTATTTTACGCACTTTAAATATCGGGACACGTATACAAGGTTTTGACATATCATATCGACGCATATATATATATTATTTGGAATAACCATAGACATTTTATATGCAGTAATGCTGGAGTTAGCTATACAGGGTTGAGGTTGATTCTACAATAATATATATAGTTTGAGTTGTGATTGAGTCTGAGATATGTACACGGGTCACGATACGTATTAATTAATTCGAATATTATATATTAAACTATATATGAATTATTGGACTGTTAACTGTGGACTATCAATTGTGGACTACCAACACTGGACAATTAAAATGAATTAAAATATTGATTATAACATATGAAACTAAAAAAAAAAAAAAAATTCTTCAAGTTTGCCACTTGATTTCATCCTAAACCTCATTGTATCTTGACGATTACAATCTGCGTTCAAACCTTTCACGATTCTTGAAAACGCCACAATCGAAAGGATGAACCAACCGTACTTTATCTACGGAAGGAAAGATTTATGCATATAGTTATGCACCTGAAAAACTCTCGGAAACTGAGTAAACGTTTAACACGTAGTTGTGCTAATTCTGTTATTATTACCCAAAATAACTTGATAATTCCTTTCAAAGTAGCAAATTTTGTCACAGCTCCAGCAAGATAACTTCGACTTTTCGTTCGAAACAACCATATTATAACTTTGATATATATATATATATGCGTGCTCTTTTATTGTTACCAGGGAACCTTTCATATTCCATCATATTACCATCAGCGTTTAATCATCTAAAAACACGATTCTCCTGAAACCACCTCGAATTGATAACCGATGATTCAGATATTGTAGCATTAAATGTAGAGGAAAAAGAAAAATGGTAGATGGTCTAAACGGCCAAAAGTTTGATGATAAAGAAAGAAGTGTTAGGAACGCTCGATAGGAAATTTGGTACTGGAAAACAGATTGAGCTAACCATGAAGGAGACCAAGGACAAATTCAAGGACCAAACCCTATATTCAAAGGATCCAGGTAATTCTTGATCCGATGAAATCCTTATAGAATATCTTGCTCCAAGGTCATGTTAAAATCTTGCGGAAAATTTTTCTTCATCAACCTTCGAACTTAGAAATTCCAAAATATCATCATAAATATCTTCGATATTTCTGAGGATATTTTCATAAATATTCTCATCTAAACTTATATACCTCTTCGTGCTATCTGTAATACATTATACTGGAAATTTCTGTAAAATCTAAGTATAAACTATGAATGAATTCTGAAGTAGTGTTGGGAACTGAAACATGAGTTAGTATAATATAATGACACTTGATCAACATGATTATATTACAGTAAGTCATGCTGAGTTTCTAATGGGACGTGATGATCCACAGATCATAACGTCATCATGTGCCATGTTACATAACTCTTTTATTCTGTTTGACTTCTGAACATATCAAGAAAATATATTCTAGATAGTTCTATTCTCAGTGATTTTGGTAATTTGACAAATCAAATCGGGCTATTACATTCTTTCTTGTTTAGAACATTAAGTTCATTCGAAACTCCATATCTATGAATTCTGGACCATTATTTGCGTGACTTAAAGTCGAGAAGAGAAAATAAAAGGATGGAACTTCAAAATCTAAAGGAAACGAAGGAGATGTATTTATAGTAAAATACCAGACAAAGTAATCGAGGCAGATCACCGTATTTAATTATAGAGATCATAATTCACCGAAGAATCAAATCTTTTAGATTTCGAAGATTTTCTTTAAATTCCTTGAATTCCGAAATTCAACAAAGGCAACGTCAAAAGTTAAGCCGAAACTTTATTTCTTCAATTCACTCTTTTTGTGATAACTTCACTCATACGCTTCGGATAATCAAATTGTTTTATCCATATTCTCAGTGATGATAACACTATGTTTATCAACTCATATTCGTCATGAAAACATTTTTATTGTTAACCATGACCACCTCACTCAAATTTCAGGACGAAATTTCTTTAACGGGTAGGTACTGTGACGACCCGGCAATTTCTGACCAAATTTAAACTTATTCTTAATATGATTCCGACACGATAAGCAAAGTCTGTAATGTTGAAATCTTAAAAACTTTGAACCGTGTTTAATACATTCATTTGACCTTCGACTAGTTCCGGCGATTCACGAATAACTATTTATAAATAGATACATATATATTTAAAAATGTAAATATGTATATTTTAATATAATTTGAAATATTATATTATGTAGTTACTAGAATTAATTTTGTAAAATAAAATGATATAAGTAATAATAAAATTTATTAATAAAATAAATATATATATAAGTATATTGAAAATATATATTTAGTTTCGAATTCATTCTGTAAACAATAGTAGCACTCGTTCATCATTCGATGGTTAATTAAGCAAGTTTAATTCAAACTTATGTAATTTTAAAATAGACGGTGATACGAAAATGAGTTCTATAAATTATAGGCTTATTAAATATATATTTAGGAGTTATTTGTGAAGTTTTACACTTAGCATATTTTACTTGGGGTTGGGAGCTAATAATTAATTAAATTTTTATTTAATAAATTTAAACAGTTAATGACCGAATTCTTTTAAAATAATGACTAAAATAAATAAGTTTAATTACTGTAAAAATTTGGTACTTTTTTCGAGGACTTTTAATTCATCACTAATTTATCAACAGGGTACGAAATATTATGCCTAATAAAACTGTCGGTAGATATTTACAGCCAACTATTGATTAATCACGTTTAAGAATGTATAGACATATTATATAGTATATTAAACTTTCTATATTACTTTTCCACTTTTGGAATCACATAAACACCACCCGTGAATGGATTTGATTATTGAATCTCACTGTTTTACTTTTCTCCTATCTATATCTTATTATATATACATAAAACATGTGGTTGACAGTATCAACCAAACCCACCACTCAAACCACTTGCATTTTTGTATTATGATTATGATTCAGACACAATGCGAAAACTTCAAGAACACCACCTCCTTTATCTCCTTCTTCATCTCTCTCTATCTCTATCCACGACCGAGAACTACCTTCATCACCACCGGTTATCACCCATCATCACCACAACCTTGAAAACCGTCACATGCTATGCTGCTAATTGATATTCCTGTTTACTTCTGTTCGCCAACAAAAACTACCAAAAACAAAACCTATTTAAACCCCAACCACCTTCTACTACCCGATAAATATTCCTGTTTTTGTTTTTGGTCAAGTAACACGAACACCATCACCTTCATTAAATCAAACCCTATTCCATCACCACCGTAAACCACCTGCAAACTTAATGTATTCATTTATTTTTCTTGCTTTGACCAACAAACAGCGAAGGCTATTTTTTTCTGTTTCTTGTACGAACCCAAACCCTTGATTCTTGTTGATCACCAACATTTGATCACCTTGATAAACCACACAGCCACCACCATTTTTTTTACTTCTGCTACTGTTAATTTGAGTCGAAATTGACCCTTTGATGATCGACCTTGCTGCTACAAACCTGTTTGGTGTCTGCTGCTAATACCTGAAGCCAAGAACATTTTTTTTATCAATCTTATATTCGTTCCTTAAATCGAGAGGATAACGTTGATAATGATAGAGATGATAATTATGTTAATGATGATGATTATGTTACTAATTATAATGATGATTATGATGATGGTGGTGAGATAAAAACGAAGGATAACATTATGATGATGGACGGTTATGATCGTAATGTTGATATGATATTGAAGAAGATGATGATGTAAGTGATGACACTTATTTTACGAAAAGGGTTGATTGATAATAATAGTTGTTGTTGTTCCCTGACAAGAACCCACCACAAAGAAAAAAACTATTCGTTTTCTTTAGTTATTCCAAACATTCACGATCCATCCATAGAAGGCTTTATACTTGGGCCGTATATTTTATTTGATAGTTGGGCTGCAATATATTTTTGGACGTTTGGATTTGGGCTGCTGCTATACCATTATTTATACTGTTGTTTGAAGAACATCATCGGCTAATCATCACCTGCATGATGACGTTGTTGTATATATATTTTTTTCTTTCTAACGGTTCATGCGAAGATTCGATGGATGATGTGCTGTTGGAAGGATGATGATGACGTACAATTGACGGTGAGAAGCTTGATGATGATATAATCATAATTCTTTGATGATGATGATGGTATCTAGTAAACGAAAAAGATGATAATTATGATATGTATATGATCATAGTTATTCGATGATGATCTGGATGATGATGACTGTGATGTTGTGTAAAACAAGTGGATATTGATGATGATGATCACGATACAATGATGATGATGAGAACGAGATGACGATGAGCATGAATGATATATGTGATGAACTCGATGACAATGATACATATTAATGGTGATGACTATGTTAATATGTGATGATGAGTTAAATGATAATGATAATGATACATGAAAATGATGATGATGATGGTATATCTTTTTACCATTATTATGATTCTTATTATTATTATTATTATTATTATTTTATCATAATTATTATTAATATTATTATTTTTATTATGATTATGAATCTAGTATGATGATAACGATAATGAAGAGCATGATGATCATGGACGACGGTGATGATGAATGACGATTATGATCGATGACGTTTAGGAGGGTATAACTCTCATTATCATAAAATTTTATTATTGTGTATCATTATTATTATTATTATTATTATTATTATTATTATTATTATTATTATTATTATTATTATTGTTATTTTTTTTTTTTTTTAACATTAATATTATTATTTTTACATTATTAGTATTATTATCATTTTTAATGTTACTAGTATCATTATTATTTTAATAACAACTATATTATTATTATTATTATTATTATTATTATTATTATTATTATTATTATTATTATTATTATTATTATTATTATTATTATTATTATGATTATTATTATCAATATTACTACTAATATTATTATCATTCCTACAATAAAAAAATTAGTCATATAGAAATATACTTAACTAAACTATGTTAACATTTTTATTTATTTAAAATATATAAAATAAATACATTTAATTAAGTTATTAATGAAACACATAATTTATTAAAATAACAAGTATATCACTAATAATATATAAATTCGTTCGATTACAATTATATGTGTTAATATATATATATATAAATGTTACAGGTTCGTGAATCCGAGGCCAAACCTGCATTGTTCAGTTGTTCAATGTCGTCATATGTATTTTTACTACAAAATACATTAGTGTGAGTTTCATTACTCCTTTTTAAATGCTTTTGCAATATATATTTTTGGGACTGAGAATACATGCGCTGTTTTTATAACTGTTTTATGAAATAGACACAAGTAATTGAAACTACATTATATGGTTGAATGATCGAAGCCGAATATACCCCTTTTTGCTTGGTAACCTAAGAATTAGTAAACCAGTCTACTAATTGACACGAATCCTAAAGATAGATCTATTGGGCCTAACGAACCCCATCCGTTGGAGCTGATGCTTTAGTACTTCGATGTTGTTTTATCATGTCCGAAGGATTTCCCTGAATGATAGGGGATATTCTTATATGCATCTTGTTAATGTCGGTTACCATGTGTTCAATCCATATGAATGATTATTTTCGTCTCTATGCATGGGACGTATATTTATGAGAAATGAAAATCTTTTGGTCTATTAAAATGATGTAAATGATTATTTATGTTAAACTAATAAACTCACCAACCTTTTGGTTGACACTTGAAAGCATGTTTATTCTCAGGTATGAAAGAAATCTTCTGCTGTGCATTTGCTCATATTAAAGGTATTACTTCGAGTCGTTCATGACATATTTCAAAAGACGTTGCATTCGAGTCGTCGAGTTCATCAAGATTATTACTAAGTCAATTATAGTTGGATATATTATGAAATGGTATACATGCCGTCAATTTTCTATGTAATAAAAGTTTGTCTTTTAAAAACGAAAGCAATGTTTGTAAAATTGTATCATATAGAGGTCAAGTACCTCGCGATGTAACCAAATGTAATGTATTCGTCCAGATGGATTAGGACGGGTCTCTACACGAATAATGGTCCAGAATTTGTAGATATGAAATTCGGAATGAACATAGTTAATGTTCTAAGAAGGAAATCGTAATGGCATGATCTTGATTTGTCAAATCACCAGAATACCTCAGAAAAGACCGAATCATCAAGGAAAAGAATACAATAACATATGATTACATCGCGAGGTATTTGACATCTATATGATACATTTTACAAACATTGCATTCGTTTTTAAAAGACAAACTTTCATTACATCGAAAGTTGACAGCATGCATACCATTTCGTAATATATCCAACTATAATTGACTTAATAATAATCTTGATGAACTCAACGACTCGAATGTAACGTCTTTTGAAATATGTCATGAATGACTCCATGTAATATCTCTAAAATGAGCAAATGCACAGCGGAAGATTTCTTTCATACCTGAGAATAAACATGCTTTCGAGTGTCAACCAAAAGGTTGGTGAGTTCATTAGTTTATCATAAACATTCATTTTCATCATTTTAATAGACCACAAGATTTCATATATTTAGTTGTACACGTAACCCGAGTACAAAATAACACGCGTAACCCGCGAATTAAAAATCATTCATATGGTGAACGCTTGATAACCGACTTAACTTTAATGCATAGAATATCCCCAAACAGAATCTCACGTCTGTATAATAATAATCTCGAAGTACTAAAGCATCCGTACCCCGGATGAGACTTGTCGAGGTCCATAGATCTATCTTTAGGATTCGCGTCAATTAGGGGCCATACCCGTTTCCTAATTATTAGGTTACCAAGCTAAAAAGGGGTGATATTCAATATTCATAATCCAGCCATAGAATGTAGTTTTTGATCACTGGTGTCTATTTCGTAAAATATTAGTAAAATCAGCGCATATATTCTCAGTCACAAAAATATATATAAAAAGGGAGTAATGAAACTCACAATACTGTATTTTGTAGTAAAAATACATATGACGGCATTGAACAACTGAACAATGCAGGGTTGGCATCGGATTCACGAACCTCTATCATTCATATATGTACTAAAACATATATCAAGTTCATATATTAATAATATTAATATACTTGTTATATTTAATGATTCATATGTCATGTTTAATAAGTAACTTAGATATATTTATTTTATATATCTTGAATAATTAATTAATGTTTATTAAAAATATAATAATAGAGTTAGGTTATTTGTTTTAAATATGGTTTTATATATCTAATATTTATTTTAATAATAATAATGATACTAGTAATAATATTAAAAGTGATAATAATAATAATAATAATAATGATAATACTAATTATTATTAATGGTAGTGTTAGTAATAATATTGGTAATAATGATATTAATAATTAATAGATCATTTGAATCATAATTTTATCCATAGATTGTAAATCCATAAATTTATATATATACTTAATATTATTTAACAAAATATAATTTTCATATTCGAAGTTTCGAATTTACATTTGTAACAATACTTTTTAAATCAAAATTTTTACTTAAGCTTAATTATATTACTTAAATCATAACTTAATTATAATACTTTTACTTCATAACATTCTTCATAATATACTAATATCCTAAGATTTTAACGGTTTTAAGTCTGTACGTACATATATATAAATACTCTGTTTATAAATTTTCATGACCATAGCTATGTTATTCATATCCTAATCAATATAAAATTTATAGTTATATACATGCTTACTTATTTAATATCATATGACTTTAGTTCATAAACTCTTAATACTTAATATTAACGATAATCTTATTTGTAACCATAGTCGTAATAATAATAGTAATAACAATAATAATAATAACAATAATAATAATTAATAATAATAATAATAGTAGTTATTAATAATAATAATAATAATAATAATAATAATAATAATAATAATAATAATAATAATAATAATAATAATAATAATAATAATAATAATAATAATAATAATAATAATAATAATAATAATAATAATAATAATAATGATATTTGAAGGATTACAACCTTTGTAGAAAGCTTTTAAAAAAATACGCCACTGGAGGGACTCGAACCCGCGACCTCTTGAATACCCGTTAATACTCCTAAGCATCTGGGCTGTGCCAGTTTTCTGAATTAAAACAGAATCTATTTGTTTTCAACCCGTATTCTTTTAATACTTTCTTCTTCAAAATTTTAAATGATTGATGAACTTTAAAACCACGAATCAGGCGTATTTTTATTCTTTCAATTAATAATAACAATTCAATATCACTTGTTTATATTAATTGGAAATGAAAGAAACAAAAAAAATAAATCAATAAATAAATAAACCTGAGTGCTGCTGCTGTCGCAGGTTTGAAAAAAAATTAATGATTTTGATTTTTAGAATGTTATAGACTATGAGCTCAACATGAAATTAGTTTTAAATCGTTCCTAAAATCTATTGGAATCGTCAATTTAACTGAAAACATCACAGAAAGTTCGAATTTGATTGAAGAACAAAAGTTGACTTTTTTAAAACTAAAACTTTGACTCAGAAATTCGTGATTAATATAAAGAGTTGGAACTTCAATTTTTGCAGGAAGTTTAAGTGAAAGAATCCTAACAAAACTATATTTAAGGATTTTGAAGTTGAATTCGAATTCAATGTTTTTATAATTTAAATAAGAAACAGGGTAACCGGGTTGTAAAAGAAGAACTCGATTTATAAAATTGATTTCAGGCAGTTTTTGTATGATTTTTAAGGGGGAATACATTGTGACAATTCATTAACTAATTACATACCACTGATTAATTTATAGAATTGAATTTGATCGTACCTATTTTCTTTAACAGACAAAACAAGAATGGAGGAAAAAAAATACGGTTTGATTAGGATGGATAACAATTTTTGGCTTGTAATATAACTGATTGGTACGACTTATGATAATCACCTACAGAATGAAAATGATTGAGAACAGATTCGTACCTATTCTTGTTGTTTTTATAAACTATAAGGAATATAATTATATTAATTAATAATAATTATATTCATAATACAGATTAATAAAAATATTGATAATAATATTAGGAATACTGTATTTATATATTTAAATCTTAGTGTACATGTATTTATCAATATATATAACTGAAATTAGTATTTGTTTATGTATTTATGTATATCTGAATATATATAAGTATTTATATATCTGTATTTATATCTTTATTTGTATTTCTCTTATATTTATATATTTTTTTATAGATCATGATTAATCTTTTAATAATAATAATATCCTTAATATTTTAACTAGTAGTAATATAAGTATAATATTAATATTGTTACTAATGATAATGATAATAATTATTATGAAATATATAACACCAATATTATTTATAGCAATAATACTAATTATACTAATAATATTAATAATAACATTAATACTAATAATAATAATAATAATAATAATAATAATAATAATAATAATAATAATAATAATAATAATAATAATAATAATAATAATATATCAATTTATATATATCAACTTTCATATTTATGTATTATCTATTGGTATTAATAATATATCTAACATTGACTTTAATAAAAATATTTTTATTATTAATGGTACTAATAATATTTATAATAACATTAATTTTACTGATAATAATAATGAAAGTAATGATAATAATATTAATATAGCATTTACACTTAAAATTATAATTAACTTTAATATGTTACAATTTATCAATTATATCATTTTTACTAATAATATAATATATTGAATCTTTAGTATCTAAGTGTTATTTATATTTAATATTTCTTATGTATAGAATTTATACATATATATATATAGATATATATATATATATATATATATATATATATATATATATATATATATATACATATATATATACATATATACATATATATATACATACATATATATGTACATATATATATATGTACATATATATATATGTATACATATATATATATGTATATGTATATATATATATATGTATATATATATGTATATATATATGTATATATATATATATATATATATATATATATATATATATATATATTTACATATTTATTTACACACAATTATTCGTAAATCGTCGGGAATAGTCAAGGTCAAATGATTTCATGAAACAGTTCAAAAGTTTTAAGATTCAACGTTACAGACTTTGCTTATCGTGGTCGATTTTGGAAATCTCGGCAATCTGCTCTTGGAACTCAACTCGACATGAGTACTGCTTATCATCCGCAAACTGATGGTCAGAGTGAACGAACCATTCAAACGTTGGAAGATATGCTACGTGCTTGTGTTATCAATTTTGGCAAAGGATGGGATAGACATTTGCCTTTGGCTGAATTTTCTTACAACAACAGCTATCACTCAAGTATTAAGGGTGTACCTTTTGAAGCCTTATATGGACGAAAATGTAGATCTCCGTTATACTGGGATGAATTAGAGGACAGACAGTTAACTGGTCCTGAAATCATACATGAAACTACCGAAAAGATCGTTCAAATTAAGAAACGATTAGAAACTGTCCGTAGCCGACAGAAGAGCTATGCTGATAATCGTTGGAAAGATTTAGAATTCTAAGTTGGCGATAAGGTCATGTTGAAAATATCCCCTTGGAAAGGCGTCGTTCGTTTTGATAAACGAAGCAAACTAAGTCTGCATTTTGTTGATTATTGAAAGAATTGGTCACGTGGCATATCGATTAGAATTACCCTCTGAGCTTAATAATGTACATGATGTATTTCATGTCTCGAATCTTAAAAAGTGTCTTGCTGATGACACACTCGTCATTCCTTTGGATGATATCCGCATTGATGATAAAATGCATTTCGTGGAAAAACCAATAGAGGTTATGGATCGTGAGGTTAAACGCTTGAAACATTACAACATTCCTATTCTTAAGATCTGTTGGGATTCACGAAGAGGCCCCGAGTATACCTGGGAATGTGAAGACCAGATGAAGCGAAAATATCCCCATCTTTTCTCAACCGCTGATGCATCCGAAAAGTCCATCTGAAACCTCGGGACGAAGTTTCCATTTACGGGGGGATACTGTGACAATCCTCATTTTTTCGTTCTGAAATGACCAAAATGCCCTTGGGGTTTTCCTTTGTTTGTTCTATGTATTAGATTAGGGTTGTTATCCATCATAATTAATGAACAATAAATTAATGTTCGATAATTTAATGCTCACATTTAATAAACCCTAACCCTAACCCTAATATTTAATAATATTATTAATATAATAATATAATATAATTATACGTATATGTAATATTAAAAATGTAATAATAAATTGTGAATTATAATTTGTGTATAGATGTGTATTATTAAAAGTATTATGTTATGTATATGAGATTAATCAACTTAATTATTTTTATACATTTTAAATTAATATATATTTATATGTATATTTAAAAATCCGTTAATAAATTTTATAAATGAAAAGATAATTAAAAATATATATATAGTTGTTCTAGAATATTCTAATTATTTATTAAAAAAATATAAAAATAATAAATACCTATATATGGCCGAAATTAATAAAATAAATAAATAAATAAAAAATAACAAATTGTAATTATAATTATTTCCAAATATAAGATTTCTTCTTTTCCATGTTTTTTAATCCCATATAAACCCCTCCTACATTCATATTTTCTCATTCACAATTTTTGGCTTCTCTCAAAAACCCTAAAAATAATTGTAAGTTCTCTATCTTTTTCTTTTTATTTTTTTTATCTTCTTTTGATTTTTAGCCGATCGGTATATGTATATATATATATATATATAAAAATCGAATAAAATTGCTATAATTCATATAAATTTGTAGAAACAATTTTCCCAAATTCTACTAATGTTATAAAGGTAATATAAGTCGAAAAATTTATTTTTATGATGTATTATATATTTATTTACAATTATTCAAGTCGGCTAGTGTATATATATAAAAATCAATGAAAAATAGTAAAAAAAATTAAAAACTGAAACAAAAATTTTCATAGCTTTTTGTTGATGTAAAATGATTTTTAGAATCGAAAAATTTAATTATTTACTGTCTTATATATTTATTATGTATTTAATATTGAAACCGATATATGTATATGAATAAAATAGATTTAATTCGTATAAAATTATAAGATCGGTAGGGTTTGTATGAATGTTAATTAGAACATTTAAGGGACATGTTAAAATAATTTTTGGGAATTTTGGAGTATTATTACTAAGTATTTTCGAATTATATGATTAAACAATGTAAATTCTGTAATAAATAATTTTAACAGAAAATAAAATATGTATATGTTTATAAAATATGTGTGAATCTGTAAAAAATATAAAACTTAATATTTGGGTTGAATTAGTATTTAACCTATAATTAAACTCATATCTTGTGTTAATAGAAAATAAATAAGGAAATAAATACAAAAGAAATATAAAAAAAAAGGTAGAATAATTTTATAAAAATTTTTTACAGATTTTTGCACTAAAGGAAACTTATAGAAATTATAAACTTAATTATTTGATAATTATTTTAATTAAAAATGAATTTAGGAAGTATATATCTATTTTCGGTATAAATATAATACATATAAATTATAATAATTAAATATTATTATTTCTAAATATAAACAAATCTGTATATAATTATTTAAATAATAATTATATATATTTACTAATTATATAATAAATATCTACTAATAAATAACTAATTTAATATGATACATATAGTTTATAAAGTATATAAAATATATTATACAAATATATACTTTAATAATTCATTTATATAATAACATAATAAAAAAAATCTAAACTAATATATACTTAAATAAATAATAAAAGATAATTGAAGTATTAATACATTAACGAAAATAATAAACTTATTGATAACAACATACCTTATGTCATAAACTTAAGGTGAAGGTTAATCAAAAGAAACGTACAACTCATACGAACTTGACCGCTACTCACGGTCGTAAATGAATGATGTCTAGGTTGCCATTTATGGGCATAGCTTGTGGATCTCGAATGCCATGACTTAGATTCTGGTCAAGAGTCATGGGTTCCTGGTTACATCTGGTCATTCCTGACTTACTTAATAGCAACGAAGTTTGAGTAAAGTTGTACAACGTCTTGGTAAAGATTAACCTGAACTTTTTAAAATTGAAAAGTTAATATAAGTGAAAACTTTTCATAAATAGTAACCTTCCAAAAATGGAAATTCTTTAGTGAAGCATCACTATTAGCATAGTTATCATGAGACTTCAGTTAACTTATATTCTTACATGCAAATCCCCACCATAATATCGTTAATTGGTGGAATTGAAATGTTGCAAGCTTAATTATTGTGAGTAGGCCTATTGAGAGTGACATCTCTAACCATTGATTACTGACACACGTGCAGTGTCAGGGGTTTATGTTTAGCTCGATATTATAACTAATGGCATATTGATATTTTGATATTTTGATGTTTTGAACTAAATCTTGTGGTCTAAAACTTTATTGATTATTAAACCTATGATGTTCACTCAACCATTGTGTTGATACTTTTAAGCATGTTTGTCTCAGATGATGATTAGCTTATGTGCTGCTTGATGATTGCTTAGCTACGTGTTTGCATTGGAGTCCACAAATTCATAACTTATCATTCATTAAACAATTTTTATTTACATTGGATTTATTATGTAAAACTTTATTTCATTTTCGCTGCAATACAAATATTGTTTTTATAAAATGTCTCATTTAGAGTCGTTCACGCTTATATACTTGTGTGATGATATTGAAATGTCATATTTACCCCGGCCCTATTTGGGGGTGTGACAAAAAGTCACAAAATATTTCTTATTCCATAGAGTAGGAGTTGCATGCAAAACACATAAATCACTGTGCGTTAGTTCTAAAATTTCAGTATCACGATGTACATTTTGAAATAGTTTCTTAGTGATCTTTGTCAACATACACGTTTTACATTATCAAATGTTGATATTAAACCATCTTTAGACATATCTATCATTCTTTTAAAGTGTATGTGTCCTAGTCTAGCATGCCAAAGAGTAGAATCATTTATGTTAATAGTTGGCATACAAGCAATATCAACATTTACATGATCAATGTTAAGTCTAAACATTCCATTGCTTAAATAACCAAAACCAATAAACATATCATGTTTAGATAAAATAAACTTATATGATTTAATAACTTATTTGTAATCACAATTATTCAACATATACTACTAGAAACCAAGTTTTCCTAATTTGTGGTACATGCAAAACATTAAACAAAGAAACAAATTTTCCAGAACTAAAACATAAATACACACTTCCACATCCATGAACAGGGGCTGGTGACTCGTCTCCCATATGAATTCCATCAGTCACCGACTCGTAATTCTTGAACCAACATCTATCCGTGCACACATGAGTAGTAGCTTCCGAGTCAACCCACCACGCAACATCATCAGTATGCACAAAATGAATCTCAGATATATACGAAACATAATAATTCTAATTTGAATTATGAAATATAATCCGACCTTTTGGGGTTTGGTTGTTAGAACCATTGTCTGAAGCTTCTGCTAGTTCCCTTAGCATTGTTAGTACCAAAATAAAACTTGCAATTCCTTTTCAAGTGTCCAGATTTACCACACTTTCAACAAGTCAATTTAGACTTCTTGTTCGGATTAGCCTTGTTGTTACCTTGATGCTTACATGTGCCCTTTTTGTTATTATTACGAGTGAACCTTTTATATTCCACAATATTGACAGCAGACGTACCAGTAACTTCGTTGCTCTTTTATCCTGCAGCTTGAGGGATTCCTCAATATGCCGATGACTACCCAACTCAACAAGAGTTAACTCCTCCTTCTTATGTTTCAAAGAATGATGAAATTCTTTCTAAGAAGGGGTAGTTTTTCAATGATGCTTTAGACTTAAATAGACTTGTCCATGTTCATCTTATGTTGTGTGACATGACCAAGTATAGGAATGAGCTCATTGTATCGTTCTGGGACCGGTCTTAAATTGACCATTTTGTAATTATTAAAATTACTCACTAGGAACTTTTTACTAAAAGCATCCTCAGACATATACTTGGTTTTCAAAAATTCCCATAGTTCTTTAGCAAATTCAACATTCTGATAAATATCGAAAAGGGAATTAGCTATACTATTGAGGATTAAACCTCGAGTGATGTAGCCATCGTTATCCCACTTGCTCCTTTGCCGAATATGTTCAACAGTAACATCATCACCATGATCTTCGGGAATAGGTGTGTTGAGTACTTACACCACACTCATGCTGCTCAGAAGGAAGTACACCTTCTTCTGCCATCTCCGAAAATCAATTCCTTTAAACTTATCAAGTTTAGAGAAATTCGTCATCATGTGCTTCATCGTAGCCGCCATCAATTATAACAAATAATTAATTTCGATTGTTGGAAGATTTAATGTTTCATGTAGGATAAAATAATCGATGACCGGATAAATCACTGAATCGTGGTATCACTTTCCGAAAGTAATAATTCAACTCTTATTGCATGTGTTACACGAAATATCACTTTAGGATAAGACAAGGATTATGTTCTTGTTTTTGGCAGAAGAACCCATTTATAGAAGAGTATTTTGAGTTTCGTATTGTATCTATCTCATGTATAATCGTCTATGTATTTTTAGGCACCCGTAATTATGAAAGAAGTTATATTTGAATCAATTGACTAATTGAATCTCTATAAATATCTCTCATAATATTTAAAGTGGTTAAGTTAATAATCTTTTCTATAAACAAGAATTATAATTTCCAAAAATATAGCATAAATGGTTACAAAAATATCCTTCCGTATTTATTAAAACATGGAGATCACGTTAAATTTCAGAAGTCATGTTATGTTTTTTCTTTACTGCCTCTAAGAGGGAGTAGTAAATCCTTGCTGCCCGGGGAGTAGCAATGCTGCCAGGGAGTAGTAAAACCTTGCTGCATATGTAGCAACAAAACCTTGTTGCCCAGTGAGTAGCAAAACACAATGAATTTTAACCAGTTTTTTTGTTGCCTCCTCTCATGCCGCCTCTTATGTTGCCTCTTAGAGGGAGCACCATACTTGTGCTGCCTCTGCAACCGTAATTATGAAAGAATATATATTTGAATCAATTGACTAATTGATTCTCTATAAATATCTTTCATAATATTAAAAGTGGTTAAGATAATAATCTTTTCCATAAACAAGAATTATCAGTTCCAAAAATATAGCATAAATGGTTACAAAAATATCCTTCCGTATTTATTAAAACATGGAGATCACGTTAAATTTCAAAAGTCATGTTAAGTTTTTTCTTTACTGCCTCTAAGAGGGAGTAGTAAATCCTTGGTGCCTGGGGAGTAGCAAATCTTTGCTGCCAAGGAGTAGTAAAACCTTGCTGCATATGGAGCAACAAAACCTTGTTGCCCAGTGAGCAGCAAAACACAATGAATTTTAACTAGTTTTTTTGTTGCCTCCTCTCGTGCAGCCTCTTGTATTGCCTCTTAGAGGGAGCACCATACTTGTGCTGCCTCTTCAACACTTTCTTGTGCTGCCTTTTCAACACTTTCTTGTGCTGCATTTAAAGGCTTTTCTTGTGTTGCCTCTTAAGAGGTAACACCAAACACTTAGTTAAATTTCAACTAACTAAGAAAACATAGTACAGAAAACACTTAGTCAAATTTTAGTTGACCAAGAAGACATAACACGAAAATACTTAGTCAAATTTTGAGTACACCAAGTCATGATAATAAAGTATACAAAACAACATTTGGGTCCGAGTAGTCTATCACTTAATGGGTGTACACTTTGTACCTCCTAATCCATTTACAAGTGTAGACTAAATCCCTTAATTACGCTAAATTTTTAACAAAAGCATTATAATCGACGTGATTCTTTATAACGCTCCCGCCTTACTCGTTGTTATCAACCCTTAGAGTCAAGTAGAAACCATACACATGTAACACATGAAATTTTATTAACATCAATAATGATCCAATTATGATGAATCACGTCTACAATCTTGTTATCAACCCTTACATCCAAGTAGTGAAGTAGAAACCGTACACATGTAACACTTAAAATTTTATTGACATCCATAATGATTCAATCTTGATGAATCACGCCTACAATCTTTATGCAACAAATTGTAAACGAACAATTATTAAAGATCAGTTCAATAAAAAATTCTTAAAGCTAGTTTATGTGCTTAAATATACATATTAATCAAGTATATAATATGAAATCACATATCATAAATTAAACGTTTGAATTCGACAAGAGTGCTATCGTCTTCTAGGGGCGTTCTCTCTCTGGCAATTAAAGAAAGTAGCCGTAACAAGCAAATCAAGTTCATTTTCCTGAGTAAAGTTTCTGGTGTTGAATCTATCTCTTGAAGCTGGACATCTTACAGTTTGTCTTCCATTTTGCTTAAAAAGCAAGAATACATACCTGCGTACAAAATCAATTAATAGGAGTTAATTCATATTTAATATGGAGAATAACTCACTTAGCTAGATTGCAAATATTTGAGTAAAAATAATTATCCTCTCGGATAGCCTAAACAATGTAAAGCTATATTCGTTTCCTATTTACAATTAGAGGTAGCTTGAACAATATAAAACTATATATGTTATTAACCCGTTTACAATTGCATATATGAAAAATAATTAAAAGATAACAAGAAAATGAGTGTAACTATTACCTGTGGATGCCAATGTTTGGCCTGGGCATTTGATAGCTCACTACCTCATTTCCTAAATATAAAAAATCATACAATTCAACAATCTTTTGTAATAATTTAGTTGAAATAAGGTTGGTTAAAATGGTTGAAACCTAAAATCACGCAGATATTTGAATTTGACATAGGTTAAGTGAAATAAATAAGTTAATATTCTCTCTCTTTCATTATAATTATCTATTATTTATTTTACAAAGTCTTTTTTTTTTAACTTCAAATATTTTTAATTGTAATATATAATATTCTATAAAAATTATATTTGGAATGCGTTTTTATTAACGTAACTTGAACGGAGTAGTATATAAGTATAACACAAACAAAAAAATGTAGAGTTAAAGTTAAAAATTAAAGAATGTGGAAAGTCAATAGTGAACACTTGTAAGAGTTCTTCTAACAATGACAACACTTCCTTAATGAGTACTAGCCGCTACATCAGCACTTCTCACCAGAACTAAACACTACCAACAATAATAATGCTGTCTCAAATATTATTATTTTTTGAACGGCAGGTTAGAGGTTAGTCGCACACGCACGCACTCGGAGGAAACCACGACCCTTGACCCTTCCATGCGGAGCCAGGTCAGGAATTCGGGGAAAACCCCCCGCCGCAATCGAGACTCGAACCTGGGTCTCTCTCACAAGCAGGTAAACCTACTACCACTGAGGCAAGATGCCTGTGGCATGCTGTCTCAAATTTTAAAACTTAAAAATTACATTTTCATTAAATTTAAATTTAAAATACAATAAATATAAAAATACATTTAAATTAAAAATAGGCTAAAAATAAAAATACATTAAATTTTAAATATAGATTAAAATTATAAAAACTATTTTTCGTATTCGTCTTGATCTTCTTCATCTTCGTCATCGTGAATGAGTGAAGGTCTCGCTTCATCTTGATTGTTTAAATTCATTTTCGAATTATGTTGAATATGATAATTAGGTGGAAGATTCCATACGTGTTCAACAAGCATATCTTGTAGTGGTCAATGATTGTCCGCATCTCTTATTTCCGCGTCTAGCTGAAGTTCCGCCTCAACACCCTTTCTCGGATTGTTCCTCATGTACGCCGTACCGGACGATAATTCTCATCGAGTCCACAAAATGCATGGCCATTGTTCTCGGTTATCATATTATTTAAGATTACACATGCAAGTTAACGTAATTCTTCTAATTTTGCGGATATAATATGGTCTTGTCGGTTGTTGAACAATTTTCCATCGGTCTTGTAGTATTCCAAATGCATGTTCAATATTTTTTCTTGCCGATTCTTGATATTTGAATTTTAAGGTTTTTAGTTCTATTAGATTTTTGAACGATTTCACTAATGTTGACCATTCCGGGTAAATTCCATCCGCCAAATAATAACCTTTGTTAAACCTACACCCATTAACCGTAAAAGTACACGGTGGATCTTCACCAAGTAATAAGTCGCTATACAAATCGAATTAATTAAGTACGTGATATCGTTATTCGATCTTGCGGTTCCAAATAAAGCGTACCAAAACCACCCATCACACAAGGCTACCGCTTCAAGCATGGTTTTCTGGACACCATGGTCACCTCGTGTATAATGACCCTTCCAACGTAGCGGACAATTTCTCCATCCCCAATGCATACAATTGACACTTCCTAGCATCCCCGAAAAACCATATATTTCAACATGTTTAGTGGTCAAACGTTGCATATCTTGCGCATTCGGTTTCCTCAAATATTCGATTACGTACAAGTGAAAAATACATTTGCAAAAATTATTTAAACAATCATAATAGGTTTGTTCACGCATATGCAAATACTCATCAAAAAGAATGGTGGAAGCCGCATACCCTAGTTGTTAATTTTTTATCGATATTAAAATCAAGTAATCCGGTAGCATCACGTTTTTGATGAAAATAACTAAATTAAATTACGGAGGAATCGGAGTTTGAGAAAAATTCAATTTACCTTGACATATACGAAGAAATAAAGGCTTGCTCATTCGATATCGTCTTTAGAGGTAATCTGGTGGAAACGCATATGTGTCAAAAAATTAAATAATCTTACCATAAAGCCCTTGCGGTTCTTTCTCGATCTCTATATAGGTTTATTCTAGGTGCTCTTGGTATGGATTCGACTTTTTCATCATCGCTTAACTCATCCAAATTATCAAGTAAATCGAATGCTTGATTATAATTTAAATTGTTCGTGATCGTTAAGAGCGTATTTACGTCGGGATCCGAATTTCACGTATTGCGATTCGTAGTGTTGTTATGAAAAATATAAGTTTGAGTGTTGTGTTTGAAAGAAAAAAGTGGTAAATGGGAGTGTCTAAAAGAAATGCGGATATGGATATGTATATATAGTGTAAATTAATTAAATAAAAAAATAAAACTAGCCGTTGCATTTTCAAAATTCTTTTCTTCCAATGGTCACTTTTTGACTATATGTCATCCTGCAACAAATCTGTCAAAGAAAGAAATGAAAAAGGGTGACAATCTGGGTGAAGAGCAGGGCGGCTTGCTGCTGGGTGAGTTCGAGGGTGGATTCGAAGAAACGACCGTTGGGAGCACTCTAATGGAATGGTGGAGTAACACCGAACTATTGGTTGAGTGGTAAAAAGCCTCAGTTGGTTGTGGGTCCGTATCCTTGAAAAAATAGATGTATGTTCAAATCCTGAGGTGGAGTTTTCTCCAAAGTTGTGCCTCTGGTATCCTTCACTCTGTGCGGGTCAAACAGTTAACCTAAAGCTTTCCGGGTACGCTTTGCGCGATGGTTGCGAGGAGTTTCTTCCTAACGGGTGTGCGTGTGGCAAATGAGATAATTCGATGCTAAAATTGTGGTTCTAAAAGAAATGGAACGGTGGAGTATTAGACTATACTTTGATATTTGTTGTATTGTATGCATCGAACTAAAACGACTACAAGTAGTGTGTAATAACACTTTCATTATTTATAGTATTAAAGTGTACAGTGATTTCACTGTGGTTAACTTAATTTGTGATTTCTTAAGTTCTTCGGTCTAGTTAACACCTCGACGTTTCAAGAGGTCAAATTTATAGGTAAAATAAATGGTCTAAACATTGGATGAACTGGAGATACTGCTATTATGGACATGCTTAGTGGAAATATTTTAAGGACAACTGGATAAGTAAAGTGTTTATGAATGCATCCGAAGTGTAAAAAAAGAGCTTGTTTTGAGTCAAGAAAATAAGAATATACCAAAAGAGGAGTCAGTGGTGCCTGGGATGTCTGTAATCATCCTGAAAAAGAAAGTAGATGCAAGTGGCTAAGTGTCAATTCAGTTTTCAGTTTGCCAAATAATATTTCCATCTCACATCGTTAGTTGACTATTACAAGTCAATACAGTACTTATAATGTGATTTGGATAAGGTTAACTACTCTAAATTTCCACTTCATAAATAAAGAAAAATAAGAAGGTAATCTTTTACAGTATATTCTAATTATGTACTATATCTTATGTACGTATGTCAGTACTTATAAAATATTCTCTTTATTTCTTTCTTAACTATTTAAAATTAATTTTCCACTTCATTAATCAACAAAAATAAGAAGATAATTTTTTATATTCTTATGTACGTAGTAGGATAGAAAATTTTGTAATACTTAAAATGAAACTATAAGATCATGAAAAGATACAATGTAACGCTGATATCTTTTTAAAGTTATGCTTTTTGGTGAGAAACCATTACATTGTGACCGAAGATGTAAAAGAATTATGTTATGAATTACATATATAATTTTTAGATATCACCAACATAATTTTTTTAATTTTTTTTTTATAAAAGTTGATTATATTATATATTTTCCGAATTATAAAAAAGTTGATTATATTATATATTATATATATTATATAGTTGTCTAATATAGTTGTCTAATTATAGTGGAAAAAAAAAATTCAAGTAATAAAACTTATCGATAATAAAATCAAGATCATGAAATCAAACGAACAAGATCAATTTCATTTTTTTATTCGATGAGTGTTAAAAGTAAAACTATTATGAATCGTAATAGTTACCAAAAGATAACCACAATAATAGGATACCCACAATCTTTCGAATCCTTTAAGCCTCTCCAAGCTTTAAGACCAGTCGAACCAAGAAGAAAAAGAAGTCATATTGATTTCGATACACACGAAAAACACACTATCCCTTTTTCAATGTCATAATCAACAACTCCTTTAAATCAACAATTCTTCGACCCCTATCTCTGTCAAATTAACTTCCAAGTACATTTCCAGTGAGAATTTAGACTTCCGCCATCGCTACAACTACTGGGATTGAATTTGAACTACTCATTTGTTGTCTGATTCGAATAATAGATGTAATAACTTCTATGGATCAGATATAACTAAGGATATATAGTCTTTTATATAAACAGTTGTGACAACAGTCACAAAATGTTCATCATATTAATATGATGTGGTACCTATAAATGGTCATATTAAAAGATATTTCTTCCAAAAGAATATAAGCGAAGTTCAAGTGCAAATGACAATTTTAATCGTCTTGGATTCAACACAATAAAGAGAAAATCGACAAATCATTAAGGTATCACAACAACAGAATTTATAAAATGGACAAATCAAAAGGTTAGGTTATGTTTGGGGTTTTATCTTTGGTCTTAGTTGTTAACAATATGTATTAGTTTAAATTTGCTTATTTTAGTTAGGCACTTAGGCTTAACTATCTAGCAAAGCCCATGTAGTGTCTATATAATTATGCATCCATGTACTCATTAATCATCATTATGGATCAAACCTAACTTTCAACAACTAAATAGACTACATATTCCCACCTACATACCACAAATAAATTTGCTACTCTGCCTACTCACCCTACGCCGTGTATATTTCTTGAATGCCTATCTAATCATCATGGCTATTGTTGTCTTAATCTTGAAACTATTAAGAGTGTCCTCTTTCTTCATATCACATATGAAGACACCATAACTTTCTTCATTCTAAACCTTTCTTGGTCCACCGCCAAAAGAAATTTCCAGTCAACTACTTCATTTGTTGACTCCTGCCCAACCGGCCCATCCCGAATAGCTACTTCACAACCTACATTTTTCACAACTCACATCCTACGTTTTTCACGATCGACATCTTCTTCTACTAAGGCCCAACGCTACTCTAGCACCTCCTTTGGCCAACTCTTCGACACCCAACCAAACTTCCATTCATCTTATGGTCGCTCGGTCTCGAATTGGCACCACAAAACTCGTTCACCATTTAATTTTAGACGTATCCACCGTTTCGCCCATCCCAAAATTATATGCCTACACTCAATGACATAAATAGGGCATTGCATTAATTAAGAATAATATTTGGACTCTTAGAAACACATTTCTCGACATCGTCATGTTCACCGGCTTGACATTAGAAACACATTTCTTAGAGGATCGAAACCTCGGTGACACCAGTTATATGCATCAACCCCGGTTTTTCGAAAAGAAAATTGATGGTGAACCAAGTGAAGATCGTGTTACTACTACACGCAAATTTTCTTGTTGAATGAAAAATTGAGATCAAGATTGTGTTGAATGAAAAATTGAGATAAATTGAGATCATTAATCTTGTTGGAGAATATATCAAATTGGATGATTGACAAGTGCTTAATTGAAGCCAAGCTACACCTCGCATAGTCTCATAGATGTCTTCACATCATATAAGCATGGTGATTTTGGTATTGTATACAAGGACAAAGGGAATTTAGCAATAGTTGTATGAATTGGTGATGTTTGCGGTTTGCTTGTAGACAAACATATATACCGGCCGCCATATCTATATATCTATATTCTATATCTATATGTATATAATATTAAATTCACAATATCTTTATATTTGCTGACTATTTATCATATGTTCATATAACTAAGTTATTAAGTTTATGAGACCATATATATGAATTCATACTTGATATACCTTATTACCTTGTCTGAAAGGACCCGTCCTAATCCATCCGGACGAAGTCCATATTGATTATAGACGATTCGTAATAGTTGATTACATCGCGAGGTACTTGACCTCTATATGATACATTTTACAAATATTGCATTCGTTTTTAAAAGACAAACTTGCTTTACATCGAAAGTTGACGGCATGCATATCATTTCATAATATATCCAACTATAATTGACTTAATAATAATCTTGATGAACTCAATGACTCGAATGCAACGTCTTTTGAAATATGTCATGAATGACTCCAAGTAATATCTCTAAAATGAGCAAAATGCACAGCGGAAGATTTCTTTCATACCTGAGAATAAACATGCTTTAAAGTGTCAACCAAAAGGTTGGTGAGTTCATCAGTTTAACATAAATAATCATTTCCATCATTTTAATAGACCACAAGATTTTCATATTTCATAAACATCATTCTCATATCAGGCATTTCGCAAACTGCATAGAGATAAAAATCATTCATATGGATTGAACACCTGGTAACCGACGTTAACTTAATGAATAGAATATCTCCAAAACAGAACCTCTCGTTTGTATAATAATCTCGAAGTACTAAAGCATTCGTACCCCGAATGGGACTTGTCAAGGTCCATAGATCTATCTTTAGAATTCGCGTCAATCAGGGGCCATTTTCCTAAATTCTTAGGTTACCAGACTTGAAGGGCGATATTCGGTTTAATAATTCTATCATATAATGTAGTTTTTGATCACTTGTGTCTATTTCATAAAACAGTTATAAAAGCAGCGCATGTATTCTCAGTCCCAAAAATATATATTGCAAAAGCATTTAAAAAGGGAGCAAATGAAACTCACAATACTGTATTTTGTAGTAAAAATACATATGACGACATTGAACAATGCAGGGTTGGCCTCGGATTCACGAACCTATATCATTGGTATGTATATATATTAAAATGTATAATCGTAATTGAACAATTTATTATATCTGTATTTATTATTAGTGATATAATATATTTTTTTTATGTTAATAACCTATATATGTCATTTTATATATATATCTTTAAGTAAATAACCATTTTTATATAGTTAAGTTTTTGCATTAAATATATATGTATATATATTTATATACATTTGTATACCTATATGTATTTTATAAACATATTTTGTTTGTTAACTTAATGATAATACTAATAACAATAATACTAATAGTGATAATAATATTATTGATAATAATTATAATAATAATACTGATAGTTTTATTTGATAGCTTAAGTAAAATTGATAGTAATGATAGTAAATTTTAATAATAACAATATAGATAATCATAATCATAATAATAATAGTAAATATTAATGATGATACTTATAACAATAATAATGATAAATATGATATTAATAATTATAAGTATATTGATAAAACTAATATTTAAAAAAAACAATTCTAATATTAATGATAATAATAATATATTTTTTATTACTTTCATAATAATAATATTGATATTCCTCATACGTAATAATAATAATACTAATAATAATACCAATACTTAATAATAATAATTATAATTATGATACATGTATTAATATCAATTAATAATAATAACAATAATAATAACAACAATAATAATAATAATAATAATAATAATAATAATAATAATAATAATAATAATAATAATAATAATAATAATAATAATAATAATAATAATAATAATAATAATAATAATAATAATAATAATAATAATAATAAAAATTTTAAGAACTACCTCTTGAAAAGAAAATGGCTTTTAAAAAAAGAATACACCATGCGCCACTGCCCGGGTTCGAACCTCCTACCTCTCGCTCGACCGCTTAACACCCTAACCATTCGTCAATTTATGTTTTCCTGATTAAATCACTCGCTCTATTTATTTAACCTTGTAGCCGTTTTTCTTATATCTTCTTCCTCCTCACAGTAATTTAAATCGGACGTGACATTAACAAACACCACCACTGATTCCCTTTCGGTTTTAGATTTATGAATCGAAACTGAGGCGAATTGGGGTGTTTGGAATTCAATAGAATTTAATTTAAACAGTCTCAGCAGCTTCGACGAACACTTATATGAACTTGAAATTAGATTCTAAAATTAGGATATGTTTAGATGGTAATCACAACATGAAATAACTCTTAAATCACACACAGAAACTTTTGAAATCGTTAATGTAACTTGAATCATACTAGATAACTTGAATTTAATCGAAGCAAATTTATTTGACTTTTTATTCAAAATCTTTGACTCTAAAATTGGAATTCGATATCGAAAATTGGCACTTGTAACTTTGCAGAAAGATCAACTAAGGGATTCCTAACACAATGGTATTAATAGATTTTGATAACTCGTATGAATTTGAACCATGGTAAAATGTATACGCGAACAGAGTAGGCGACTCTCTTATAAATAATACACAGTTTACTTTGACAGTTTAAAAGACTGTAATTGATATTTATAATAGTGAATTAATAATGCAGATTCAATGATATCGTAATACACTAGATTTTAGAGGTCGACAGAAAGATTTTGCAGGTACAGAAAAATAGATAAAATAAATATTAGGTTAAGTGATCACTATCAAATTTTGGTGTTTAATTGTTTGTCTTATGGTATAAAGGATTTGATTCAAATATTCTTAACAGACAGGAACAAAAACCTCCTACAGGATCAATGGGTAAAGGTAACAGGTTGTACGTTTTTTTTTATAAATTATATAATTGATTTTATTAAAAATAAAAATAATAATAATAATAATAATAATAATAATAATAATAATAATAATAATAATAATACTAATAATAATAATAATAATAATAATAATAATAATAATAATAATAATAATAATAATAATGATAATAATAATACTAATTACTAATAATTATTATATTAATAATAATGATAATTTTAACAAGTTAATAATAATTAATGATAGTGATAATAATAAAATTTTTAATAATAATAAAAGGTATTGGTTCCTTCTAATAATATTAATTTATAACAATACTAATAATTCTTAATGATAATAATATCTAATAATACAAAAAAAATATAACAAGTTTCATGTACTCCATTTTTATATTTAGAATAATGATATTAATAATACTGATATTGATGTTAATATTTATAGTAATAATGAGAATAATAGTAATATTACTATATCAATTATATTTTACTTTCAATTTAACATATTAATATTACATGTTATTGATTGTGTAATATATAACATGACATATATCGAATATTTATTATTCATACATATAAATCTAGTAATAATTATATATTAAAATCATATATATATTTATAATTGTTTTCATTTTAAAATGCACCTAATTACTTTGTATTTTATTTTACATATTTAGTTCTAGTATTTAAATTATATTTTATAATTTCAATTTATTATATATACTTTCGTTTATAAATATATATACATATTGTTTATAAACAATTGTTCGTGTATCGTCGGGAATAATCAAAGGTTAAATGAATCCATTTAAACAGTTCAAAAATTTAAGACTCGATCTAATAGACTTTGCTTATCGTGTCAGAAACATATAAAGATCAAGTTTAAATTTGGTCGGAAATTCCCGGGTCGTCACAGTACCTACCCGTTAAAGAAATTTTGTCCCGAAATTTGAGTGTGGTCGTCGTGGTTAACAATAAATATGTTTTCCTGATGAATATGAGCTGATAAATAGAATTTTATTACTGTTGAGTAATATGGATAAGATAATTCTATTACTTGAAGAGTACGAGTGACGCTATCACAAAAGAATGAAATGGGTAAATGCAAGTTCGCCTTAACCGGTGAGGTAGTCACGGTTGATTTTCGAAATTCAAGGAATTAAAAGATGATCTGTGAAATCTATATAAGATTTGATTCTTCGGTGAATAAAATCTCTTTAATTAAATGCGATTATCTGTCTCGATTGCTTTGTCTGGTATCTCCACTATAAATAAACTTCTTCCGTTCCATTATTTTCACCACTCCTATTCTAAATTTCCAAATTTAAAAGATTGTGAAAATACTTAATCTAGTTCTAATCCTTGTCCTTATTCTTACGATCGCAAAAATCATTCTCCTTTTCCAATTACCACCTGAGGAATCTGTTTTCTTCTACTTAGCCCTTGGTGTTATAATGTTTTTAATTCTCCCGTATCTTTATGTTGCGATAAACATTAATATACACGGTTTGTAATTTTTGTGTTGTTATCGAGCTGTATATTCCCTATTATAATTTGAAGTTTCATACTTTTGTTTTCTCTTCCCGACTTTAAGTCAAGCGAATAATTTTCCAGAATTTGTAGATATAGAGTTTCGAATGATTATAATGTTCTAAGTAGAAAGGAACGTGATAGCACGATTTAATTTGTCGAATTACCATAATCATTGAGAATAGAACTATCAAGAATATATTTTTTGATATGTTCAGAAGTTAAGCAGAATGAAAGAGTTATGTAACATGGCATGTGATGATGTTTTGATCTGTGAATCATCACGTCCCATTAGAATTCATCATGACTTACTGTAATATAATCACGTTGATCAAGTGTCATTATATTATACTAACTCATGCTTCAGTTCCCAACACTATTTCAATAACATTCATAGTTTAAACTCGAAAGTTTACAGAATATAGAAACTAATAGTTTCTATATGATGTAACACTGATAATACGAAGAGATTAATGATTTCAGATAAGAATAGTTATGACAATATCTTCAGAAATATGGAAGATATTTATAATGAAAGATACGATGATATCTTGGAATTTCTAATATCAAAGGATGGTGAAGAAAATTTGTCCGCAAGAGTTTGGAGTCAGAAGCAAGGTATTCGCTAAAGATTTCATCAGAAACAGAATCATTAGAATTCTTAATGTACACGTTTAGTCCTTGTGATTTGTTCAGAGACTCCTTCGTAGTTTGCTCACTCAGTTTTTCAGTTTCAAACTTTTTCTGAGCTTTGTCAACATACAATTCTTTATCATCAACTTTTGGCTGTTGAGGTCGTTTACAGTTTTTTTGTTGCTTTATTCAACTTTTCAAAATTCAGAGCATTAATTCGCAGACTGGATGCTTTTCAGAATTTCAGAGTTGAAAATCGTAATTTTAAGAGATAAACGTTATATGTACACATATAACTATTGATGTAGACATGCTCCGAGATTTCAAAATATTGAATGCTAATTCTCGGTAATTAGTATAGCAATTCTCATTATAAGGTGCGGATGAGTATATGATAGGGTTCTAATGAACGAATATAAGGATTTTTCTGAGAGACTTAAGTCAATGAGTAATAAAGTTGCTAGTAAGTTTACTGCTAATGTGATGGGATATAAATAGTTCCGCTGTAACGGTGACGAAAGGCAACTTATCTATCAGGGTTATAATAAGGCTTAATCCGAATGAAAGTCGAAGTTGATTTGTTGGAGCTGTGACAAAATTGGCTAATTTGGAAAGGAATTGCAATGTTATTTTCAGTAATAACAACGCCAAAGGAATCATAACTTCTACTTAGGTTCCAAGAGTTTTCAGGTGCATAACTATATGCATCAATCTTTTCTTCCGTAGATGAAGTACAGTTGGTTCATCCTCTCGGTTAAGGTGTTTTCAAGATTTATGAAAGGTGTGAACGCAGATTGTAATCGTCAAGATACAACTGAAGTTTAAGATGAAATCAAGTGGCAAACTTGAAGAATTGTTTAGTTTCATATGTTATAATCAATATTTTAATTCATTTTAATTGTCCAATGTTATTAGTCCACGGTCGATAGTCCACAGTTAGCAATTCAATATTTCATATATAGTTTAATATATAATATTCGAATTAATTAATACGTATCGTGACCCGTATTTGTCTTAGACTCGATCACAACTCAAACTATATATATTATTGTAGAATCAACCTCAACCCTGTATAGAGAACTCGATCATTACTGCATATAGAGTGTCTATGGTTATTCCAAATAATATATATAGTTGCGTCGATATGATATGTCAAAACCTTGTATACATGTCCCGATATTTAAAGTGCGTAAAATAAATAACAGAAATTAAATGACGATAAATAAAGTGCGTAAAGTAAATAACAGAAATTAAATGACGATAAATAAAATTGCGAGAATGTAAATTGCGATAATTAAATTACGATAAATAAAATGTAATTGGTTAGCTAGGAACAATTCGCTAGGAACAGTTAGCGTGGATTCTTAACAAAATTCCTCATAGTAAATTTGTTTGTTTCTAAAAAATTTTATTTTTTGTCAAATGTTTTTCTTCATTATGCCACTTGTTAGATTCTGATAAATCAAAATCCAAATATGGAATTGGATGAATATAGTTATTCTGTGGTGAACGGATTTGTATATCGGTGGATTTAAGTAGGATAGTAAACGACTGTTGAATCAGCTTCGAAGAATGTACATTGTAACTTATTAATGTGAAATCTGAATATTCCTTGAAAGGACCCGTTCATATACATTATAAACGATTCACAATAGTTGATTACATTGCGAGGTATTTGACCTCTATAAGATACATTTTACAAACATTGCATTCGTTTTTAAAAGACAATCTTTCTTTACATCGAAAATTGACAGGCATGCATACCATTTCATAATATCCACTATCCAACTATAAATTGATTTAATAATAATCTTTGATGAACTCAATGACTCGAATGCAACGTTCTTCGAAATATGCTATGAAAGACTCCAAGTAATATCTTTAAAATGAGCAAATGCACAGCGGAAGATTTCTTTAACACCTGAGAATAAACATGCTTTAAAGTGTCAACTAAAAGGTTGGTGAGTTCATTAGTTTATCATAATCATTTATTTCCATCATTTTAATAGACCACAAGAATTTCATTTCCAGTTCTCATAAATATATGTCCCATGCATAGAGACAAAAATAATCATTCATATGGTGAACACCTGGTAACCGACATTAACTAGATACATATAAGAATATCCCCTATCATTCCGGGATCCTCCTTCGGACATGATATAAATTTCGAAGTACTAAAGCATCCGGTACTTTGGATGGGGTTTGTTAGGCCCAATAGATATATCTTTAGGATTCGCGTCAATTAGGGTGTCTGTTCCCTAATTCTTAGATTACCAGACTTTAATAAAAAGGGGCATATTCGATTTCGATAATTCAACCATAGAATGTAGTTTCAATTACTTGTGTCTATTTCGTCAAACATTTATAAAAGCGCATGTATTCTCAGTCCCAAAAATATAAAGGGTAAAAAAGTAAATGAAACTCACCATACTGTATTTCGTAGTAAAAATACATATAACGTCATTGAACAAGTGCAAGGTTGACCTCGGATTCACGAACCTAAATTAATTATATATATTTATGTGTTGGTCAATATTTGTCTAACAAATTAGGTCAAGTCATAGTGTACCACAATCCTAATGCTCGAGACTAATATGCAAAAGTCAACAAAAGTAAATTTGACTCATAATAATTTCCAAAAATCTATACATGATTAATATATAGTTTAAATATCGTCGTTTTATATTTTTAAATATTTTTAAAAGATTTATTAGAGTAAATAATATAATTTATTTATTAATAAATAAAATTTTATATTAAATTTATATAATAAAATATACTTTTATATATATTTAAGTAATAAAATTTATAGGGTTCATTTAATATCATAAAGATAATATGATAGGTATTATTAAAGTAAGTTATTACACGTAGTAAAATATGTTTGTATCACATATTTATTTGATAAAATAATATCTATAATGATAGTAAGTAAAAGTTGTATTATTTTGTAATAATAATTATTATTATAAAAATATCAATATTTATAATTACTAAGATGATATTATGATAAAACGATAATTCTAATTATGATAACTTTAATATTTACGATAATTTTTAATATTATCTTTAAAATAATAATTCTATTTAAAATAATAATAATAATAATAATGATATTTTATAGTAATAATGACATTTCTATTAAAATGATAATTTTTGTTAAAATGATAGTTTTAATACTAACGATACTTTTAATAATAATAGTAATGATAAAAATAATAAGAACGATAATTTTATCTAAATCAATATCTTATAATATTTTAATTTCATCATGAAACTCTTACCCATTATTTCCTAATCGTTTCGTTTAATAGCTTTTAATCGTCTTTTATATCGTGTTCATAATAATGATAATAATAGTAATCAAAATAATTAGGTGTTACAAATATTTGTTTTAATTACACTAATATTAATAATGATAGTTACTATAACATTATTAACGATAATACTAATAATTATCTTAATGATAATATAGTAATAATAATAATAACAATAACAATAACTATTTTTAAATAATGATATATATATTAATAATGATAATAATAATAATAATAATACCAATAATAATAATAATAATAATTGGATAATAATAATAATACTAATTATAACTTTAACGATAATAACGATAGTAATAAAAAAAATAACAATTTTTAATGATAAATCCCTTTTATTGATAAAGATAATAATAATGATAATAATAAGATAAAACTAGAACGACGATAAAAACGACGATAATAATAATCATTTTTAATAAAAATATCGAAAATTCAATTGATTATAACTTCTAATTCGTTCATCGAAACCATTCGATATCTAAAGGAAAAGTTCTTAATTTTTCGCTAGCTTTCTAAGGACATGCATATCTTATACCTTATCTCAACCGCAAGTGTAACTAATTCAAGATTCAACCTAACCTTTCTAAGGGCAATATCAAAAGTACAAGCATGCATAATCCTAAATACTCGAGCACTAGTCAGGGATACACTATTAGTATGTAAAAGTTAAATTATGAGTAGTCACGTATCAATATTGAGATTCAATATTGCAGGAAAGGTACGTAGACGCAACGGAAATGATAAACACTATATTGACCTCACGAGCATACCCATGAACCATACTCAATCACCTCCATAGCTATAACCCATAATTTCCTTAATCCCATCCCACTCGAAAAACAATTTCGAAATCACTCGGATAGCACTCCGTCGTAATATTTTATGTATACTAATAATATCTTGAAATAATACGGAGTAAATATATATATGTAAATCGATTGAGAGAGTTTAGAGAAAAATATTTTCAAGTTTCTATGAAATAATGAAACCTATTGAATTCTATTTATAATAGATTTTTAAATTATTAAAGTGAATTATTAAAGTATGAATTATTAAAGTGAATTATTAAAGTATGAATTATTAAAGTGAATTATTAAAGTATGAATTATTAAAGTGAATTATTAAAGTATGAATTATTAAAGTGAATTATTAAAGTTAAAGTAAAGTAAAAATAAAGTAAAGGTAAAGTTTAAGTATAGTAAAAGTATAAAACTACATAATACGTATAATATACGTATAAATATATATAATATTAATTTAAATCATTATATATATTTAATAAAATAAAATATAAATATCGTTATCTTTATCATACTAGTTAAGTAATGAGTTGTCAAAAGTGGTTCTAGATATTTATAAAAGTTATATACGTTTTAATAATAAAGTTCTTTTTAAACTGAAAACGTTTTTGTACGTTTGAAACTAAATAGATCAATCGAGTCTTTATGAGATTCAATCTTCCACTATCCTTTGTCTAGTTCTCAGTGATTAACAATTTGTTCTTATTTATAAATCACTTTACCATTTTCCGAATATTGTTAAAATAGAAAGATTTCTCAAATCAACGTGGGCCTTTCAACAGAGACTTGTAATCATAATTCAATATATCTGATAATTCAATCATTTGATCTTATCTTCTAATTCCATTGATAAGTATTTTGAAACAGATACAATCATATAAAGTATTTAATCTAATATTTTGTTTACGTTTCAAGTTATAATATATATACACATATACATATATAATCATATTCGTTTAATGGTTCGTGAATCGTTGGAACTTGGTTGAGGTTGAATGAATGTATGAACATAGTTTAAAATTCTTGAAATTTAAATTAACAAATATTGCTTATCGTGTCGGAAACATATAAAGATTAAAGTTTAAATTTGGTTTTAAATTTCTGGGTTGTCACAGTACCTACCCGTTAAAGAAATTTCGTCCCGAAATTTGAGTGGAAAGGTCGTGAATGATAATAAGTATGTTTTCATGATGCATACGGGCTGAAAATTAGAGTTTTATTATCAGCGAATAATTTGGATAAACAATCCATTTATATGAAGAGTACGAATGAAGCTAACATAGAAGAGTGAAATGAGTAAGTGTAGATTCATCTTATCATTTGACGTAGATATGATTGATTCCCAGATTTCAAGGGATTTGAAGAAAATCTTCTTAATAAGATTTGACTCTCCGGTAATCAAGGGAATTAGGATCCGCTTTAAATGCGATCGTCCATTTTAATTGTTCTGTCGGAGATTTTCTTATAAATTTACCTCCTTCGTTTCCTTACAACTCACACCTTCTGTTGATGCATTTTATGCAAGTCCCTAGACATCTACCCACGTCCATTGCAGGTACAACAGTTTACAGGCCACCATGATTGTTCGTTATTATACTATCCGTGTTTGTATGTGGTTACAGGAACTGCAGGAACGAGATTTAGATGTTTGACTATGTTAGACTTAGTCAGACATACGAGTGAAGCCTCACTAGTACAGCTGACAGGCTCATACGCATGGTTGATGCTGAGCTAAGTCACAATTACGACCTAAATAAGAAGACACGAGTGAGTGATCACCCGTACGGCTGATGAAGCCAAATCGTACGTGTGATGAATGAATCGTATGGGTGAGTCAATAGCAGGGGTATATAAAGTCTTATGTTCTTCATTTTAGGTTAAGCCTCTCATTTGTTACACACACTCAGATCTAGTGAGCTCCTCCGATTCTCTCTCAGTCCAAATCACCCAGGTGGTGAATAATAGTTCTAGGTGTTGATCTAATCACACTTGATTTAGCTGTGATTTGACTAAATTAATCAAAAAAAAAACTTAACCTATTCACTAGAGGATTTGATTCACTTATTCCGCCATTGTGTGAGTTAAATCTGTTGATTTCTAAGTTCCTAGTCATGTTTCATCACCTTCTATTCTTTTCCCCTCAACTCATATTTTAAAGTATTCATCAATATGCTCCATCCAGTTCTGATTCTCGATATACTTCTAACTTCCATATCGGTCATTCTTCTTTTTCATCTACCGACAGAAGAATCTATTTACTTCTACTATACTCTTGGGTTTATAGTGTTTCTAGTTCTCCCGTGTCTTTATATTGCTATATGCATCGATATATATGGTTTATAATTTATGGTTTATCGTTGGGCTTTATATGTTCCCTTATATTTCAAAGTCTCTGCTTCTGTCTTCTATAATCATTATCATTCACAATTAATGCTCTCTTTTATTTACTGCAATTTATACCCCAATTTCTATTTCGGAGTTTTGTCCTTTCGTTTCTTCTTCTTGCGATTAAGCACCGCTTGTAATGGTCCAGAATTCACAGATATGAATTTCGAAATGAACATTGTTAATGTTCTAGGAAGGAAATTGTGATGGCACGATCTTGACTTGTCAAATTACTAGAATACCTTGGAAAAGGCCGAATCATCAAGAAATATTTTCTTGATATTTTAGAGGTTAAATAGAATACAAGAGTCGTATAACATGGCGCATGATGATGTTATGATCTGTGAATCATCACGTTCCATTTAGAAACTCAGCATGACTTACTGTAATATAATCACGTTGATCAAGTGTCATTATATTATACTAATTCATGCTTCAGTTCCCAACACTACTTCAAAATATTTCTATTTTAAACTTGAATGTTTCAGAATTTAGAAACTAAAATAGTTTCTTTTATGATGTAATACAGATAGCGCGAAGAGGTGAATGATTTCAAATAAGAAAAATTAAGAAAATATCTTCAGAAATATGGAGGATATTTATAATGAAAGATATGATGATATTTTAGAATATCTAAGATCAGAGGATGATGAAGAATATTATTCACAAGGGTTTAGAGTTAGGAGTAAGGTATTTGATAATAATTTCAGCAGACACTGAATCATTTGGATCCTTTGAAGGCAGGTTTAGTCTTTGTGATTTGTCCATAGCCTCCTTCATGGTTTGCTTAATCCGTTTTCCAGTTCCAAACCTTCTCTTTTTCTAAGCTTTTCTAACACACTATCCTTTATTATCAAACTTTTGACTGTTAAGGTCGTTTACAGTTTTTGCTGCTTCATCAGCATTTTCCAAACTTCGGAGAACTAGTTCGCAGTTTAGGGTGTTTTTCAGAAACTTCACATTCAAAGTATATAAGTCTAGGAGATAGACGTTATATATACACCTATAACCGTTGGCAGAGACATGTTGCAAGATTTCAAAATACTAATTGCTGATTCCCAGTAATTGGCATGACAATTCTTGTTACAAGATGCGGATGAGTAAATGATGGGGTTTCGATAAATATAATGACTTTTCGGAAAGTCAAAGATCAGTGAAGTTGTTGGTAAGTTTATTTTTAATGTGGTGAGACATAAAAGGTTCTCCGGTAACGATGACGAAAGGGCAACGTCTATATCAAGGTTATAATAAGACTGTTTCAACTGAAAAGTCGAAGTTGACTTGCTAAAGCTGTGACAAAACTGACTAATTTGAAAAGGAATCGCAAAGTTATTTTTGCTAATAAATGCCAAAGGGTCTGACACGGATACGTGTTAAATTATGACTCTGGTTTCGAGAGCTTTTCAGATGCAAGACTGCGGTTAATATGTGGTTGGATCATCATCTCGATTGTTTATTATTTGAAGTGTCTTCAGGAATTTTGAAGGGTTTTGAACACAGATTGTAATCGTTAATATACATATGATGTTCTAACACAGTTTTGAAGTCAAAGTATAGCTTGTGAAAGATGTAAGGATCTAAGAGTGATGATTTCGGTCATATCTCGAGTTGAATTCTGAGATTTCAAAATCAGAATATGCAATTAAATTTTGAATGAGTATGGTTGTTTTGATTTCTATAAAAGAATATATATTGTTTGAGAAAATAGTGAGTATAGTTGATGATTGCTGAATCAGATTCGAAGAATGTAACATATTAATTGTGAATTTATATATCTCTCGGGTATTACCTACCTGTTAAAAAAAATTTCACAATTAATATTTTGTACAAAATAATTTTTATTACAGTCTTTTTGAAATATATATATATATATATATATATATATATATATATATATATATATATATATATATATGTATATTTTCTTCAGATGTAATATCGATTTAATGAGTTAATATTAAATTAAACTCATTTAATTTACGGTTGAAACTAGAATTGAATAATCCCTTAAAGGCTTTAGAGATTACATAAGTATTACTTCAATAATATTGAAATTATGAATCAATACTTCGTTATTTGTTGGGGCATGATGTTGGTTTTCATTAAATTCTTGTGAACTTCGCAAAGTACAAAAGATGTTATCTGAAAAGTTTCGAGTACATTGATGACGAAAGTGTAAAATCAACATATATTTGAATAATACACTTGATTTATTATGAATTGGAATTTATTGAATTGAGACAGAGGTTGTAGTTAACGATAGTTAAGTTGCGAACGAAGGACGTGCATTATTGCATATTAGTAATATGAATTAACCGAGTAGTTAAGATTCACACATAATAGCTTAGTACGGAAAGATTTATTATGGTTTAAAGATTTATATATAAGATATACATATAAATCCTTCAGTGGAAATGAGTTAATTCTTCATAACTCGTTGATACAATATACTCGTTGTTGATTCATAATGATGTCCGCGGTGATTCTTGAACTGACGGAGCTTGTGAGGTTATAGGTGCTGCTAATGCTGATGCTGAGAAACCTGACGATGCTGGTGATGCTGGCGGTACTGTTGATGCTGTTGGTAAAACAAGTCTAGTTTGTAAATCGTGCACCATTCTGGTCAGGATTTCTTTTATCATTTCGGTCCACTCATCTGATTTATGGTTAGATCTAGAATAAGTAATCTCTAAAATTTTAGAGATTACATAATCACCGTAAAATATTTCTCCGATGAAGTCATGAATTAATACTTCATCGTTTGTTGTTGTTGGTCTTCCATGTTATTTATAGGACGTATGACCTTGATACTCGTGGGACAGATTATGGAGTTGAGGTTTACGACGCGGTTGTGGTTGGGGGTGGTAATGGTACTGTTGACGTTGATGTTGGTGGTACTGATTATGCTGCTGGTGTTTGTAACCTTTGCACCATATTCTCCAAAGCCACTACCCGAGCGCGAAGCTCGTTGACTTCTTCTATTACACCGGGATGATTGTCGGTTCGGACAATCGGATAAATAAAATCTAGAATTTGATGTAGTATATAATCGTGACGAGATACTCTGGAAATGAGAGAGAAAATAGTGTTTCGGACAGGTTCGCCGGTAAGTGCTTCAGGTTCTTCGTCAAGAGGACAATGTGGTGGATGGAAGGGATCACCTTCTTCTTGTCTCCAATGATTGAGGAGGCTACGAACCCATCCCCAATTCATCCAGAATAGGTGATGACTGATTGGTTGATCCATTTCGGTCACACTGCTTTCGGAGCTTGAGTGGGATTCCATTTCATAATCTGAGGAACTTGAACTAATGACGAATTCCATTTCGTACGATTGAATAAAGGGTTTTTCGATATGAAATGATTTTCCGACTATCGAATGGTATTCTAATTACATAGAATATATATATATATATATATATATATATATATATATATATATATATATATATATATATATATATATATATATATATATATATATATAGATCAAAAGATTTCGTAGATTACGGAGGACTTTGCGGGATATGTCAGGCAAAGTTTAAAGTAACAGATACGATATGATTTAGCAGATATGCTAAGATATGAATTTTTGTCTATACACTATTCATGCAATCAATGCAGCAAGACGTGTCTTAGACTAAAAATGATAAGCAGGTAATTTCCTGAGGATGATAAGTAGTTAATTTTCGACACAAAATGATAAGCAAAACATTTGACATGCAGACACGGTCGAAGTCCAGACTCAGTAATGCATCCTATCGACTTATCAGTTAGACACACTAATGCAGACCTGGTTCGCTAAGACCACCGCTCTGATACCAACTGAAAGGACCCGTTCATATACATTATAAACTATTCACAATAGTTGATTACATTGCGAGGTATTTGACCTCTATATGATACATTTTACAAACATTGCATTCGTTTTTAAAAGACAATCTTTCTTTACATCGAAAATTGACAGGCATGCATACCATTTCATAATATCCACTATCCAACTATAAATTGATTTAATAATAATCTTTGATGAACTCAATGACTCGAATGCAACGTTCTTCGAAATATGCTATGAAAGACTCCAAGTAATATCTTTAAAATGAGCAAATGCACAGCGGAAGATTTCTTTAACACCTGAGAATAAACATGCTTTAAAGTGTCAACCAAAAGGTTGGTGAGTTCATTAGTTTATCATAATCATTTATTTCCATCATTTTAATAGACCACAAGAATTTCATTTCCAGTTCTCATAAATATACGTCCCATGCATAGAGACAAAAATAATCATTCATATGGTGAACACCTGGTAACCGACATTAACTAGATACATATAAGAATATCCCCTATCATTCCGGGATCCTCCTTCGGACATGATATAAATTTCGAAGTACTAAAGCATCCGGTACTTTGGATGGGGTTTGTTAGGCCCAATAGATATATCTTTAGGATTCGTGTCAATTAGGGTGTCTGTTCCCTAATTCTTAGATTACTAGACTTTAATAAAAAGGGGCATATTCGATTTCGATAATTCAACCATAGAATGTAGTTTCAATTACTTGTGTCTATTTCGTCAAACATTTATAAAAGCGCATGTATTCTCAGTCCCAAAAATATAAAGGGTAAAAAAGTAAATGAAACTCACCGTACTGTATTTCGTAGTAAAAATACATATAACGTCATTGAACAAGTGCAAGGTTGACCTCGGATTCACGAACCTAAATTAATTATATATATTTATGTGTTGGTCAATATTTGTCTAACAAATTAGGTCAAGTCATAGTGTACCACAATCCTAATGCTCGAGACTAATATGCAAAAGTCAACAAAAGTAAATTTGACTCATAATAATTTCCAAAAATCTATACATGATTAATATATAGTTTAAATATCGTCATTTTATATTTTTAAATATTTTTAAAAGATTTATTAGAGTAAATAATATAATTTATTTATTAATAAATAAAATTTTATATTAAATTTATATAATAAAATATACTTTTATATATATTTAAGTAATAAAATTTATAGGGTTCATTTAATATCATAAAGATAATATGATAGGTATTATTAAAGTAAGTTATTACACGTAGTAAAATATGTTTGTATCACATATTTATTTGATAAAATAATATCTATAATGATAGTAAGTAAAAGTTGTATTATTTTGTAATAATAATTATTATTATAAAAATATCAATATTTATAATTACTAAGATGATATTATGATAAAACCATAATTCTAATTATGATAACTTTAATATTTACGATAATTTTTAATATTATCTTTAAAATAATAATTCTATTTAAAATAATAATAATAATAATAATGATATTTTATAGTAACAATGACATTTCTATTAAAATGATAATTTTTGTTAAAATGATAGTTTTAATACTAACGATACTTTTAATAATAATAGTAATGATAAAAATAATAAGAACGATAATTTTATCTAAATCAATATCTTATAATATTTTAATTTCATCATGAAACTCTTACCCATTATTTCCTAATCGTTTCGTTTAATAGCTTTTAATCGTCTTTTATATCGTGTTCATAATAATAATAATGATAATAATAGTAATCAAAATAATTAGGTGTTACAAATATTTGTTTTAATTACACTAATATTAATAATGATAGTTACTATAACATTATTAACGATAATACTAATAATTATCTTAATGATAATATAGTAATAATAATAATAATAACAATAACAATAACTATTTTTAAATAATGATATATATATTAATAATGATAATAATAATAATAATACCAATAATAATAATAATAATAATAATTGGATAATAATAATAATACTAATTATAACTTTAACGATAATAACGATAGTAATAAAAAAAATAACAATTTTTAATGATAAATCCCTTTTATTGATAAAGATAATAATAATGATAATAATAAGATAAAACTAGAACGACGATAAAAATGACGATAATAATAATCATTTTTAATAAAAATATCGAAAATTCAATTGATTATAACTTCTAATTCGTTCATCGAAACCATTCGATATCTAAAGGAAAAGTTCTTAATTTTTCGCTAGCTTTCTAATGACATGCATATCTTATACCTTATCTCAACCGCAAGTGTAACTAATTCAAGATTCAACCTAACCTGTCTAAGGGCAATATCAAAAGTACAAGCATGCATAATCCTAAATACTCGAGCACTAGTCAGGGATACACTATTAGTATGTAAAAGTTAAATTATGAGTAGTCACGTATCAATATTGAGATTCAATATTGCAGGAAAGGTACGTAGACGTAACGGAAATGATAAACACTATATTGACCTCACGAGCATACCCATGAACCATACTCAATCACCTCCATAGCTATAACCCATAATTTCCTTAATCCCATCCCACTCGAAAAACAATTTCGAAATCACTCGGATAGCACTCCGTCGTAATATTTTATGTATACTAATAATATCTTGAAATAATACGGAGTAAATATATATATGTAAATCGATTGAGAGAGTTTAGAGAAAAATATTTTCAAGTTTCTATGAAATAATGAAACCTATTGAATTCTATTTATAATAGATTTTTAAATTATTAAAGTGAATTATTAAAGTATGAATTATTAAAGTGAATTATTAAAGTATGAATTATTAAAGTGAATTATTAAAGTATGAATTATTAAAGTGAATTATTAAAGTATGAATTATTAAAGTGAATTATTAAAGTATGAATTATTAAAGTGAATTATTAAAGTTAAAGTAAAGTAAAAATAAAGTAAAGGTAAAGTTTAAGTATAGTAAAAGTATAAAACTACATAATACGTATAATATGCGTATAAATATATATAATATTAATTTAAATCATTATATATATTTAATAAAATAAAATATAAATATCGTTATCTTTATCATACTAGTTAAGTAATGAGTTGTCAAAAGTGGTTCTAGATATTTATAAAAGTTATATACGTTTTAATAATAAAGTTCTTTTTAAACTGAAAACGTTTTTGTACGTTTGAAACTAAATAGATCAATCGAGTCTTTATGAGATTCAATCTTCCACTATCCTTTGTCTAGTTCTCAATGATTAACAATTTGTTCTTATTTATAAATCACTTTACCATTTTCCGAATATTGTTAAAATAGAAAGATTTCTCAAATCAACGTGGGCCTTTCAACAGAGACTTGTAATCATAATTCAATATATCTGATAATTCAATCATTTGATCTTATCTTCTAATTCCATTGATAAATATTTTGAAACAGATACAATCATATAAAGTATTTAATCTAATATTTTGTTTACGTTTCAAGTTATAATATATATACACATATACATATATAATCATATTCGTTTAATGGTTCGTGAATCGTTGGAAGTTGGTCGAGGTTGAATGAATGTATGAACATAGTTTAAAATTCTTGAAATTTAACTTAACAAATATTGCTTATCGTGTCGGAAACATATAAAGATTAAAGTTTAAATTTGGTTGGAAATTTCCGGGTTGTCACATTCCTCGGGTATTACCTACCCGTTAAAATATTTTCACAATTAACACTTTGTACGAAAGAATTTTTAATTACAATCTTTATGAAAACATATATACATATATATTTTCTTCAGATGTAATCATGGATTCATTGAGTTAATATGATATTAAACTCATTTGGTTTACCGTTATAACTAGAATACATAATCTCTAAAACATTTAGAGATTACTTAATCTCCATGAAGAACGAAGATAATCGATGTAGAACGATAAGTAGCACGATGATTATACTCGAGGTACAGAATGAGATGTTGAGGCATGAATTGTTGATGGTACTGGCACTGTTACTGATGGTACTGTTGGTGCTGGTGATGTTGCTGAAGCTAGTACATTTTGCACCATATTCTCCAAATTTATTTTTCGAGCGCGAAATTTGTTGACTTCTTCTATTATTCCGGGGTGATTGTCGGTTGGAACGAGTGAATGAATAAGGTTTAGAATTTTAGATAGAATATAATCTTGGCGAGTTACTCTGGAAATGAGTGTGAAAATGGTGTTTCGGATAGGTTCGCCGATAAGTGCATTAGGTTCTTCACCAAGAGGTGAAGTTGGTTGGTGGAAAGGATCGCCTTCCTCTCGTCTCCATTGGTTAAATCGAATACGAACCCATCAGATGAATTGGTTGATTCATTCTGGTGACACTGCTTTCGGAGCTTAGGTGAAACTCCATATCGAAATAGCTGTCGGAATCCGAGGGATTCGAACTGGTTGAGGGATCCATCTCGTACGATCAGATGGAGGATTTTCGATAAGAAATAGATTATATGACGTAGATTAGTACCCTGTAATACATAATTTACATATGCATATACAATACTAAAATCCCATACGTTACAGAGGAATCTACGAAAACTGTCAGGCAAATGTAACAATAACAGATACGCTAAGATATGAATTTATCTATACACTGTCTATGCAATAGAGGCAGTAAGAAGTGTGTAGACTTTTAGGATGATAAGCAGGTAATTTTTAACACGAAATGATAAGCAAAACTTTTGACATGCAGACACGGTCGAAGTCCAGACTCACTAATGCATCTTAACAACTATCAGTTAGACACACTAATGCAAGACCTGGTTCGCTAAGACCACCGCTCTGATACCAACTGAAAGGACCCGTCCTAATCCATCCGGACGAAGTCCATATTGATTATAGACAATTCGTAATAGTTGATTACATCGCGAGGTACTTGACCTCTATATGATACATTTTACAAACATTGCATTCGTTTTTAAAAGACAAACTTGCTTTACATCGAAAGTTGACGGCATGCATATCATTTCATAATATATCAAACTATAATTGACTTAATAATAATCTTGATGAACTCAATGACTCGAATGCAACGTCTTTTGAAATATGTCATGAATGACTCCAAGTAATATCTCTAAAATGAGCAAAATGCACAGCGGAAGATTTTTTTCATACCTGAGAATAAACATGCTTTAAAGTGTCAACCAAAAGGTTGGTGAGTTCATTAGTTTAACATAAATAATCATTTTCATCATTTTAATAGACCACAAGATTTTCATATTTCATAAACATCATTTTCATATCAGACATTTCGCAAACTGCATAGAGATAAAAATCATCCATATGGATTGAACACCTGGTAACCGACGTTAACTTAATGCATTGAATATCCCCAAAATAGAACCTCTCGTCTGTATAATAATCTCGAAGTACTAAAGCATTCGTACCCCGAATGGGACTTGTCAAGGTTCATAGATCTATCTTTAGGATTCGCGTCAATCAGGGGCCATTTCCCTAAATTCTTAGGTTACCAGACTTCAAGGGCGATATTCGGTTTAATAATCCAACCATATAATGTAGTTTTTGATCACTTGTATCTATTTCGTAAAACAGTTATAAAAGCAGCGCATTTATTCTCAGTCCCAAAAATATATATTGCAAAAGCATTTAAAAAGGGAGCAAATGAAACTCACAGTACTGTATTTTGTAGTAAAAATACATATGACGACATTGAACAATGCAGGGTTGGCCTCGGATTCACGAACCTATATCATTGGTATGTATATATATTAAAATGTATAATCGTAATTGAACAATTTATTATATCTGTATTTATTATTAGTGATATAATATATTTTTTTATGTTAATAACTTATATATGTCATTATATATATATATATATATATATATATATATATATATATATATATATATATATATATATATATATATATATATATATATATATGTATATATATATATCTTTAAGTAAATAACCATTTTTGTATAGTTAAGTTTTTGTATTAAATATATATGTATATATATTTATATACATTTGTATACCTATATGTATTTTATAAACATATTTTATTTGTTAACTTAATGATAATACTAATAACAATAATACTAATAGTGATAATAATATTATTGATAATAATTATAATAATAATACTGATAGTTTTATTTGATAGCTTTAGTAAAATTGATAGTAATGATAGTAAATTTTAATAATAACAATATAGATAATGGTAATCATAAAAATAATAGTAAATATTAATGATGATACTTATAACAATAATAATGATAAATATGATATTAATAATTATAAGTATATTGATAAAACTAATATTTAAAAAAAAACAATTCTAATATTAATGATAATAATAATAATATATTTTTTATTACTTTCATAATAATAATAATAATGATATTCCTCATACGTAATAATAATAATACTAATAATAATACCAATACTTAATAATAATAATTATAATTATGATACATGTATTAATATCAATTAATAATAATAACAATAATAATAACAACAATAATAATGATAATAATAATAAAAATTTTAAGAACTACCTCTTGAAAAGAAAATGGCTTTTAAAAAAAAAATACACCATGCGCCACTGCCCGGGTTCGAACCTCCTACATCTCGCTCGACCGCTTAACACCCTAACCATTCGTCAATTTATGTTTTCCTGATTAAATCACTCGCTCTATTTATTTAACCTTGTAGCCTTTTTTCTTATATCTTCTTCCTCCTCACAGTAATTTAAATCGGACGTGACATTAACAAACACCACCACTGATTCCCTTTCGGTTTTAGATTTATGAATCGAAACTGAGGCGAATTGGGGTGTTTGGAATTCAACAGAATTTAATTTAAACAGTCTCGGCAGCTTCGACGAACACTTATATGAACTTGAAATTAGATTATGAAATTGGGATATGTTTAGATGGTAATCACAACATGAAATAACTCTTAAATCACACACAGAAACTTTTGAAATCGTTAATGTAACTTGAATCATACTAGATAACTTGAATTTAATCGAAGCAAATTTATTTGACTTTTTATTCAAAATCTTTGACTCTAAAATTGGAATTCGATATCGAAAATTGGCACTTGTAACTTTGCAGAAAGATCAACTAAGGGATTCCTAACACAATGGTATTAATAGATTTTGATAACTTGTATGAATTTGAACCATGGTAAAATGTATACGCGAACAGAGTAGGCGACTCTCTTATAAATAATACACAGTTTACTTTAACAGTTTAAAAGACTGTAATTGATATTTATAATAGTGAATTAATAATGCAAATTCAATGATATCATAATACACTAGATTTTAGAGGTCGACAGAAAGATTTCGCAGGTATAGAAAAATAGATAAAATAAATATTAGGTGAAGTGATCACTATCAAATTTTGGTGTTTAATTGTTTGTCTTATGGTATAATGGATTTGATTCAAATATTCTTAACAGACAGGAACAAAAACCTCCTACATGATCGATGGGTAAAGGTAACAGATTGTACGTTTTTTTTTATAAATTATATAATTGATTTTAATAAAAATAATAATAATAATAATAATAATAATAATAATAATAATAATAATAATAATAATAATAATAATAATAATAATAATAATAATAATAATAATAATAATAATAATAATATTAATAATAATAATAATAATAATCAATAATAATAATAATTACTAATAATTATTATATTAATAATAATGATAATTTTAACAAGTTAATAATAATTAATGATAGTGATAATAATAAAATTGTTAATAATAATAAAAGGTATTGGTTCCTACTAATAATATTAATTTATAACAATACTAATAATTCTTAATGATAATAATATCTAATAATACAAAAAAATATAACAAGTTTCATGTACTCCATTTTTATATTTAGAATAACGATATTAATAATACTTATATTGATGTTATTATTTATAGTAATAATGAGAATAATAGTAATATTACTATATCAATTATATTTTACTTTCAATTTAACATATTAATATTACATGTTATTGATTGTGTAATATATAACATGACATATATCGAATATTTATTATTCATACATATAAATCTAGTAATAATTATATATTAAAATAATATATATATTTATAATTATTTTCATTTTAAAATGCACCTAATTACTTTGTATTTTATTTTACATATTTAGTTCTAGTATTTAAATTATATTTTATAATATCAATTTATTATATATACTTTCGTTTATAAATATATATACATATTGTTTATAAACAATTGTTCGTGAATCGTTGGGAATAATCAAAGGTTAAATGAATCCATTTAAACAGTTCACAAATTTAAGACTCGATCTAATAGACTTTGCTTATCGTGTTGGAAACATATAAAGATCAAGTTTAAATTTGGTCGGAAATTCTCGGGTCGTCACATTGTGTGTGCGTGCCCATTAGGGTTTTGGGGCTCTTGATTGAAAAATTTATAATATCAAGAAGTTAATCACAACACTACAATGTCTAAAACGCTTGGTAATTAATTTGTTTATACTAATTATTTATCAAATACATAATTAGTAATAATAATAATATATATACCAGTGCAAATGCTCCTTGAGATATGGATCACTAGGTCCTGGAACATCTGGGTCTGTCATTATCTGCAAATTGAATTCAAAGAAATTTTGATAATTAAGCAAGATTCATTCATCCAATTACAAAGAAACATTAATTATAAACTAGCTACATATAAATAAATCTTAATTTTAATATTAAATGCAATTCAACATCAGAAAAAAAAGTCACAATAATAAAATTAAAGGCTTAATTAAAATACCAGGGTAAAGAAGGATCTCATGTCACCACCATGAATCTCAACCCTAGGTTTAGTGGTAACAGAAGAAGGTAACCTTTCAGTCCCATTGTACACTTGGGTTGATGAGTTTATATACATAATAACCATATTCACACTTGGTACGAAACAATCCACCACATCTCCGACCACCCTCCCTAACACTAGAGGATGATCCGCCGTTAGTATTCTTGCCATTTATGTTTCGAAAAAAAACTTGCTACCTAAAATGTTTTAAGAAAGCTGTAATGTTTTACTGTGTTTTTAAACATGGCCATGTATTTGTAGGGTTAAGACACATCATATCAAGGACTTTTCAAATTATTGCACCCTCTATCCTATTATTTATTCATTATTCATTATTAATTAACCCTTACATACTAAAAGTTGTGGTCGGCGTCGTAGTTTCAGTTATATCGGATTGTCGTTTTAAGTTTGCGTTCACATTACAAACGGTCCCTCAACTTCGACTATATTTACACAACATCTCCTTAAGTTTACACTTTTTCAGGGGTACTGTTAACATCTATTTCCTTATGAAGTAAGGCTTAGTGTATCAACACAATACTAGAAGTATCTAGCTAAAAGTGGGGGAGTGTTGCCGATTGATGTTTACCCTCGGGAAATAATCCATGCAGACCCGATTCACAAGTATAAGAACTTGTGGGGTGGCTTAATCAATCTTTTGTTCGCTGAGCGTTGAGCTACTAGCCGGATGACTTCTAGTGAGAGAAAGTACTATGTTAGAGAGAAAGGTGAAGCCTCTGCTTACAAGTTATCAGAGTGTCTGAATGTGTAAAATGATGACCCAAGGGGTCTATTTATAGTGATAGATCCACCGGATGATTCGGGGACACGTGTCAGATGATGATACATTCTATTATTCGTGATCTGAAATTTATACTGAATGTGACGCTCTCCGGTCAGGACTTAAGTGCTAGGCGGCCCTCAGGGCTTACGCGTGATGGGAGCAGCCTGCACAGCGGAGAACGCTGGACGGATAGTTTCACAAAACTGTTGTTCCCAGTGTTCCTGATGCAAATTTCATGCGAATATTATGCCTTTATGCGTGTATACGATAGGATACACCATTAAGTCCCCCCAGTTTAATGACTTAAACTTTAGCAAAAAGTTAAAGTTATTAAACTAAAAATTTGAATTTCGAAATAGGTCGATTCTTGGGCTTCCCGGGAGTAATAGGCGCGTTTATCGAACGAATTCTTACCACACACGTGTGTGGGTGAAAATAAAACCCCAAAAATGACCATCAGTCATAGCTGTCACGTCCTTCTTTCCTTTTTAACTACCGAACAACCCTAATCGAACTTTCACTTTTACAACTTTTCCTTACCAATCTTCATCTTTCACCATTAATATTCTCTGCACTTCCTGTTTCATTAAAACCTTAATGGCGACCATAAAAGACGTTACAATTACTCGCAGTTTAGTGAATGACAAATACTTGACACTGCTATTGCAACGTTTTCCAAGATTAGCTGGTGCCGAGCCGATAATTCCCTCAATTAATGCTAGAGCTTGTTCGCCACCTCCTGGTAAGGTTGCTGTCTATGGCTATGCATTTTTCAATTATTGCTTGCGACTGCCATTTACACCATTCTTCTTAGAGGTTTGTAAGTTTTACGGAGTTTTCGTTGGCCAATTTGAACCAGCAGCTATTTGAAAAATTCTCATATTTGAGATGTATTGTCATGCTAGTAAAATAGTGCCATCTGTTCAGATATTTTGCTCTTTAGTACGCATAGCATCGTACGAAAAAGGTTGGTTTACATTCAGTAAAGTTGATGGATTTTTGAGACCTGCACTTGATCATCCCTGTCATGATTGGCATCATTCTTTTATCTTCATAAATGAAGACACAATTGCTAACAAATACTCATCTGTGCGTTTTTGGCGTAAATGCATTCATCCCGTATCGGTTACATTTCCAAGGTTAAATAGCAAAGAGAATGCTTTGTTTAAAAAACTGAAAGCTGAACAAATCAACGATGTCAAATATGGGGAACATATGCTTTCATTGACATCCGTAAGCCAAGATTGGGATATCACGCAAGGCTATGCTTGTATTCTTCTTGGGAGAAAGAGTAAGAGTTTAATTTTACCGTATATGCTAATAACATTCTTCTTTCTGTTTATCCAACTAACCACTTTGATTATGTAAATTTTGTAGAAATTAGTCCGCTTACCGCCATGCGCTCGTCGTCTTATCCACAACTTAAATTCACCACACAGAAAATTATTGATGATACTCCCATTCCTGAAAAGGATGCTGCAAGGGAGGAGGAAGAAGAAGAAGAAGAAGAAGAAATAGACATAGGTATGAACCGAACTGCTTCTAGAGAACGCCGTGCCTCAGATAATGATAATGATAACACTGAATTAATTGAAATACTAAATCAAAACCTGAATTTGTTTTCTTGTAGACCTAGTAATGGTGGATTTTATAATCCAAACCCTGCTTTATACGTTATGCCACATTTGAAGTCTTGTGAGTCCTATTGGAACTCTTTTATAAGTAAAAATTTCCCTTTATCTCCAACAGCTACTGCATCACACCAAGATAACACACTAGCAACTCTTCCGTTTAACGCCAAGAGAAGAAGAACTGGGCAAAATGTTCCGTCATCCGCTCAACAAGAAGCTGGCACTAGCTCTTCTCAAAAACAAATTATTCTTCCCAACCTTGACACATATATTCTTTCTTCCTTTCTAAAAGGACCACCACACTCTTATGAGGGTTTCATGAGTTATCTGAATGCCATGGTATGTCCATCACTATCCCAATTTGTCAATAACCTGTCTGGTGCAGATGCTAAGAAGGTTAAAGCGCAAAGTATTATCCTCAATATTGCTTCTGGGCTGAATGACCTTCAACGCTTATCCGAATTTGAAAATAATGAAATTACCACAAGTGAGAAACTTTCTGCTGAAAAGGAGAAAATAACTCAGCTGGAACAAGTGGCTACAACCTTAAAGAGAGATTATGATACGATGAAGAGGAATTTTTTGAACTGCAGCACTCAGAGGGGAGAATTTAGTAAACAAGTGAAAGAACTATCACTCAGAGAAAAGCAACATTTGAGCAGGATTGAAGAACTAGTAAAGGAGAATAATGCTCTGAAAGAACAGCTTAAGGTTAAATAAGAGAATGAAAAACGAATGATTGCTGGGATCCCTGCTCTTGTGAACCGTATTTTTAACTGTCAAGCGTTATCTCACAGGATACGTGAGTTTGTCCGCCTTGCTAAGTCTGCTGAACGGTTGAATTTTTTCAATTTTATGAAGAGAAAACTACCAGATCTTCCAAATCCACTGCCTGAAGTAATTACATCAAAGATCAACGAAAATGCTGTCATAGAAGCTAATGCAGCCGGTGCCTTAATAGAAAATATGAAATTTTCTGATCTTGAAAGTCTTTGTAAAAATCCAAATGTAACCATTGACGGCGTATTAAATTATACCCCTCAAAATGAATGAAATATTATGCTTTCATGTATATATGCCTTGCGTAACTTTTAATACTATATTTGCTGTAATTGCTATGAAGATGCCTTAGTTTATGAACACCTTCTAAGTTAAAAATGTACAAGGTATTGACATTTTACTTCGCAACCACTATGCCTTTTAATACTGAAATTATATTTTTTGTTATACGCTTTCCGTCATGAAATTTATGAGAAAAAGTTGCGAATTATCTTTGCCTTCAAATAGTTTGCAGGACGTCATAGTCCATTATCCGTTTTGCTTTGTATTTTTGTGTATAAGTGTTGTGTCATGACATTTGTAGATTCGTTTTAACGCTTCGATGCTTTAGTGAGTTCTACATGTCTCACTATCGATACAACCATTTTGAGTATGATTGCACTTCTACCACCGAAAGGTTATGTTTCTTTTTGCAGGTAGGGATGACACACAGCTATGTGACACCTGGGCTAAAAAATCCTTGGCCGGATAAAATTTATGAAAAATATTGCCATAAGAATAATTGCTATTATTCATATTTATAAAGAAATTTTTACATTCATGACTATACCTCATGCATTTGATAGGTGATCAAGCTGCCCATGCATATAGTACTACGCATAAAATTTCTTTAAATTCATTGCATTCCAAGCTCTTTCATATTGCTCGTCGGATGGCACAGCAAGCATGTATGACCCATTCTGGTTTACTTTTGTGATCTTATAAGGTCCTTCCCATTTTGGTGCCAACTTTCCAAATTTGATTTGCCTGCTTGCCTCATTATCTCGTAGCACCAGATCACCAACTTCAAATTGTGTATGCTTCACTTTCTTGTTGTAATATTTTGCCATCTTATGCTTGTGATCTGCTTGCCGGATGGCGGCCATCAATCTTATTTCTTCCAACAAGTTGAGATTTTCCCTTAATGCTTCAGAATTAGCTTCAATATCAAATGCCATAATGCGTTGTGTTGGAACACATATTTCGACTGGTATTACTGCTTCTGTACCATATACTAGACTGAAGGGTGTTTCCCCCGTGCTCCACTTTGGAGTTGTCCGGTGTGCCCATAGTACATTTGGTAGTTTGTCTACCCAACCAGTTTGACTTAATCCCAACCGTGCCTTAATGCCAGCAACAATTTCTTTGTTAGTAACCTCTACTTGCCCATTCGCTTGAGGATGAGCAACAGATGTAAAGTTTTGCTTTATTCCTAACTCCTCACACCAACTTCGAAATGGATTCTCTGCAAATTGCTTACCGTTGTCACTGACTATTTCATTTGGAACCCCATAACGGTACACGATATCATGCCAAACAAACTTCTTAACATTTTCTCCTGTAATCTTTGCTAAAGCTTTTGCTTCAACCCACTTTGTGAAAAAATCAATTGCTACCACCAAGAACTTAGCATTACCGGTACTTCTATTGAATGGTCCCACAATATCAATCGCCCATTTGCAGAACGGCCAAGCGGATGACACTGGTATCAAGTCATACTTTGGAAGACGCTGAACCGTACCATGCCTCTGACAGTTCTCACATGTTTTTATGATCTCCGCAACATCTCGATAAAGGGAAGGCCAAAAATATCCTCGTCGCATAATCCGTGATGCCACAGTACGGAAGCCGGAGTGTTGAGAACAAACTCCTTCATGCATCTCCTTGACTACTTTCAATGCTTCATCATTGGCTAAACACCTTAACAACGGACCATTGTAAGACTTTCGATAAAGAGCACCATTAACTACTTCATACATTGGTACTGTTACTCTTATCCTTCTGGCTTTCACCTTGTCAACGGGTAACCCTCTGTCATGCAAATACCTTAAATATGGAGTCATCCAAGTTTCCTTGGAACTTTCAACTATCCTCATAATTGGTCTTTCATGTATTGATTTTTCCTTAAGCTCCTCAACTAACACTCATTTGTGCAAATGATCAAAGGTTAAAGTAGCTAACTTGCTTAAGATATCAGCCTTCTTGTTCTTATTTCGAGGGATTTGCACGACCTCTAGATTATCAAATTTCTTTGAAATTATTTCTACCAACTTTACATATTGCCTCATTGATGTATCTCTTGCATCAAACGTTCCGTTAACTTGCTGGGCCACAATTTGAGAATCAACATATGCCCTTAGGTTTGTTATACCCATTTCTACTGCTATGCGCAATCCGGAGAGTAATGTCTCGTACTCTGCTTCATTGTTGGACACATAAAAGCAAAATTTCAATGCATAGTTATACTCTTCTCCATATGGACTTGTTAGAACCAGTCCTGCACCTGTTCCTTCTTCACTGGAGGCCCCATCAGTGTGCAATTCCCAAACATGCTGTTGTGGTGCCATTTTATTGTCATATTCCACTTTTTCATTTATTTCCAGAAGAAAATCTGCCAATATCTGTCCTTTAACCGCATTTCTGGGAGCAAAATTGATTTCATATTCGCCCAATTCAATGGCCCATTTCGCTAGACGGCGAGATAACTCTGGACGCCAGAGTATTTGTTTCAACGGTTGGTCTGTTAACACCAATATATGATGACCTTGAAAATACCTTCGTAAACGTCGTGCAGTATGCACAAGGGCATAAACCATGCGGTGAATTGGTGGATAATTCGTTTCACTGAGCTGCAATACTTTGCTAACACAATATATAGGCATTTGCACACCATTCCGTTCAGCGATTAAGACAGAACTAATTGCTTATTTTGAGACAGCTAGATACAAAATCAGAGTTTCCCCTTCTTTTGGTGCTGTTAACGTAGGTAATGTTTTCAACAATTGCTTGACTTCCTGAAATGCTCCTTCAACTTCCGTTGTCCATACAAAATCTTTTTTATTGAGACAACTTTTTAACACCTTCATGAATGGAAGGGATTTTTCAGGTGCTTTGGATAAAAATCTTGTTAATGCTGCTAAACATCCATTTAATCTCTGAACATCCTTTTTGCTAGCCGGCGATTTCATGTCTTCAATTGCTTGAATTTTCTTAGGATTAGCTTTAATACCCCGTTCTGTAACAATATGACCTAAAAATTTTCCCTCTTCTACGCCAAACGTACACTTCTTGGGATTTAACTTCATATTGATTTTTCGCAAAGATGCAAAAGTCTCTTGTATATCTCGCAACATCTTTTCTTCAGTATGACTTTTTATGACGATGTCATCGACATAAGCCTCTAAATTTCACCCAATTTGATCCTTAAACGCCATATCAATAAGTCGTTGATATGTTGCTCCTGCATTCTTCAAACTAAAAGGAATTTTCATGTAACAGAATATGCCTTCCGTCGTGTGAAAAGCCGTTTTGTCTTCATCTTTTAAGGCCATAGGTATTTGATGATACCCCTTAGCTGCATCTAAAAAACATTTAAATCGATATCCTGCCAAATAGCTGCATCTAAAAAACATCTAAAAAACATTCTTGGAACGTTCTTCGAATGTCTTACAAACTGATCTCGCCTTAAATAGTTGTGCCGAGGAATTCTGGCCGACTCTAGACAAGATTTCATCAATCATGTCTCCGGGTAGGTCTCTTAAAATATTGGGTTGTCTATCCATTTTGTGTTTTTAAACTGTAAAATAGACAAGAGTTAGATTCATAAAAAAATACTTATTAATACAAGCAATTTTTACCTATATCATAAAGCATACGAACACTATATTACATATATTACACCACACGAATACAACTATCTTATTCCGACTCGCTCGTTTCTTCTTCTTCTTCGGTTTTGGTTCGTTTTGCCAAGTTTCTAGGGATATATGATGTTCCCCTAATACGAGCCGTCGTTGTCCACATTGGTTTAGAAAAACCTGGTGGTTTAGAGGTTCCCGGGTCATTGTTACAACTTAAGGACTTCGGGCATTGACGATACATATAAAGTTCATCGGGGTTGGAATTAGATTTCTCTATTTTTATGCCCTTTCCCTTATTATTTTCTTTTGCCTTTTTAAATTCAGTTGGGGTAATTTCTATAACATCATCGGAATTCTCGTCGGAATCCGATTCATCGGAGAATTGGTAATCCTCCCAATATTTTGCTTCCTTGGCGGAAACACCATTGACCATAATTAACCTTGGTCGGTTGGTTGAGGATTTTCTTTTACTTAACCGTTTTATTATTTCCCCCACCGGTTCCGATTCTTCTTCCGGTTCCGATTCTTCTTCCGGTTCCGATTCTTCTTCCGGTTCCGACTCTTCTTCCGGTTCCTCTTCGGGAACTTGTGAATCAGTTCACGAATCATTCCAATTTACATTTGACTCTTCATTATTATTAGGTGAGTCAATGGGACTTGTTCTAGAGGTAGACATCTATCACATAATATCAAACGCGTTAAGAGATTAATATATCACATAATATTCACATGTTAAAAATATATAGTTTCCAACAAAATTTGTTAAGCAATCATTTTTCAAGTAAACACGGTTGAAGTCCAGACTCACTAATGCATCCTAACAAACTAGATAAGACACACTAATGAAAAATTCTGGTTCTCTAAGACCAACGCTCGGATACCAACTGAAATGTCCCGTTCTTATTGATTAAAAACGTTCCATATTAATTGATTTCGTTGCGAGGTTTTGACCTCTATATGAGACGTTTTTCAAAGACTGCATTCATTTTTAAAACAAACCATAACCTTTATTTCATAAATAAAGGTTTAAAAAGCTTTACGTAGATTATCAAATAATGATAATCTAAAATATCCTGTTTACACACGACCATTACATAATGGTTTACAATACAAATATGTTACATCGAAATCAGTTTCTTGAATGCAGTTTTTACACAATATCATACAAACATGGACTCCAAATCTTGTCCTTATTTTAGTATGCAACAGCGGAAGCTCTTAATATTCACCTGAGAATAAACATGCTTTAAACGTCAACAAAAATGTTGGTGAGTTATAGGTTTAACCTATATATATCAAATCGTAACAATAGACCACAAGATTTATATTTCAATACACATCCCATACATAGAGATAAAAATCATTCATATGGTGAACACCTGGTAACCGACATTAACAAGATGCATATATAAGAATATCCCCATCATTCCGGGACACCCTTCGGATATGATATAAATTTCGAAGTACTAAAGCATCCGGTACTTTGGATGGGGTTTGTTAGGCCCAATAGATCTATCTTTAGGATTCGCGTCAATTAGGGTGTATGTTCCCTAATTCTTAGATTACCAGACTTAATAAAAAGGGGCATATTCGATTTCGATAATTCAACCATAGAATGTAGTTTCACGTACTTGTGTCTATTTTGTAAATCATTTATAAAACCTGCATGTATTCTCATCCCAAAAATATTAGATTTTAAAAGTGGGACTATAACTCACTTTCACAGATTTTTACTTCGTCGGGAAGTAAGACTTGGCCACTGGTTGATTCACGAACCTATAACAATATATACATATATATCAAAGTATGTTCAAAATATATTTACAACACTTTTAATATATTTTGATGTTTTAAGTTTATTAAGTCAGCTGTCCTCGTTAGTAACCTACAACTAGTTGTCCACAGTTAGATGTACAGAAATAAATCGATAAATATTATCTTGAATCAATCCACGACCCAGTGTATACGTATCTCAGTATTGATCACAACTCAAACTATATATATTTTGGAATCAACCTCAACCCTGTATAGCTAACTCCAACATTCACATATAGAGTGTCTATGGTTGTTCCGAAATATATATAGATGTGTCGACATGATAGGTCGAAACATTGTATACGTGTCTATGGTATCTCAAGATTACATAATATACAATACAAGTTGATTAAGTTATGGTTGGAATAGATTTGTTACCAATTTTCACGTAGCTAAAATGAGAAAAATTATCCAATCTTGTTTTACCCATAACTTCTTCATTTTAAATCCGTTTTGAGTGAATCAAATTGCTATGGTTTCATATTGAACTCTATTTTATGAATCTAAACAGAAAAGTATAGGTTTATAGTCGGAAAAAATAAGTTACAAGTCGTTTTTGTAAAGGTAGTCATTTCAGTCGAAAGAACGACGTCTAGATGACCATTTTAGAAAACATACTTCCACTTTGAGTTTAACCATAATTTTTGGATATAGTTTCATGTTCATAATAAAAATCATTTTCTCAGAATAACAACTTTTAAATCAAAGTTTATCATAGTTTTTAATTAACTAACCCAAAACAGCCCGCGGTGTTACTACGACGGCGTAAATCCGGTTTTACGGTGTTTTTCGTGTTTCCAGGTTTTAAGTCATTAAGTTAGCATATCATATAGATATAGAACATGTGTTTAGTTGATTTTAAAAGTCAAGTTAGAAGGATTAACTTTTGTTTGCGAACAAGTTTAGAATTAACTAAACTATGTTCTAGTGATTACAAGTTTAAACCTTCGAATAAGATAGCTTTATATGTATGAATCGAATGATGTTATGAACATCATTACTACCTTAATTTCCTTGGATAAACCTACTGGAAAAGAGAAAAATGGATCTAGCTTCAATGGATCCTTGGATGGCTCGAAGTTCTTGAAGCAGAATCATGACACGAAAACAAGTTCAAGTAAGATCATCACTTGAAATAAGATTGTTATAGTTATAGAAATTGAACCAAAGTTTGAATATGATTATTACCTTGTATTAGAATGATAACCTACTGTAAGAAACAAAGATTTCTTGAGGTTGGATGATCACCTTACAAGATTGGAAGTGAGCTAGCAAACTTGAAAGTATTCTTGATTTTATGAAACTAGAACTTTTGAAATTTATGAAGAACACTTAGAACTTGAAGATAGAACTTGAGAGAGATCAATTAGATGAAGAAAATTGAAGAATGAAAGTGTTTGTAGGTGTTTTTGGTCGTTGGTGTATGGATTAGATATAAAGGATATGTAATTTTGTTTTCATGTAAATAAGTCATGAATGATTACTCATATTTTTTGTAATTTTATGAGATATTTCATGCTAGTTGCCAAATGATGGTTCCCACATGTGTTAGGTGACTCACATGGGCTGCTAAGAGCTGATCATTGGAGTGTATATACCAATAGTACATACATCTAAAAGCTGTGTATTGTACGAGTACGAATACGGGTGCATACGAGTAGAATTGTTGATGAAACTGAACGAGGATGTAATTGTAAGCATTTTTGTTAAGTAGAAGTATTTTGATAAGTGTATTGAAGTCTTTCAAAAGTGTATAAATACATATTAAAACACTACATGTATATACATTTTAACTGAGTCGTTAAGTCATCGTTAGTCGTTACATGTAAGTGTTGTTTTGAAACCTTTAGGTTAACGATCTTGTTAAATGTTGTTAACCCAATGTTTATAATATCAAATGAGATTTTAAATTATTATATTATCATGATATTATCATGTATGAATATCTCTTAATATGATATATATACATTAAATGTCTTTACAACGATAATCGTTACATATATGTCTCGTTTAAAAATCATTAAGTTAGTAGTCTTGTTTTTACATATGTAGTTCATTGTTAATATACTTAATGATATGTTTACTTATCATAGTATCGTGTTAACTATATATATATATCCATATATATGTCATCATATAGTTTTTACAAGTTTTAATGTTCGTGAATCACCGGTCAACTTGGGTGGTCAATTGTCTATATGAAACATATTTCAATTAATCAAGTCTTAACAAGTTTGATTGCTTAACATATTGGAAACATTTAATCATGTAAATATCAATCTCAATTAATATATATAAACATGGAAAAGTTCGGGTCACTACAGTACCTACCTGTTAAATAAATTTCGTCCCGAAATTTTAAGCTGTTGAAGGTGTTGACGAATCTTCTGGAAATAGATGCGGGTATTTCTTCTTCATCTGATCTTCACGCTCCCAGGTGAACTCGGGTCCTCTACGAGCATTCCATCGAACCTTAACAATTGGTATCTTGTTTTGCTTAAGTCTTTTAACCTCACGATCCATTATTTCGACGGGTTCTTCGATGAATTGAAGTTTTTCGTTGATTTGGATTTCATCTAACGGAATAGTGAGATCTTCTTTAGCAAAACATTTATTCAAATTCGAGACGTGGAAAGTGTTATGTACAGCCGCGAGTTGTTGAGGTAACTCAAGTCGGTAAGCTACTGGTCCGACACGATCAATAATCTTGAATGGTCCAATATACCTTGGATTTAATTTCCCTCGTTTACCAAATCGAACCACGCCTTTCCAAGGTGCAACTTTAAGCATGACCATCTCTCCAATTTCAAATTCTATATCTTTTCTTTTAATGTCAGCGTAGCTCTTTTGTCGACTTTGGGCGGTTTTCAACCGTTGTTGAATTTGAATGATCTTCTCGGTAGTTTCTTGTATAATCTCCGGACCCGTAATCTGTCTATCCCCCACTTCACTCCAACAAATCGGAGACCTGCACTTTCTACCATAAAGTGCTTCAAACGGCGCCATCTCAATGCTTGAATGGTAGCTGTTGTTGTAGGAAAATTCTGCTAACGGTAGATGTCGATCCCAACTATTTCCGAAATCAATAACACATGCTCGTAGCATATCTTCAAGCGTTTGTATCGTCCTTTCGCTCTGCCCATCAGTTTATGGATGATAGGCAGTACTCATGTCTAGACGAGTTCCTAATGCTTGCTGTAATGTCTGCCAGAATCTTGAAATAAATCTGCCATCCCTATCAGAGATAATAGAGATTGGTATTCCATGTCTGGAGACGACTTCCTTCAAATACAGTCGTGCTAACTTCTCCATCTTGTCATCTTCTCTTATTGGTAGGAAGTGTGCGGATTTGGTGAGACGATCAACTATTACCCAAATAGTATCAAAACCACTTGCAGTCCTTGGCAATTTAGTGATGAAATCCATGGTAATGTTTTCCCATTTCCATTCCGGGATTTCGGGTTGTTGAAGTAGACCTGATGGTTTCTGATGCTCAGCTTTGACCTTAGAACACGTCAAACATTCTCCTACGTATTTAGCAACATCGGCTTTCATACCCGACCACCAAAAATGTTTCTTGAGATCCTTGTACATCTTCCCCGTTCCAGGATGTATTGAGTATCTGGTTTTATGAGCTTCTCTAAGTACCATTTCTCTCATATCTCCAAATTTTGGTACCCAAATCCTTTCAGCCCTATACCTGGTTCCGTCTTCCCGAATATTAAGATGCTTCTCCGATCCTTTGGGTATTTCATCCTTTAAATTTCCCTCTTTTAAAACTCCTTGTTGCGCCTCCTTTATTTGAGTAGTAATGTTATTATGAATCATTATATTCATAGATTTTACTCGAATGGGTTCTCTGTCCTTCCTGCTCAAGGCATCGGCTACCACATTTGCCTTCCCCGGGTGGTAACGAATCTCAAAGTCGTAATCATTCAATAATTCAATCCACCTACGCTGCCTCATATTCAGTTGTTTCTGATTAAATATGTGTTGAAGACTTTTGTGGTCGGTATATATAATACTTTTGACCCCATATAAGTAGTGCCTCCAAGTCTTTAATGCAAACACAACCGCGCCTAATTCCAAATCATGCGTCGTATAATTTTGTTCGTGAATCTTCAATTGTCTAGACGCATAAGCAATCACCTTCGTTCGTTGCATTAATACACAACCGAGACCTTGCTTTGATGCGTCACAATAAATCACAAAATCATCATTCCCTTCAGGCAATGACAATATAGGTGCCGTAGTTAGCTTTTTCTTCAATAACTGAAACGCTTTCTCTTGTTCATCCTTCCATTCAAATTTCTTCCCTTTATGCGTTAATGCAGTCAAGGGTTTTGCTATTCTGGAAAAGTCTTGGATGAACCTTCTGTAGTAACCAGCTAGTCCTAAAAACTGGCGTATGTGTTTCGGAGTTTTCGGGGTTTCCCACTTTTCAACAGTTTCTATCTTTGCCGGATCCACATTAATACCTTCTTTGTTCACTATGTGACCGAGGAATTGAACTTCTTCCAACCAAAATGCACACTTTGAAAACTTAGCATATAATTCTTCCTTCCTCAATACTTCTAACACCTTTCTCAAATGTTCACCGTGTTCTTGGTCATTCTTTGAGTAAATAAGTATGTCATCAATGAAAACAATGACAAACTTGTCAAGGTATGGTCCACACACTCGGTTCATAAGGTCCATGAACACAGCTGGTGCATTAGTTAAACCAAACGGCATGACCATAAACTCGTAATGACCGTAACGTGTTCTGAAAGCAGTCTTTGGAATATCATCTTCTTTCACCCGCATTTGATGATACCCGGAACGTAAGTCAATCTTTGAATAAACAGACGAGCCTTGTAGTTGATCAAATAAGTCGTCGATTCTCGGTAGTGGGTAGCGGTTCTTGATGGTAAGTTTGTTCAACTCTCGGTAGTCGATACACAACCTGAATGTACCATCTTTCTTCTTGACAAACAAAACAGGAGCTCCCCACGGTGATGTGCTTGGTCGAATGAAACCACGCTCTAAAAGTTCTTGTAATTGGCTTTGTAGTTCTTTCATCTCGCTGGGTGCGAGTCTGTAAGGAGCACGAGCTATTGGTGCAGCTCCTGGTACAAGATCTATTTGAAATTCAACGGATCGATGTGGGGGTAATCCCGGTAATTCTTTCGGAAATACATCAGGAAATTCTTTTGCGACGGGAACATCATTGATGCTCTTTTCTTCAGTTTGTACTTTCTCGACGTGTGCTAGAACAGCATAGCAACCTTTTCTTATTAGTTTTTGTGCCTTCAAATTACTAATAAGATGTAGCTTCGTGTTGCCCTTTTTTCCGTACACCATTAAGGGTTTTCCTTTTTCTCGTATAATGCGAATTGCATTTTTGTAACAAACGATCTCCGCTTTCACTTCTTTCAACCAGTCCATACCGATTATCACATCAAAACTCCCTAACTCTACTGGTATCAAATCAATCTTAAATGTTTCGCTAACCAGTTTAATTTCTCGATTCCGACATATATTATCTGCTGAAATTAATTTACCATTTGCTAATTCGAGTAAAAATTTACTATCCAAAGGCGTCAATGGACAACTTAATTTAGCACAAAAATCTCTACTCATATAGCTTCTATCCGCACCCGAATCAAATAAAACGTAAGCAGATTTATTGTCAATAAGAAACGTACCCGTAACAAGCTCCGGGTCTTCCTGTGCCTCTGCCGCATTAATATTGAAAACTCTTCCGCGGCCTTGTCCATTCGTGTTCTCCTGGTTCGGGCAATTTCTAATAATGTGGCCCGGTTTTCCACATTTATAACAAACTACATTGGCATAACTTGCTCCGACACTACTTGCTCCGCCATTACTCGTTCCGACACCATTTGTTCCTTTCGTTCTATTAACCCCTGGTCCGTAGACCTCACACTTCGCCGCGCTATGACCATTTCTTTTACACTTGTTGCAAAATTTGGTGCAGAACCCCGAGTGATTCTTTTCACACCTTTGGCATAGCTGCTTCTGATTGTTGTTGTTATTGCGGTTATTATTGTTGTTGGGATGATTGTTGTAGTTGCTGTTGTTGTTGTTGTTGTTGTTGTTGTTGTTGTTGGGCCGTTTGTTGTAGTTGCGATTGATGTTGCGATTGTTGGGATAATTGTTGCGATTATTGTTGTAATTGCTGTTGCTGTTGTATTGGTGATTCTTATCACCGTTTTCCTCCCACTTTCTTTTGACTTGCTTCACATTGGCCTCTTCAGCAGTCTGTTCTTTAATTCTTTCTTCAATTTGGTTCACGAGTTTGTGAGCCATTCTACATGCCTGTTGTATGGAGGCGGGCTCGTGTGAACTTATATCTTCTTGGATTCTTTCCGGTAATCCTTTCACAAACGCGTCGATCTTCTCTTCCTCATCTTCGAATGCTCCCGGACACAATAGGCACAATTCTGTGAATCGTCTTTCGTACGTGGTAATATCAAATCCTTGGGTTCGTAACCCTCTAAGTTCTGTCTTGAGCTTATTGACCTCGGTTCTGGGACGGTACTTCTCGTTCATCAAGTGCTTGAATGCTGACCACGGTAGTGCGTACGCATCGTCTTGTCCCACTTGCTCTAGATAGGTATTCCACCATGTTAACGCAGAACCTGTGAAGGTGTGCGTAGCGTACTTCACTTTGTCCTCTTCAGTACACTTACTTATGGCAAACACCGATTCAACCTTCTCGGTCCACCGTTTCAATCCGATCGGTCCTTCGGTTCCATCAAATTCCAAAGGTTTGCAGGCAGTGAATTCTTTGTAGGTGCATCCTACACGATTTCCTGTACTGCTAGATCCAAGGTTATTGTTGGTATGTAGCGCAGCCTGTACTGCGGCTATGTTTGAAGCTAGAAAAGTACGGAATTCCTCTTCATTCATATTCACGGTGTGTCGAGTAGTCGGTGCCATTTCCTTCAAAATAGTTAAATGGAACAAGTTAATCATACAGAATATTAAGAGTAGTTAATAGTATTTCGTAGCATAATATGAACTCATTTATAAAAGCTTTTTCTTCATATTAGCGTTTTATAAGTTTAAATTCGGGTAGTACCTACCCGTTAAGTTCATACTTAGTAGCTAATATACAATTCAACTACTACAATTCTATATGAAAAACTGATTGTAATAATATTTCACGTTCAAACTTTTATACAATATTTTACAAACTTACAATACCGCTTATTTTACATAAAGCATGAAATATAGCACACAATAACTTTGATACAAGATAGTTGTGAAGACAATTCTAGCTAGTACACAAGTCGTTCGGCAAAGGCAATAAAGACACGTAATTCATACGTCCAGAAACAAGTCATGCATTCTGGTTTTACTAGGACTACTTCCCATCCTTGGTCTTGTGCAACATAACCGTTATGGCCGTTGATAAGACAGCGTGTTGTAGCGTCGTCAAAGGGACGAGGGTTACGTAATGTCCAACAGTCCCGTAATAATCTAAAAACCTCATTTCTTACCCCAATTACCGACTCCGTCACTTGTGGAAACGTTTTGTTTAATAGTTGTAGCCCGATGTTCCTGTTCTCACTTTGGTGAGAAGCGAACATTACTAATCCGTAAGCATAACATGCTTCTTTATGTTGCATGTTAGCCGCTTTTTCTAAATCACGAAGTCCAATATTCGGATATATTGAGTCAAAATAATTTCTTAACCCGTTGCGTAAAATAGCATTTGGGTTCCCCGCAATATATGCGTCAAAGTAAACACATCGTAACTTATGGGTTTCCCAATGTGATATCCCCCATCTTTCAAACGAAAGTCTCTTATAAACCAAGACATTCTTGGAACGTTCTTCGAATGTCTTACAAACTGATCTCGCCTTAAATAGTTGTGCCGAGGAATTCTGGCCGACTCTAGACAAGATTTCATCAATCATGTCTCCGGGTAGGTCTCTTAAAATATTGGGTTGTCTATCCATTTTGTGTTTTTAAACTGTAAAATAGACAAGAGTTAGATTCATAAAAAAATACTTATTAATACAAGCAATTTTTACCTATATCATAAAGCATACGAACACTATATTACATATATTACACCACACGAATACAACTATCTTATTCCGACTCGCTCGTTTCTTCTTCTTCTTCGGTTTTGGTTCGTTTTGCCAAGTTTCTAGGGATATATGATGTTCCCCTAATACGAGCCGTCGTTGTCCACATTGGTTTAGAAAAACCTGGTGGTTTAGAGGTTCCCGGGTCATTGTTACAACTTAAGGACTTCGGGCATTGACGATACATATAAAGTTCATCGGGGTTGGAATTAGATTTCTCTATTTTTATGCCCTTTCCCTTATTATTTTCTTTTGCCTTTTTAAATTCAGTTGGGGTAATTTCTATAACATCATCGGAATTCTCGTCGGAATCCGATTCATCGGAGAATTGGTAATCCTCCCAATATTTTGCTTCCTTGGCGGAAACACCATTGACCATAATTAACCTTGGTCGGTTGGTTGAGGATTTTCTTTTACTTAACCGTTTTATTATTTCCCCCACCGGTTCCGATTCTTCTTCCGGTTCCGATTCTTCTTCCGGTTCCGATTCTTCTTCCGGTTCCGACTCTTCTTCCGGTTCCTCTTCGGGAACTTGTGAATCAGTTCACGAATCATTCCAATTTACATTTGACTCTTCATTATTATTAGGTGAGTCAATGGGACTTGTTCTAGAGGTAGACATCTATCACATAATATCAAACGCGTTAAGAGATTAATATATCACATAATATTCACATGTTAAAAATATATAGTTTCCAACAAAATTTGTTAAGCAATCATTTTTCAAGTAAACACGGTTGAAGTCCAGACTCACTAATGCATCCTAACAAACTAGATAAGACACACTAATGAAAAATTCTGGTTCTCTAAGACCAACGCTCGGATACCAACTGAAATGTCCCGTTCTTATTGATTAAAAACGTTCCATATTAATTGATTTCGTTGCGAGGTTTTGACCTCTATATGAGACGTTTTTCAAAGACTGCATTCATTTTTAAAACAAACCATAACCTTTATTTCATAAATAAAGGTTTAAAAAGCTTTACGTAGATTATCAAATAATGATAATCTAAAATATCCTGTTTACACACGACCATTACATAATGGTTTACAATACAAATATGTTACATCGAAATCAGTTTCTTGAATGCAGTTTTTACACAATATCATACAAACATGGACTCCAAATCTTGTCCTTATTTTAGTATGCAACAGCGGAAGCTCTTAATATTCACCTGAGAATAAACATGCTTTAAACGTCAACAAAAATGTTGGTGAGTTATAGGTTTAACCTATATATATCAAATCGTAACAATAGACCACAAGATTTATATTTCAATACACATCCCATACATAGAGATAAAAATCATTCATATGGTGAACACCTGGTAACCGACATTAACAAGATGCATATATAAGAATATCCCCATCATTCCGGGACACCCTTCGGATATGATATAAATTTCGAAGTACTAAAGCATCCGGTACTTTGGATGGGGTTTGTTAGGCCCAATAGATCTATCTTTAGGATTCGCGTCAATTAGGGTGTCTGTTCCCTAATTCTTAGATTACCAGACTTAATAAAAAGGGGCATATTCGATTTCGATAATTCAACCATAGAATGTAGTTTCACGTACTTGTGTCTATTTTGTAAATCATTTATAAAACCTGCATGTATTCTCATCCCAAAAATATTAGATTTTAAAAGTGGGACTATAACTCACTTTCACAGATTTTTACTTCGTCGGGAAGTAAGACTTGGCCACTGGTTGATTCACGAACCTATAACAATATATACATATATATCAAAGTATGTTCAAAATATATTTACAACACTTTTAATATATTTTGATGTTTTAAGTTTATTAAGTCAGCTGTCCTCGTTAGTAACCTACAACTAGTTGTCCACAGTTAGATGTACAGAAATAAATCGATAAATATTATCTTGAATCAATCCACGACCCAGTGTATACGTATCTCAGTATTGATCACAACTCAAACTATATATATTTTGGAATCAACCTCAACCCTGTATAGCTAACTCCAACATTCACATATAGAGTGTCTATGGTTGTTCCGAAATATATATAGATGTGTCGACATGATAGGTCGAAACATTGTATACGTGTCTATGGTATCTCAAGATTACATAATATACAATACAAGTTGATTAAGTTATGGTTGGAATAGATTTGTTACCAATTTTCACGTAGCTAAAATGAGAAAAATTATCCAATCTTGTTTTACCCATAACTTCTTCATTTTAAATCCGTTTTGAGTGAATCAAATTGCTATGGTTTCATATTGAACTCTATTTTATGAATCTAAACAGAAAAGTATAGGTTTATAGTCGGAAAAAATAAGTTACAAGTCGTTTTTGTAAAGGTAGTCATTTCAGTCGAAAGAACGACGTCTAGATGACCATTTTAGAAAACATACTTCCACTTTGAGTTTAACCATAATTTTTGGATATAGTTTCATGTTCATAATAAAAATCATTTTCTCAGAATAACAACTTTTAAATCAAAGTTTATCATAGTTTTTAATTAACTAACCCAAAACAGCCCGCGGTGTTACTACGACGGCGTAAATCCGGTTTTACGGTGTTTTTCGTGTTTCCAGGTTTTAAGTCATTAAGTTAGCATATCATATAGATATAGAACATGTGTTTAGTTGATTTTAAAAGTCAAGTTAGAAGGATTAACTTTTGTTTGCGAACAAGTTTAGAATTAACTAAACTATGTTCTAGTGATTACAAGTTTAAACCTTCGAATAAGATAGCTTTATATGTATGAATCGAATGATGTTATGAACATCATTACTACCTTAATTTCCTTGGATAAACCTACTGGAAAAGAGAAAAATGGATCTAGCTTCAATGGATCCTTGGATGGCTCGAAGTTCTTGAAGCAGAATCATGACACGAAAACAAGTTCAAGTAAGATCATCACTTGAAATAAGATTGTTATAGTTATAGAAATTGAACCAAAGTTTGAATATGATTATTACCTTGTATTAGAATGATAACCTACTGTAAGAAACAAAGATTTCTTGAGGTTGGATGATCACCTTACAAGATTGGAAGTGAGCTAGCAAACTTGAAAGTATTCTTGATTTTATGAAACTAGAACTTTTGAAATTTATGAAGAACACTTAGAACTTGAAGATAGAACTTGAGAGAGATCAATTAGATGAAGAAAATTGAAGAATGAAAGTGTTTGTAGGTGTTTTTGGTCGTTGGTGTATGGATTAGATATAAAGGATATGTAATTTTGTTTTCATGTAAATAAGTCATGAATGATTACTCATATTTTTTGTAATTTTATGAGATATTTCATGCTAGTTGCCAAATGATGGTTCCCACATGTGTTAGGTGACTCACATGGGCTGCTAATAGCTGATCATTGGAGTGTATATACCAATAGTACATACATCTAAAAGCTGTGTATTGTACGAGTACGAATACGGGTGCATACGAGTAGAATTGTTGATGAAACTGAACGAGGATGTAATTGTAAGCATTTTTGTTAAGTAGAAGTATTTTGATAAGTGTATTGAAGTCTTTCAAAAGTGTATAAATACATATTAAAACACTACATGTATATACATTTTAACTGAGTCGTTAAGTCATCGTTAGTCGTTACATGTAAGTGTTGTTTTGAAACCTTTAGGTTAACGATCTTGTTAAATGTTGTTAACCCAATGTTTATAATATCAAATGAGATTTTAAATTATTATATTATCATGATATTATCATGTATGAATATCTCTTAATATGATATATATACATTAAATGTCTTTACAACGATAATCGTTACATATATGTCTCGTTTAAAAATCATTAAGTTAGTAGTCTTGTTTTTACATATGTAGTTCATTGTTAATATACTTAATGATATGTTTACTTATCATAGTATTGTGTTAACTATATATATATCCATATATATGTCATCATATAGTTTTTACAAGTTTTAACGTTCGTGAATCACCGGTCAACTTGGGTGGTCAATTGTCTATATGAAACATATTTCAATTAATCAAGTCTTAACAAGTTTGATTGCTTAACATATTGGAAACATTTAATCATGTAAATATCAATCTCAATTAATATATATAAACATGGAAAAGTTCAGGTCACTACAACGTATGCCCAATTATGATCTTTTGATCTGGAAATTGTAGATTTGGCGAGATTGACCCATCATCATGTATTATTGGCTTAATTATTGCTTTTGTTACTTGAGAACACTCAATTGACTTCTGCCGTTCTGTGTATAACGTTGCTATTCCGCCAGGCGTCGGAAATTTCATCATGCCGTGCACAGTTGACGTCACAGCCCCAATCGTCATCAAGGCAGTTCTTCCCAAAATTATATTATATTGTGAATTAGCTTTTACCACCAGAAACTCAATGTTTGCTGTGCGTTTAAGGTGTGGCTTGCCCAAAACTACTTCAAGAAGAATGCTTCCTTCAGAACAAGACGATTCACTTGTAAAACTTGCTAACGGCACATACATTTCTTTCATCGTCTCTTGCACGTATTTAGGGAGCTGTATGAAGCAATATTCATACATAATATCTGCTCCAGCTCAGGTGTCAGTATAAATGTTGCCTATTTTGCAATTAGCAACTCGTGCTTCTATAACTACTGGACTATTGGACGGATTTGTGTTAAACATAGAAGGAAACAATATTAATTGTTCTTTCCAATCTTCCAACACTTCTGCCTTCCTCCGTTGTTCAGCTTTCCATGGATGTATCATGTCTACACCTATAGGTACCAATTCTTTATCCTCGCCTTCTTTCTCAGTATCGGTGAGATGATTCGTTTTAATAACGGATGGCGCCATTGTTAACACCTATTTCCTTATGAAGTAAGGCTTAGTGTATCAACACAATACTAGAAGTATCTAGCTAAAAGTGGGGGAGTGTTGCCGATTGATGTTTACCCTTGGGAAATAATCCCTGCAGACCCGATTCACAAGTATAAGAACTTGTGGGGTGGCTTAATCAATCTTTTGTTCGCTGAGCGCTGAGCTACTAGCTGGATGACTTCTAGTGAGAGAAAGTACTATGTGAGAGAGAAAGGTGAAGCCTCTGCTCACAAGTTATCAGAGTGTCTGAATGTGTAAAATGGTGACCAAAGGAGTCTATTTATAGTTATAGATCCACCAGATGATTCGGGGACACGTGTCAGATGATGATACGTTCTGTTATTCGTGATCCGAAATTTATGCTGAATGTGACGCTCTCCGGTCAGGACTTAAGCGCTAGGCTGCCTTCAGGGCTTACGCATGACGGGAGCAGCCTGCACAGCGGAGAACGCTGGATGGATAGTTTCACAAAACTGTTGTTCCCAGTGTTCCTGATGCTAATTTCATGCGAATATTATGCCTTTATGCGTGTATACGATAGGATACACCATTAGGTACAAAGTGTAAATATATAATTTTATTAAAATAAAAGAAACTAATTCCACGCGAATTTATAACGGGCTCTATCTTCTCGCTCGGTGGGAGTTAAATTTTTCAGAGACCACCATTTAACTCGAAAAAATCTTATGAACCCAATGGGACTAACTATACGCGAAACAGACACTTCTCAAAAAAACGCTTAACAAAACGACAAACCGTATCTTCCCGCTCGCCACGAGTTAAAATTTTTTCGACGGCAGCGTTAGACTCGAAATAATTTTATGAACAAAACGAAACTAACAACGTTCGAAATGGACACTTTTTAAAAAACCGCTAAACACAACGACAACCCGTATCTTTCTGTTCGCCGGGAGTTAAATTTTTCGACAACACCGTTACACTCGAAAGAATTTATTGAAGAAAACAAAACTAACTATGTTTTTCATGACCCATCCTAATCCATATGGACGAATACATTACATTTGGTTACATCGCGAGGTACTTGACATCTATATGATACATTTTACAAACATTGCATTCGTTTTTAAAAGATAAACTTTCATTACATCGACAGTTGACGGCATGCATACCATTTATGAATATATTCAATCTATAATTGACTTAATAATAATAATAATCTTGTTGATCTCAATGACTCAAATGCAACTTCTTTCGAAATATGTCATGAGTGACTCCAAGTAATATCTCTAATATGAGCAAATACACAGCGGAAGATTTCTTTAATACCTGAGAATAAACATGCTTTCAAGTGTCAACCAAAAGGTTGGTGAGTTCATTAGTTTATCATAATCGATCATTTTCATCATTTTAATAGACCACAAGAATTTCATTTCCATTTCTCATAAATATACATCCCATGCATAGAGACAAAAATCATTCATATGGATTGAACACCTGGTAACCGACATTAACAAGATGCATATAAGAATATCCCCTATCATTCTGGGAAATCCTTCGGACATGATAAAAATGAATTCGAAGTACTAAAGCATCTGGTACTTTGGATGGGGTTCGTTAGGCCCAATAGATCTATCTTTAGGATTCGCGTCAATTAGGCGTGCACTAATTCTCAAAATTAGTGATTTTCCCTAATTCTTAGGCTACCAAGCAAAAAGGGGCATATTCGGCTTCGATCATTCAACCATATAATGTAGTTTCGATTACTTGTGTCTATTTCGTAAAACATTTATAAAAGCGCATGTATTCTCAGTCCCAAAAATATATACTACAAAAGCATTTAAAAGTGGAGTAATGAAACTCACTCTGCAATATTTTGTGGTCAAAATATTCATACGACGAAACTGAACAATGCAAGGTTGGCCTTGGATTCACGAACCTATATCATTTGTACATATATTAAAACACATACTCGCAATCGAACAATTTCATATATTATAACTTTATTTATTATATATTTAATTTGTATATATATTCGAAAATGATTATTATTTGTATAGTTATATATATATTTAAAAAATAATTAATTGGTTATATATATGAATATTTATATAGAGCTTGTTAATATAATTAATTCATACTTATATGTAATATTACTTATAAGTATATTTTTATATACATAATAATATATAACATTAATAATAGTAAATAAAAGTTGCATTCGCTTATGATAATAACATTATTTATAATAATAATAATTATAATAAGAATCCTAATAGTATTTATGATACTGGTATTAAAAATGATAATAATAATAATAATAATTATGTAGTTGTAATGATATCAAAATAACGATTTTTGGTAAAAATGATAATAATTTCTAATATTAACATTACTAATAAAAATAATCATATTAATAATACTTTTGTTACTAATAACACTAACAGTACTAAAAATGATACAATGCTAATATTTATGAGAGTAATATTAATTTGTTGTATGTTAGTAATAATAATACTTAATCTTAACTATAATAATAATATTAATTTTTTGTAATTATAATCGTATTAATAGTAATAAATTATATTTACTACTTGTATTAGTAATATTAATAATAATGATAATAATTATAATACTTATGCAAGTGATAATAATAATAATCTTTATAACATTAATAATAACAATAATAATAACAACACTAACAATCATAATAATAATTATAACAATAATCATCATCATAATAATAATAATAATAATAATAATAATAATAATAATAATAATAATAATAATAATAATAATAATAATAATAATAATAATAATAATAATAATAATAATAATAATAATAATAATAATAATAAAAATAATAATAATAATAATAACAATAATAATAATAATAATAATAATAATAATAATAATAATAATAATAATAATAATAATAATAATAATTTTTGGTAAAGAAAAACTACCTCCAAAAGTGCTAAAAAAATAGCTACCACTAGCCGGGCTGGAACCCGAGACCTCCCGTTTACATGCATATACACTTAACCAGCTGGTCCGTCCAGCTCTTTCTGTTTTAAAACCCCACATCAATTTACTTATCCTAAACTCTGCAACCTTCTTCCTCTTTATCCATTCAATCGAACAGAGATCACCATGAACACCAATACTTATCAAACAATTGATGCCCAACTCGAATGAAACATAACCCTTAAGCAATGACTACTATTATCTATATATTATTTCGATTCTAACAGCTTCCTTTAATCAAATAAATTGATTATCAGAATTTATTTTTCCAAAATTGAACTCAAAAATCAAACTTAAAATCTAAAGGGTTTTAAACTATGATTTCTTCATGAGACCTACTTTAAATCATCATTAAAATACTCGTAAGTTTCCAATTTAACCTGAAACAACCTTTAAATTTCAAATTTTGAGAAATCAAAATTCTGTTGACTTTTGCTTCGAAGTTTGACTCTTCGAAATTCGAATTCGTTAGTTAAAATTGAGACTTGGGATTTTACAGATAGATTGAACGAACGCTTTCTAATAGAATTGTGTTATTAGATTTTTGAATAAGATTCGAATTTGTAGCTAACAAAAAATTGAATGACGAACAGAGGAAGAAGAAAGAAAACGGTTCCAGCCTTTTTAACTTCTTCTTCTTGAATTGCATCAGAGGTTGTATATAGTGTAAATAATTGAATTGATTTTGTATCAAAAATTGATTAATGCATGTGCTATAGTGTGATTATAGTCGACATGAGGAATCATGCAGAGGGAAAAACAAACAGAAAAAAATAAAAGACTTTAAGTAGATAATGACTGGATCTGATTCTTATAATTTTAATCTGATCATGTATTACGCGTAATTTATGTCCCTTTATTTTATTTATATTTTATTTAATTAATTAATATTGTATTTATATTTATATATCGAAATATATGTATTTATCCATATTTATAACTGAAATTTGTATATATATGTATATGTATTTATATATATATATATATATATATATATATATATATATATCAATATTTGTATAACTATATATATATTCAATTTATTATATAATTTATTATATATATATATATATATATATATATATATATATATATATATATATGTATGTATGTATATGTATGTATGTTAAATATATAAGGAACATAATAATATTTATATAAAAACATTAATATTAACTTTAATAATAATAATGAAACTAATAATAATAAAAATGGTAATAATTCTATTATTAATGTTAATAATAATAAAATGTATTATATTCCACTAAATATTAACAATAACACTAATAATTATTTCATGTTAATTATAATAGTATTAGATAATAATAATAATGCTACTAATAATAAAAATGATAATAGTAATAATATCATTCATAATACTAATAATACTACTAATTATGACAACATTAATTTCATTAATTATAATTTTGGTAGTAATGATAATATAACAATTTATATACATCAAACTTCATATTTATAACATAGTATTATTAATATGGATATTTATAAAGTTTAAGGTAACAATATTATTATAACATCTATATTTTTATTCGTTTTGATATATATTATTATTTAGGTAATATTTAGTAATCATATATAATGACTTTTATTGAATATTTATTATTTAAATATTTTATATATAATACAATATTTTAATTATACATAGAAATCATATATTTTTATATATAACTTATTTTAAATTACGACATAATTATTTTATAACTTATCTTACCTTTTTACTTCAAATATTTAAATCCTATTTTATTATTTTTAATTATCATTTATATATATATATATATATATATATATATATATATATATATATATATATATATATATATATATATATATATATATATATATATATATATATATATATATATATGTTTGATTACGTAATTATTTATAAATAAATTATTCGTGAATCGTCGGGAATGGTCGAAGGTCAAATGATATATGATAAAATTCAAAGATTTTAAGACTCAACATTACAGACTTTGCTTATCGTGTCGGAAACATATAAAGATTAAATTTAAATTTGATCGGAAATTTCCGGGTCATCACAGTACGTACCCGTTAAAGAAATTTCGTCCCGAAATTTGAGTGAGGTGGTCATGGCTAACAATAAAAAAATGTTTTCCTGAAGAATATGAGCTGATAAATAGAGTTTTTATACTGTTGAGTAATATGGATAAGATAATTCGACTACTCGAAGAGTACGAGTGAAGCTATCACAAAATAGTAGAATAACGAAAATAAGTTTTGTCATAACTTTTGACGTAGTCATGTTGAATTCCTGAATTCAAGGGATTTAAAGAAAATCTTCGAAATCTAAAAGATTTGATTCTTCGGCGAGTAAGCAAATTAAGATCTCTATAATTAAATACGGTGATCTGTCTCGATTACTCTGTCTGATATTTCCATTATAAATTAAACTCTTCCGTTCCATTATTCTCACCATTCCTATACTTTCTTTCTTAGTTCATACATCCAAAAGATGGTGAAAATGCTTAATCTCGTTCTAATCCTTGATATTTTCCTAATTATCATTTCTGTCATCCTTCTTTTCAATCTTCCACCAGAAAATCCGTTTACTTCTACTATTACCTTGGGGTGATACTATCGTGTCTTTATATTGCTATTCGTATTAATATCCATGGTTTGTAACCTCCGTGTTATTATTGGGCTTTATATTTTCTCTTATAATTTGAAGCTCTTTTTTTTATTCTCTTCTCGACCCCTAGTAAAACGAGTAATGTGTAGTGACCCGAACTTTTCCATGTTTATATATATATATTAAATGAAATTGTTATTTACATGATTAAGTGTTTCCAACATGTTAAGCAATCAAACTTGTTAAGACTTGATTAATTGAAATAGGTTTCATATAGACAATTGACCACCCAAGTTGACCGGTGATTCACGAACGTTAAAACTTGTAAAAACTATAAGATAACATATATATGGTTACATATATAGTTAACATGATTTTATTATAAGTATGTATCTCATTAGGTATTTTAACAATGAGTTATATACATAAAAATGAGACTATTAATTTAAGAAACTCGAAAACGATATATATAACGATTATCGTTATAACAACGTCTTACTAGGTACATATGAATCATATTAAGATATTGATACACTTGGTTAATTATGTTAAATGATAAGTAAATATATTATTAAGTGTATTAACAATGAAATACATATGTAAAAATAAGACTACTAACTTAATGATTTCGAAACGAGACATATATGTAACGATTATCGTTGTAACGACATTTAACTGTATATATATCATACTAAGATATATTATATATCATAATATCATGATAATATAACAATTTAACATCTCATTTGTTATAATAAACAATGGGTTAACAACATTCAACAAGATCGTTAACCTAAAGGTTTCAAAACAACATTTACATGTAACGACTAACGATGACTTAACGACTCAGTTAAAATGTATATACATGTAGTGTTTTAATATGTATTCATACACTTTTGAAAGACTTCAAGACACTTATCAAAATACTTCTACTTAACAAAAATGCTTACAATTACATCCTCGTTCAGTTTCATCAACAATTCTACTCGTATGCACCCGTACTCGTACTCGTACAATACACAGCTTTTAGATGTATGTACTATTGGTATATACACTCCAATGATCAGCTCTTAGCAGCCCATGTGAGTCACCTAACACATGTGGGAACCATCATTTGGCAACTACCATGAAATATCTCATAAAATTACAAAAATATGAGTAATCATTCATGACTTATTTACATGAAAACAAAATTACATATCCTTTATATCTAATCCATACACCAACGACCAAAAACACCTACAAACACTTTCATTCTTTAATTTTCTTCATCTAATTGATCTCTCTTAAGTTCTATCTTCAAGTTCTAAGTGTTCTTCATAAATTCCAAAAGTTCTAGTTTCATAAAATCAAGAATACTTCCAAGATTGCAAGTTTACTTCCAAGTTTTCTAAATTCATTCCAAGTAATCATCCAAGATCAAGAAACCTTTGTTACTTACAGTAGGTTATCTTTATAATACAAGGTAATAAGTATATTCAAACTTTAATTCAATTTCTATAACTATAACAATCTTATTTCGAGTGGAAATCTTACTTGAAATTGTTTTCGTGTCATGATTCTGCTTCAAGAACTTTCAAGCCATCCAAGGATCCTTTGAAGCTAGATCTATTTTTCTCATTTCCAGTAGGTTTATCCAAGGAACTTGAGGTAGTAATGATGTTCATAACATCATTCGATTCATACATATAAAGCTATCTTATTCGAAGGTTTAAACTTGTAATCACTAGAACATAGTTTAGTTAATTCTAAACTTGTTCGCAAATAAAAGTTAATCCTTCTAACTTAACTTTTAAAATTAACTAAACACATGTTTTATATCTATATGATATGCTAACTTAATGATTTAAAACCTGGAAACACGAAAAACACCGTAAAATCGGATTTACGCCGTCGTAGTAACACCGCGGGCTGTTTTGGGTTAGTTAATTAAAAACTATGATAAACTTTGATTTAAAAATTGTTATTCTGAGAAAATGATTTTTATTATGAACATGAAACTATATCCAAAAATTATGGTTAAACTCAAAGTGGAAGTATGTTTTTCTAAAATGGTCATCTAGACGTCGTTCTTTCGACTGAAATGACTACCTTTACAAAAACGACTTGTAACTTATTTTTCCGACTATAAACCTATACTTTGATGTTTAGTTCATAAAATAGAGTTCAATATGAAACCATAGCAATTTGATTCACTCAAAACGGATTTTAGCAATTTGATTCACTCAAGATTGGATAATTTTTCTCATTTTAGCTACGTGAAAATTGGTAACAAATCTATTCCAACCATAACTTAATCAACTTGTATTGTATATTATGTAATCTTGAGATACCATAGACACGTATACAATGTTTCAACCTATCATGTCGACACATCTATATATATTTCGGAACAACCATAGACACTCTATATGTGAATGTTGGAGTTAGCTATACAGGGTCGAGGTTGATTCCAAAATATATATTGTTTGAGTTGTGATCAATACTGAGATACGTATACACTGGGTCGTGGATTGATTCAAGATAATATTTATCGATTTATTTCTGTACATCTAACTGTGGACAACTAGTTGTAGGTTACTAACGAGGACAGCTGACTTAATAAACTTAAAACATCAAAATATATTAAAAGTGTTTTAAATATATTTTGAACATACTTTGATATATATGTATATATTGTTATAGGTTCGTGAATCAACCAGTGGTCAAGTCTTACTTCCCGACGAAGTAAAAATCTGTGAAAGTGAGTTATAGTCCCACTTTTAAAATCTAATATTTTTGGGATGAGAATACATGCAGGTTTTATAAATAATTTACAAAATAGACACAAGTACGTGAAACTACATTCTATGGTTGAATTATCGAAATCGAATATGCGCCTTCTTATTAAGTCTGGTAATCTAAGAATTAGGGAACAGACACCCTAATTGACGCGAATCCTAAAGATAGATCTATTGGGCCTAACAAACCCCATCCAAAGTACCGGATGCTTTAGTACTTCGAAATTTATATCATATCCGAAGGGTGTCCCGGAATGATGGGGATATTCTTATATATGCATCTTGTTAATGTCGGTTACCAGGTGTTCACCATATGAATGATTTTTATCTCTATGTATGGGATGTGTATTGAAATATGAAATCTTGTGGTCTATTGTTACGATTTGATATATATAGGTTAAACCTATAACTCACCAACATTTTTGTTGACGTTTAAAGCATGTTTATTCTCAGGTGAATACTAAGAGCTTCCGCTGTTGCATACTAAAATAAGGACAAGATTTGGAGTCCATGTTTGTATGATATTGTGTAAAAACTGCATTCAAGAAACTGATTTCGATGTAACATATTTGTATTGTAAACCATTATGTAATGGTCGTGTGTAAACAGGATATTTTAGATTATCATTATTTGATAATCTACGTAAAGCTTTTTAAACCTTTATTTATGAAATAAAGGTTATGGTTTGTTTTAAAAATGAATGCAATCTTTGAAAAACGTCTCATATAGAGGTCAAAACCTTGCAACGAAATCAATTAATATGGAACGTTTTTAATCAATAAGAACGGGACATTTCTGTTGGTATTCGAGCGTTGGTCTTAGAGAACCAGAAAATTTGCATTAGTGTGTCTTATCGAGTTTGTTAGGATGCATTAGTGAGTCTGGACTTCGACCGTGTTTTCTTTAAAAATGATTGCTTAACATTTTTGTTGGAAACTATATATTATTAACATGTATATATTATGTGATATATTAATCTCTTAACATGTTTGATATTGTGTGATAGATGTCTACCTCTAGCACAAATCCCATTGACTCACCTAATAATAACGAAGAGTCGAATATATATTGGACTGATTCACAAGTTCCCGAAGAAGAACCGGAAGAAGAATCAGAACCGGAAGAAGAATCAGAACCGGAAGAGGAGGAACCGGAGGAGGAAATAGAACCGGTGGGGGAAATAATAAAACGGTTAAGTAAAAAAAAATCCTCAACCAACTGACCAAGGTTAATTATGGTCAATGGTGTTTCCGCCAAGGAAGCAAAATATTGGGAGGATTACCAATTCTCCGATGAATCGGATTCCGACGAGAATTCCGATGATGTTATAGAAATTACCCCAACTGAATTTAAAAAGGCAAAAGAAAATAATAAGGGAAAGGGCATAAAAATAGAGAAATCTAATTCTAACCCCGATGAACTTTATATGTATCGTCAACCCCCGAAGCCCTTAAGTTGTAACAATGACCCGGGAACCTCTAAACCACCAGGTTTTTCTAAACCGTTGTGGAAAATGACAGCTCGTATTAGGGGAACATCATATATCCCTAGAAACTTGGCAAAACGAACCAAAACCGAAGAAGAAAAAACGAGCGAGTCGGAATAAGATAGTTGTATTCGTGTGGTGTAATATATGTAATATTGTGTGCTTATACTTTATGATATATGTAAAAATTGCTTGTATTAATAAGTATTTTTTTTATGAATCTAACTCTTGTCTATTTTACAGTATAAAAACACAAAATGGATAGACAACCCAATATTTTAAGAGACCTACCCGGAGACATGATTGATGAAATCTTGTCTAGAGTCGGTCAGAATTCTTCGGCACAACTATTTACGGCGAAATCAGTTTGTAAGACATTCGAAGAACGTTCCAAGAATGTCTTGGTTTATAAGAGACTTTCGTTTGAAAGATGGGGGATATCACATTGGGAAACCCATAAGTTACGATGTGTTTACTTTGACGCATATATTGCGGAGAACCCAAATGCTATTTTACGCAACGGGTTAAGAAATTATTTTGACTCAATGTATCCGAATATAGGACTTCATGATTTAGAAAAAGCGACTAACATGCAACATAAAAAAGCATGCTATGCTTACGGGTTAGTAATGTTCGCTTCTCACCAAAGTGAGAAAAAGAACATCGGGCTACAACTATTAAACAAAACATTCCCACAAGTGACGGAGTCGGTAATTGGGGTAAGAAATGAGGTTTTTAGGTTATTACGAGACTGTTGGTCATTACGTAACCCTCGTCCCTTTGACGACGTTACAACACGCTGTATTATCAACGGCCATAACGGTTATGTTCCACAAGACCAAGGATGGGAAGTAGTCCTAGTAAAACCAGAATGCATGACTTGTTTCTGGACGTATGAATTACGTGTCTTTATTGCCTTTGCTGAACGACTTGTGTACTAGCTAGAATTTTCTTCACAACTATCTTGTATCAAAGTTATTGTGTGCTATATTTCATGCTTTATGTAAAATAAGCGGTATTATAAGTTTGTAAAATATTGTATAAAAGTTTGAACGCGAAATATTATTATAATCAGTTTTTCATATAGAATTGTAGTAGTTGAATTGTATATTAGCTACTAAGTATGAACTTAACGGGTAGGTACTACCCGAATTTAAACGTATAAAATGCTAATATGAAGAAAAAGCTTTTATAAATGAGTTCATATTATGCTACGAAATACTATTAACTACTCTTAATATTCTGTATGATTAACTTGTTCCATTTGACTATTTTGAAGGAAATGGCACCGACTACTCGACACACCGTGAATATGAATGAAGAGGAATTCCGTACTTTTCTAGCTTCAAACATAGCCGCAGTACAGGCTGCCCTACATACCAACAATAACCTTGGATCTAGCAGTACAGGAAATCGTGTAGGATGCACCTACAAAGAATTCACTGCCTGCAAACCTTTGGAATTTGATGGAATCGAAGGACCGATCGGATTGAAACGGTGGACCGAGAAGGTCGAATCGGTGTTTGCCATAAGTAAGTGTACTGAAGAGGACAAAGTGAAGTACGCTACGCATACCTTCACAGGTTCTGCGTTAACATGGTGGAATACCTATCTAGAGCAAGTGGGACATGATGATGCGTATGCACTACCGTGGTCAGCATTCAAGCACTTGATGAAAGAGAAGTACCGTCCCAGAACCGAGGTCAATAAGCTCAAGACAGAACTTAGAGGGTTACGAACCCAAGGATTTGATATTACCACGTACGAAAGACGATTCACAGAATTGTGCCTATTGTGTCCGGGAGCGTTCGAAGATGAGGAAGAGAAGATCGACGCGTTTGTGAAAGGATTACCGGAAAGAATCTAAGAAGATATAAGTTCACACGAGCCCGCCTCCATACAACCGGCATGTAGAATGGCTCACAAACTAGTGAACCAGATTGAGGAAAGAATTAAAGAACAGATGGCTGAAGAGGCCAATGTGAAGCAAGTCAAAAGAAAGTGGGAGGAAAACGGTGATAAGTTTAACAACCGGTCCTAATCCTCCTGGACGGAGTCATCAACAGTTGGTCCCATTGCGATGATCGACTCCAAGTAATGTCCTTAACATGAGCAAATGCACAGCGGAAGACTTAATTTGTACCTGAGAATAACATGCTTTAAAAAGTCAACGTAATGTTGGTGAGATATATAGGTTTGATGCTGGCAGCATTATAACTATGGACCACAAGATTTCATGTTTATATATAATACACTCCTCGTGTATGAAAAGTCGTTGAGCACTTGGTAACCATACTTAACATTTAAATCACAGCAGCATATTCTTGAATAAACCCTACACCGTACCAAGTGTAGTAACGAAACGAAGTACTGTGCAACCGTTAAAAACTGGTCGTCCAGCCCGGTTGGGGTTGTCAGGCCCGATAGATCTATCAACAGGATTCGCGTTTACGCTCCTCACGTAAATATTAGCTACCAAGTATAAAGAAATATGCCATGGTACAACTCAACGTAGAATTTATTTTTGATCACTTGTGTCCATACCGTAAATCATTTATAAAAACAGCGCATGTATTCTCAGCCCAAAATATTTAAAGTTTAAAAGGGACTATATACTCACCTAATGTATTTTGTAGTAAAAATACATAACATCATTGATCAAATATAAGGTTGGCCTCGGATTCACGAACCTATATCATTTGTTTATTTATTAATACACATAATCGTAGTCAATGAATATATCTATAAATTTATTATTTATACTACTTTTATATTAATAACAAATATTTTTAGTTTGTGCATATATATTCAAAATAAATTATATTTTTTATTGTTATATTAATGTATATGTATATCTGTTTATATATAAAAAAAATACATAAATTATTACATATATGAATGTTTCTAAAAATGATTTATTAATATATATTTATATTTCTAATAATAATGTTCTTAAAACCTTTATTTTTATATTCCTAATACTTTTAATATTAATAATATTGATCATAATACATTTTGTTTTAATGATAACAATAATATTCATAATCATAATAATGATAATACTACTTAAAATAATAAATGTAGTAATAATGGTAGTGTTAATAATATTTATAATAATGCTACTTAATAATGATAATAGTAATAATAATAATAATAATAATAATAATAATAATAATAATAATAATAATAATAATAATAATAATAATAATAATAATAATAATAATAATAATAATAATAATAATAATAATAATAATGAAATTACTACCTTAAAACAAAAATGGCTTAAAAATAATGCCCGAAACCGGGCTCGATCCCGGGACCTCCTGCTCACACACAAACACTCCATACCATCCTGCCAAGCCTGTCTTTCTGGTTTATCTTACGTTCCAAATTTTATATCCTGTTTCCAATTCTTATCATCTTCTTCTTTTAAATCGTGAATTCAAACCAGAGACCAGAGTTCAATCCAGCTCCCATTAATTATCCAAATATGTTTAGGTTCTTCATTAATCATGTAACTAATCGTTGTTAATAATTTATTTTAACAAAATCGAAATAAAATAAAAAAAAAGACCTGCTGTATCGAAACATGAATATAAGAACTCAATAATTGAATTTGATCTCTGGACCGTTTTAGTTATCGATTATAACATGAAAGAGTTTGCAAATCTCTTCTTGAAACATTCTGGATAAACAATTTTACTTGAAACACAAAATCGAATTCGAATTTTTAATGAAAAGCATTCGATTGATTTTTTTAATATTAATCTTTGATTTCAAAATTCTCACTCGATATAATGAATTGGAACCTTAAACTTTGCAGGAATATTTAGTAATAGATTACTAACAAAATCACATTTTTAGTTTTTGAAATCTCATTCGAAATCGAGTCTTGGATTAATTGAGTTCAAACAGGGGTCGACATACTTACAGTATTATTATTCTTTTCTGTTTAATCGTCGAATAGTAAAGGGTGCAGCATATAATGGGATTGAAATATTGATTTAGCAGATAAATTGAATTCTAATTTAGTTTTGAGAGAACGTGTAACAGACAGGATGGACAATATATATACATCAGGAACCATGAGAGGTGAGCTGTATCAGAAAAAAAAAAATAATAATAATCGTACCAATTAACTGTTTCTGATTTAAAATGCCATTTGTTTTGTTCCTTAGAAAATCTATCAGGATATCAATTATGAACAGGAGTAGAAAAAGAATGATGTTGATGTGGAAATGGATTATAATGAATCGAATCCTCAAATAATTAAAAAAAATTATAGATAAAGAAAGGAATACGTCTGTTTTATTTATATTGTTTTATATTTAATAAGCATAAATGGATATAATAATAATAATACTAATTAATAATAATTTTATTAATGTTACACTTTTGTTAGTAATAATATTAATAATGTTGTTAAAAATATTAATGATAATAGTATTATATTATTAATAACAATTCATTTTTATTTTTATGATAATATTGATAATTTACAGTAATAATAATGATCCTTAGTGATACTGGTAATCATAATAACTGAAATTATTATTTTCCTACTAGTTACAATGATATTAATATATATAAATTTTATTTTTATTCATATACAATATATAATTATATTATTACTTCTAATATTAATATTTCTCTTTATTTTAGGGTAACTAATAATAATCTAACAACTATATTTATTTTTGTATACTACTTTATATATTCAAATCAAATAATTAATTTGTATTTTATTGTTCCAAAATATTATATATACACCTATAGTTATATTCATAATTATATATATATATATATATATATTTTTTTTTTTTACAAGTTTATATATACACAGTTGTTCGTGAATCGTCAGGCATGGTCAAAAGGGTAACTAATTGTCCAAATATAGATTTCAAACTTTCTAGACTCAATATTACAGGTTTTTGCTTATCGTGTCGAAAACATATAGAGTTTAAGGTTTAAATTTGGTCGGAAATTTCCGGGTCATTACAGTACCCACCCGTTAAAGAAATTTCGTCCCCGAAATTTGGTAGAGGTTGTCATAAATAACAATAGGAATGTTTTCGTGACAAATATGAGGTAAAGATAGAGTTTTATCATTTTTGGAAGATATAGATAAAACGATTCGATCATGTGAAGCGCACGAGTGAAGCTATCACAAAAGAATGAAATGAGTGAATATGGAATTGTTTTAACCGATGATGCGATTAGGATTGATTTCCAGAATTTAAGGGGTTTAAAATAAGATTTGGTTTTTCGACGATTTAGGAAACATGATCTCCTTTGATTTAATGCGGTAATCTGTTTCGATTTCTTTGTCGGATATTTCACTATAAATCCACCTCCTTCCCTTCCTTATTTCCCACATCTTCTATCCCCAGTTCATACCTTAGAGTATTATTTTTTTTTTTTTTTTTTTTTTTTTTTTTTATAAAATGCTCCATCCCATTCTGATCCTTGATATACTCTTAATTTTCACATCTATCATTCTTCTTTTTCATTTACCACCAGAATAATCTATTTACTTCTACTATACCCTTGTGTTTATAGTGTTTCTAATTCTCCCGTGTCTTTATATTGTTATTTGCATCGATATACATGGTTTGTAAATTCTGGGTGGTTGTTGGGTTTTATATCTTCCTTTATACTTCGATGCTCCTGCTTCTGTCTTCTATAATCATTGTCATCCACAGTTAATATCTCCTCCTATTTGCTGTGATTTTTACCCCAATTTCTATTGCGGGGCTTTGTCCCTTCGTTTCTTCTTCCCGTCCTCAAGCCAAGCGAGTAATGATCCGAAATTCGTAGGTATGAACATAGCTAATGCTCTTAGAAGGGAATGGTAATGGCACGATTTTGATTTGTCAAATTACCAGAATATCTTGGAAAAGATTGAACTATCAAGATGATATGTTCCTAATATGTCTAGAGATTGGATAGAATGTAAGAGCCGTGTAACATGGCACATGATGATGGTACTGTGAATCATCACATTCCATTAGAAACTTAACATAACTTAATGTAATATAATGAAGTTGATCAAGTTTCATTATATTATACTAATTCATGCATCAGTTCCCAACACTGCTTCAGAACATTTCTATTTCAAACTCGAAGGTTTTAGAATTTAGAAACTAACACAGTTTCCTTTATATTGTAATGCAGATATTACGGAGTGATAAATGATTTCAGATAAGGATAGTTGTGAAAATATTTTCAACAATATGGAGAATATGTATAACGGAAAATATGAAGATATCTTATAATATCTGAGATAAGATGTTGATGAAGAATATCATCTGGAAAGGTTTAGGATAAGGAGTAGGGTTCTTACTAACGATTTCAGCAGGCACTAAATCATTTGAATCCTCTGAATTCGGGTTTAGTTTTCATGTTTTGTCCACGGTCTCCTTCATACTTTGCTCAATCCGTTTTCCAGTTTCAACCCTTCTCTTTTTCTGAGCTTTTCCAACATACTTTACTTCATCGTAAACTTTTGACTGTTAAAGTCGTTTACGGTTTTTGCTGCTTCATCAGTATTTCAAGAACTACTTCATAGTCCAGGGTGTTTTTTAGAAACTTCACATTCGAAATATGTAACTCTTAGGAATAGACGTTGTAGGTATGACAGGAGAATTTCTATGAGATTTTCAAAATACTGATTTGCGGATTTCGCCAAAAAGATAACGAGTTGCTGGTACATCTGTTGATGATGTTGTGAAATATAAAAGGTTCTCCGGTAACGACAGCGAAAGGGCAAGGTATAAATATCGAGATTATAATAGGAGTAGTCTCACTGAGAAGTCGAAGTGGAGCTGTGACAAAATTAGCTTTCTGAAAAGAAATTTGTAGGGTTGTTTTTGCTAATAAATGGCAAAAGATTCAACACGATATGTGTTAAACTATAAATTTGGATTCGAAAGTTTTTCCGGTGCATAAATCTTTTCTTCCGTAGATGAAGTGCGGTTGGTTCATATTTCCGATCGAGATGTTTTCAAGGATCATGAAAAGTTGTGAATGCGAATTGTAATCGTCAAGATACGAATGAGGTTTAAGATAGAATCAAGTGGCAAACTTGAAGATTAGTTTAGTTTCATATGTTATAATCAATATTTTAATTCATTTTACTTGTCCATAGTTAGCAGTCTATTAGTCCGATTGTCCAATGGTCCAATAGTTCAACAGTTTAATATACATAATTAATACGTATCATGACCCGTGTACCGGTCTCAGTGTCAATCACAACTCAAAGTATATATATATTTTGGAATCCACCTCAACCCTGTATAGTCAACTATAGAGTGTCTATGGTCGTTCCGAAATATATATATAGATGGGTCAATATGATAGGTCGAAACCTTGTATACGTGTCCCATTAATTTAAAGTACGAAAAATAAATAAATATATATCATGACCCATTATACAACGTGTTGTCTCAGAATTAATCCGACGTATTGTTGTACATGTGTCCCGACAGTATGTACAGTGCAGAAATTTAAAATTGCGAGAATGTAAATTGCGATAAATTAAATGTTAATCAGTTAGCTGGGAACAGTTAGCCGGAATAGTTAGCGTGGAATCCTTAACAGATTTTTAATTAGTTAATTCATGTGTTTCTAACAATTTTTAATTTATCCAATATTTCTTCTTTATGCCACTTGTTGGATTCGGGTAGGTAAAATCCAAATATGAAATTTAAATGGAAATGATTAATCTGGAATGAACGGATACGTATATCGGTGATTGCAAGTAGGATAGCAAATGACCGTTGAATCAGATTCGAAGAATGTACAGTGTAACTTAATGTGAATTCTAAATATTCCTCGGGTACTACCCACCCGTTAAAATATTTTCATCATTAATAGTTTGTACGAAGGAATTTTTAATTACCATCTTTATGAAAATATACTTGCATATATAATTTCGTCAGATATAATTATGGATTTGATGAGTCAAAAACTCATCTGATTTATCGTTAATACTAGATTACATAATCTCTAAAACTTTAGAAATTACATAATCACCATGTCGAACGAGGAAAAATGAGGTAGAATGATACGTAAAGCGAAGATAGTCGATGTAGATAGATGTGTAGAACGAAGTTCATACTCGAAGTACTGATGGTGATATTGAGGCGTGTAATGTTGATATTCGAGGTACAGATTGTGATGTTGAGAGTTACGGCGCGGTTATGGTTTAGGGATGATAAGGGTACTGTCGACGTCGATGATGGTGGTACTGATTATGCTGCTGGTGCTGCTGCTGGTGTTCGTAACCTTCGCACCAGGTTCTCCAAAGTCTTCACACGAGCGCATAGTTTGTTAACTTCTTCTAGTACTACGGGATGATTGATGGTTGAAGCGAGCGAATGAATAAGATTCGAAATATGGGACAGTATGTAATCGTGATGAAATACTCGGAAAAAGGGGAGAGAAAATGGTTTCTCGAACAGGTTCGCCGGTGAATTTGGTGAATGGAAGAGATCTTCGATGTGAAATGATTTTTCGGATGTCGGATGATATTCTGGCTATATAGAATATCTATGTATAATACCAAAGATTTCGTAAACTACCGAGGAATTTACGGCATATGTCAGGCAAGTCTACAGATGCGCTAGAATATGAATTTTGTCTATACACTATCGATGCACTAAATGCAGTAAGACGTGTCTAAACTTTAAGAATACTAAGCAGGCAATTCCTAAGGATGATAAGCAGATGATTTCCGACTAGAAATGATAAGCACAACTTTTGACAGGCAGACACGGTCAAAGTCCAGACTCAATAATGTATCCTAACAACTACCAGTTAGACACACTAATGCAAGGCCTGATTCGCTAAGACCAACGCTCTGATACCAACTTTAACAACCGGTCCTAATCCTCCTGGACGGAGTCATCAATAGTTGGTCCCATTGCGATGATCGACTCCAAGTAATGTCCTTAACATGAGCAAATGCACAGCGGAAGACTTAATTTGTACCTGAGAATAACATGCTTTAATAAGTCAACGTAATGTTGGTGAGATATATAGGTTTGATGCTGGCAGCATTATAACTATGGACCACAAGATTTCATGTTTATATATAATACACTCCTCGTGTATGAAAAGTCGTTGAGCACTTGGTAACCATACTTAACATTTAAATCACAGCATCATATTCTTGAATAAACCCTACACCGTACCAAGTGTAGTAACGAAACGAAGTACTGTGCAACCGTTAAAAACTGGTCGTCCAGCCCGGTTGGGGTTGTCAGGCCCGATAGATCTATCAACAGGATTCGCGTTTACGCTCCTCACGTAAATATTAGCTACCAAGTATAAAGAAATATGTCATGGTACAACTCAACGTAGAATTTATTTTTGATGACTTGTGTCCATACCGTAAATCATTTATAAAAACAGCGCATGTATCCTCAGCCCAAAATATTTAAAGTTTAAAAGGGACTATATACTCACCTAATGTATTTTGTAGTAAAAATACATAACATCATTGATCAAATATAAGGTTGGCCTCGGATTCACGAACCTATATCATTTGTTTATTTATTAATACACATAATCGTAGTCAATGAATATATCTATAAATTTATTATTTATACTACTTTTATATTAATAACAAATATTTTTAGTTTGTGCATATATATTCAAAATAATTTATATTTTTTTATTGTTATATTAATGTATATGTATATCTGTTTATATATAAAAAAAATACATAAATTATTACATATATGAATGTTTCTAAAAATGATTTATTAATATAGTTAATATATATTTATATTTCTAATAATAATGTTCTTAAAACCTTTATTTTTATATTCCTAATACTTTTAATATTAATAATATTGATCATAATACATTTTGTTTTAATGATAACAATAATATTCATAATCATAATAATGATAATACTACTTAAAATAATAAATGTAGTAATAATGGTAGTGTTAATAATATTTATAATAATGCTACTTAATAATGATAATAGTAATAATAATAATAATAATAATAATAATAATAATAATAATAATAATAATAATAATAATAATAATAATAATAATAAAAATAATAATAATAATGAAATTACTACCTTAAAACAAAAATGGCTTAAAAATAATGCCCGAAACCGGGCTCGATCCCGGGACCTCCTGCTCACACACAAACACTCCATACCATCCTGCCAAGCCTGTCTTTCTGGTTTATCTTACGTTCCAAATTTTATATCCTGTTTCCAATTCTTATCATCTTCTTCTTTTAAATCGTGAATTCAAACCAGAGACCAGAGTTCAATCCAGCTCCCATTAATTATCCAAATATGTTTAGGTTCTTCATTAATCATGTAACTAATCGTTGTTAATAATTTATTTTAACAAAATCGAAATAAAATAAAATAAAAAGACATGCTGTATCGAAACATGAATATAAGAACTAAATAATTGAATTTGATCTCTGGACCGTTTTAGTTATCGATTATAACATGAAAGAGTTTGCAAATCTCTTCTTGAAACATTCTGGATAAACAATTTAACTTGAAACACAAAATCGAATTCGAATTTTTAATGAAAAGCATTCGATTGATTTTTTTAATATTAATCTTTGATTTCAAAATTCTCACTCGATATAATGAATTGGAACCTTAAACTTTGCAGGAATATTTAGTAATAGATTACTAACAAAATCACATTTTTAGTTTTTGAAATCTCATTCGAAATCGAGTCTTGGATTAATTGAGTTCAAACAGGGGTCGACATACTTACAGTATTATTATTCTTTTCTGTTTAATCGTCGAATAGTAAAGGGTGCAGCATATAATGGGATTGAAATATTGATTTAGCAGATAAATTGAATTCTAATTTAGTTTTGAGAGAACGTGTAACAGACAGGATGGACAATATATATACATCAGGAACCATGAGAGGTGAGCTGTATCAGAAAAAAAAAAATAATAATCGTACCAATTAACTGTTTCTGATTTAAAATGCCATTTGTTTTGTTCCTTAGAAAATCTATCAGGATATCAATTATGAACAGGAGTAGAAAAAGAATGATGTTGATGTGGAAATGGATTATAATGAATCGAATCCTCAAATAATTAAAAAAAATTATAGATAAAGAAAGGAATACGTCTGTTTTATTTATATTATTTTATATTTAATAAGCATAAATGGATATAATAATAATAATACTAATTAATAATAATTTTATTAATGTTACACTTTTGTTAGTAATAATATTAATAATGTTGTTAAAAATATTAATGATAATAGTATTATATTATTAATAACAATTCATTTTTATTTTTATGATAATATTGATAATTTACAGTAATAATAATGATCCTTAGTGATACTGGTAATCATAATAACTGAAATTATTATTTTCCTACTAGTTACAATGATATTAATATATATAAATTTTATTTTTATTCATATACAATATATAATTATATTATTACTTCTAATATTAATATTTCTCTTTATTTTAGGGTAACTAATAATAATCTAACAACTATATTTATTTTTGTATACTACTTTATATATTCAAATCAAATAATTAATTTGTATTTTATTGTTCCAAAATATTATATATACACCTATAGTTATATTCATAATTATATATATATATATATATATATATATATATATATATATATATATATATATATATATATATATATATATATATATATATATATATATATATATATATATATATTTTACAAGTTTATATATACACAGTTGTTCGTGAATCGTCAGGCATGGTCAAAAGGGTAACTAATTGTCCAAATATAGATTTCAAACTTTCTAGACTCAATATTACAGGTTTTTGCTTATCGTGTCGAAAACATATAGAGTTTAAGGTTTAAATTTGGTCGGAAATTTCCGGGTCATTACAATAAGAATCACCAATACAACAACAACAGCAATTACAATAATAATCGCAACAATTATCCCAACAATCACAACATCAATCGCAACTACAACAAATGGCCCAACAACAACAACAACAACAACAACAACAACAGCAACTACAACAATCATCCCAACAACAATAACAACTGCAACAACAACAACAATCAGAAGCAGCTACGCCAAAGGTGTGAAAAGTATCACTCGGGGTTCTGCACCAAATTTTGAAACAAGTGTAAAAGAAATGGTCATAGCGCGGCGAAGTGTGAGGTCTACGGACCAGGGGTTAACAGAACGAAAGGAACAAATGGTGTCGGAACGAGTAATGGCGGAGCAAGTAGTGTCTGAGAAGTTATGCCAATGTAGTTTGTTATAAATGTGGAAAACCGGGCCACATTATTAGAAATTGCCCGAACCAGGAGAACACGAATGGACAAGGCCGCGGAAGAGTTTTCAATATTAATGCGGCAGAGGCACAGGAAGTCCCGGAGCTTGTTACGGGTACGTTTCTTATTGACAATAAATCTGCTTACGTTTTATTTGATTCGGGTGCGGATAGAAGCTATATGAGTAGAGATTTTTGTGCTAAATTAAGTTGTCCATTGACGCCGTTAGATAGTAAATTTTTACTCGAATTAGCAAACTGTAAATTAATTTCAGCAGATAATATATGCCGGAATCGAGAAATTAAACTGGGTAGCGAAATATTTAAGATTGATTTGATACCAGTAGAGTTAGGGAGTTTTGATGTAATAGTTGGCATGGACTGGCTGAAGAAGGTGAAAGCAGAGATCGTATATTATAAAAATGCAATTCGCATTGTACGAGAAGAAGGAGAACCCTTAATGGTGTACGGAGAAAAGGGCAACATGAAGCTACATCTTATTAGTAATTTGAAGGCACAAAAACTAATAAGAAAAGGTTGCTATGCTGTTCTAGCACACGTCAAGAAAGTACAAACTGAAGAAAAGAGCATCAATGATGTTCCCGTCGCAAAAGAATTTCCCGATGTATTTCTGAAAGAATTACCGGGACTACCTCCACATCGATCTGTTGAATTTCAAATAGATCTTGTACCAGGAGCTGAACCAATAGCTCGTGCTCCTTATAGACTCGCACCCAGCGAGATGAAAGAACTGCAAAGCCAACTGCAAGAACTATTAGAACGTGGTTTCATTCGACCAAGCACATCACCATGGGGAGCTCCTGTTTTGTTTGTCAAGAAGAAGGATGGTACATTTAGGTTGTGTATTGACTACAGAGAGTTGAACAAACTTACCATCAAAAACCGTTATCCACTGCCGAGAATTGACGACTTATTTGATCAACTACAAGGCTCGTTGGTTTATTTGAAGATCAATTTACGTTCTGGATATCATCAAATGCGAGTAAAGGAGGATGATATTCCAAAAACTGCTTTTAGGACGCGTTATGGTCATTACGAGTTTATGGTTATGCCGTTTGGATTGACTAACGCACCAGCCGTGTTCATGGACCTTATGAACCGAGTGTGTGGGCCATATCTTGACAAGTTTGTCATTGTTTTCATCGATGACATACATATTTACTCAAAGAATGATCAAGAGCACGAAGAACATTTGAGAAAAGTGCTAGAAGTATTGAGGAAAGAAAAACTGTACGCTAATTTTTCAAAGTGTGCATTTTGGTTGGAAGAAGTTCAATTCCTTGGTCACATAATGAACAAAGAAGGTATCCAGGTGGACCCGGCAAAGATCGAAACCGTTAAAAAGTGGGAAACCCCAAAAACTCTGAAGCATATACGTCAATATTTAGGATTGGCTGGTTACTACAGAAGATTCATCCAAGATTTCTCCAAAATAGCAAAACCCTTGACTGCATTAACGCATAAAGGGAAGAAATTTGAATGGAAGGATGAACAAGAGAAGGCGTTTCAATTATTGAAGAAAAAGCTAACTACGGCACCTATATTTTCATTGCCTGAAGGGAATGATGATTTTGTGATTTATTGTGATGCATCAAAGCAAGGTCTCGGTTGTGTATTAATGCAACGGACGAAGGTGATTGCTTATGCGTCTAGACAATTGAAGATTCACGAGCAAAATTATACGACGCATGATTTGGAATTAGGCGCGGTTGTTTTTGCATTAAAGACTTGGAGGCACTACTTATATGGGGTCAAAAGTATTATATATACCGACCACAAAAGTCTTCAACACATATTTAATCAGAAACAACTGAATATGAGGCAGCGTAGGTGGATTGAATTGTTGAATGATTACGACTTTGAGATTCGTTACCACCCGGGGAAGGCAAATGTGGTAGCCGACGCCTTGAGCAGAAAGGACAGAGAACCCATTCGAGTAAAATCTATGAATATAATGATTCACACTAACCTTACTACTCAAATAAAGGAGGCGCAACAAGGAGTTTTAAAAGAGGGAAATTTAAAGGATGAAATACCCAAAGGATCGGAGAAGCATCTTAATATTCGAGAAGACGGAACCCGGTATAGGGCTGAAAGAATTTGGGTACCAAAATTTGGAAATATGAGAGAAATGGTACTTAGAGAAGCTCATAAAACCAGATACTCAATACATCCTGGAACGGGGAAGATGTACAAGGATCTTAAGAAACATTTTTGGTGGCCAGGTATGAAAGCCGATATTGCTAAATATGTAGGAGAATTTTTGACGTGTTCTAAGGTCAAAGCTGAACATTAGAAACCATCTGGTCTACTACAACAACCTGAAATCCCGGAATGGAAATGGGAAAACATTACCATGGATTTCATTACTAAATTGCCAAGGACTGCAAGTGGTTATGATACTATTTGGGTACTAGTTGATCGTCTCACCAAGTCAGCACACTTCCTGCCAATAAGAGAAGATGACAAGATGGAGAAGTTAGCACGACTGTATTTGAAGGAAGTCGTCTCCAGACATGGAATACCAATCTCTATTATCTCTGACAGGGATGGCAGATTTATTTCAAGATTCTGGCAGACATTACAGCAAGCATTGGGAACTCGTCTAGACATGAGTACTGCCTATCATCCACAAACTGATGGGCAGAGGGAAAGGACGATACAAATTCTTGAAGACATGCTACGAGCTTGTGTTATTGATTTCAGAAACAGTTGGGATCGACATCTACCGTTAGCAGAATTTTCCTACAACAACAGCTACCATTCAAGCATTGAGATGGCGCCGTTTGAAGCACTTTATGGTAGAAAGTGCAGGTCTCCAATTTGTTGGAGTGAAGTGGGGGATAGACAGATTACGGGTCCGGAGATAATACAAGAAACTAGCGAGAAAATCATCCAAATTCAACAAAGATTGAAAACCGCCCAGAGTCGACAAAAGAGCTACGCGGACAGTAAAAGAAAAGATATAGAGTTTGAAATTGGAGAAATGGTCATGCTTAAGGTTTCACCTTGGAAAGGCGTTGTTCGATTTGGTAAACGGGGAAAACTAAATCCAAGGTACATTGGACCATTCAAGATTATAGATCGTGTCGGACCAGTAGCTTACCAACTGGAGCTACCTCAACAACTCGCGGCTGTACATAACACTTTCCACGTCTCAAATTTGAAGAAATGTTTTGCTAAAGAAGATCTCACTATTCCGTTGGACGAAATCCAAATCAATGAAAAACTTCAATTCATTGAAGAACCCGTCGAAATAATGGATCGTGAGGTTAAGAGACTTAAACAAAACAAGATACCGATTGTTAAGGTTCGATGGAATGCTCGTAGAGGACCCGAGTTCACCTGGGAGCGTGAAGATCAGATGAAGAAGAAATACCCGCATTTATTTCCAGAAGATACGTCAACACCTCCAACTACTTAAAATTTCGGGACGAAATTTATTTAACGGGTAGGTACTGTAGTGACCCGAACTTTTCCATGTTTATATATATATATATATATATTAAATGAAATTTTTATTTACATGATTAAGTGTTTCCAACATGTTAAACAATCAAACTTGTTAAGACTTGATTAATTGAAATAGGTTTCATATAGACAATTGACCACCCAAGTTGACCGGTGATTCACGAACGTTAAAACTTGTAAAAACTATAAGATAACATATATATGGTTACATATATAGTTAACATGATTTTATTATAAGTATGTATCTCATTAGGTATTTTAACAATGAGTTATATACATAAAAATGAGACTATTAATTTAAGAAACTCGAAAACGATATATATAACGATTATCGTTATAACAACGTCTTACTAGGTACATATGAATCATATTAAGATATTGATACACTTGGTTAATTATGTTAAATGATAAGTAAATATATTATTAAGTGTATTAACAATGAAATACATATGTAAAAATAAGACTACTAACTTAATGATTTCGAAACGAGACATATATGTAACGATTATCGTTGTAACGACATTTAACTGTATATATATCATACTAAGATATATTATATATCATAATATCATGATAATATAACAATTTAACATCTCATTTGTTATAATAAACAATGGGTTAACAACATTCAACAAGATCGTTAACCTAAAGGTTTCAAAACAACATTTACATGTAACGACTAACGATGACTTAACGACTCAGTTAAAATGTATATACATGTAGTGTTTTAATATGTATTCATACACTTTTGAAAGACTTCAAGACACTTATCAAAATACTTCTACTTAACAAAAATGCTTACAATTACATCCTCGTTCAGTTTCATCAACAATTCTACTCGTATGCACCCGTACTCGTACTCGTACAATACACAGCTTTTAGATGTATGTACTATTGGTATATACACTCCAATGATCAGCTCTTAGCAGCCCATGTGAGTCACCTAACACATGTGGGAACCATCATTTGGCAACTACCATGAAATATCTCATAAAATTACAAAAATATGAGTAATCATTCATGACTTATTTACATGAAAACAAAATTACATATCCTTTATATCTAATCCATACACCAACAATCAAAAACACTTACAAACACTTTCATTTTTCAATTTTATTCATCTAATTGATCTCTCTCAAGTTCTATCTTCAAGTTCTAAGTGTTCTTCATAAATTCCAAAAGTTCTAGTTTCATAAAATCAAGAATACTTCCAAGATTGCAAGTTTACTTCCAAGTTTTCTAAATCCATTCCAAGTAATCATCCAAGATCAAGAAACCTTTGTTACTTACAGTAGGTTATCTTTCTAATATAAGGTAATAATCATATTCAAACTTTAATTCAATTTCTATAATTATAACAATCTTATTTCGAGTGGAAATCTTACTTGAAATTATTTTCGTGTCATGATTCTGCTTCAAGAACTTTCAAGCCATCCAAGGATCTTTTGAAGCTAGATCTATTTTTCTCATTTCCAATAGGTTTATCCAAGGAACTTGAGGTAGTAATGATGTTCATAACATCATTCGATTCATACATATAAAGCTATCTTATTCGAAGGTTTAAACTTGTAATCACTAGAACATAGTTTAGTTAATTCTAAACTTGTTCGCAAATAAAAGTAAATCCTTCTAACTTGACTTTTAAAATCAACTAAACACATGTTCTATATCTATATGATATGCTAACTTAATGATTTAAAACCTGGAAACACGAAAAACACCGTAAAACCGGATTTACGCCGTCGTAGTAACACCGCGGGCTGTTTTGGGTTAGTTAATTAAAAACTATGATAAACTTTGATTTAAAAGTTGTTATTCTGAGAAAATGATTTTTATTATGAACATGAAACTATATCCAAAAATTATGGTTAAACTCAAAGTGGAAGTATGTTTTTCTAAAATGGTCATCTAGACGTCGTTCTTTCGACTGAAATGACTACATTTACAAAAACGACTTGTAAATTATTTTTCCGACTATAAACCTATACTTTTTCTTTTTAGATTCATAAAATAGAGTTCAATATGAAACCATAGCAATTTGATTCACTCAAAACGGATTTAAAATGAAGAAGTTATGGGTAAAACAAGATTGGATAATTTTTCTCATTTTAGCTACGTGAAAATTGGTAACAAATCTATTCCAACCATAACTTAATCAACTTGTATTGTATATTATGTAATCTTGAGACACCATAGACACGTATACAATGTTTCGACCTATCATGTCGACACATCTATATATATTTCGGAACAACCATAGACACTCTATATGTGAATGTTGGAGTTAGCTATACAGGGTTGAGGTTGATTCCAAAATATATATAGTTTGAGTTGTGATCAATACTGAGATACGTATACACTGGGTCGTGGATTGATTCAAGATAATATTTATCGATTTATTTCTGTACATCTAACTGTGGACAACTAGTTGTAGGTTACTAACGAGGACAGCTAACTTAATAAACTTAAAACATCAAAATATATTAAAAGTGTTGTAAATATATTTTGAACATACTTTGATATATATGTATATATTGTTATAGGTTTGTGAATCAACCAGTGGCCAAGTCTTACTTCCCGACGAAGTAAAAATCTGTGAAAGTGAGTTATAGTCCCACTTTTAAAATCTAATATTTTTGGGATGAGAATACATGCAGGTTTTATAAATAATTTACAAAATAGACACAAGTACGTGAAACTACATTCTATGGTTGAATTATCGAAATCGAATATGCGCCTTCTTATTAAGTCTGGTAATCTAAGAATTAGGGAACAGACACCCTAATTGACGCGAATCCTAAAGATAGATCTATTGGGCCTAACAAACCCCATCCAAAGTACCGGATGCTTTAGTACTTCGAAATTTATATCATATCCGAAGGGTGTCCCGGAATGATGGGGATATTCTTATATATGCATCTTGTTAATGTCGGTTACCAGGTGTTCACCATATGAATGATTTTTATCTCTATGTATGGGATGTGTATTGAAATATGAAATCTTGTGGTCTATTGTTACGATTTGATATATATAGGTTAAACCTATAACTCACCAACATTTTTGTTGACGTTTAAAGCATGTTTATTCTCAGGTGAATACTAAGAGCTTCCGCTGTTGCATACTAAAATAAGGACAAGATTTGGAGTCCATGTTTGTATGATATTGTGTAAAAACTGCATTCAAGAAACTGATTTCGATGTAACATATTTGTATTGTAAACCATTATGTAATGGTCGTGTGTAAACAGGATATTTTAGATTATCATTATTTGATAATCTACGTAAAGCTTTTTAAACCTTTATTTATGAAATAAAGGTTATGGTTTGTTTTAAAAATGAATGCAGTCTTTGAAAAACGTCTCATATAGAGGTCAAAACCTCGCAATGAAATCAATTAATATGGAACGTTTTTAATCAATAAGAACGGGACATTTCATAATGGTCCAGAATTCTTAGGTATGAAGTTTCGAATTATCATAATATGCAAAGTAGAAAGAAAAGGTAGTAGCTCGATTTGATTTGTCAAATTACCAGAATATCCGGAAAAGATCGAATCATCAAGAAAATATTTTCTTGATATTTTTGAGGTTAAATAGAATACAAGAGCCGTGTAGCATGGCACATGATGATGTTATGATCTGTGAATCATCACGTTCCATTTAGAAACTCAGCATGACTTACTGTAATATAATTACGTTGATCAAGTGTCATTATATTATACTAACTCATGCTTCAGTTCCCAACACTACTTCAAAAACATTCATAATTTAAACTCGAAAGTTTACAAAATATAGAAACTAAACAGTTTCCTTTATGATGTAACACTGATATTGCGAAGGGATAAATGATTTCAGATAAGAATAGTTATGAAAATATCTTTAGAATTATCGAAGATATTTATAATGAAAGATTTAATGATATCTTAGAATATCTAAGATCAGAGGATGATGAAGAATATTATCCGCAAGGGTTTTAGAGTAAGGAGAAAGGTATTCGTTAATGACTTCAGGAGATACTAAATCATTTGGATTCTTTGAAGGCAGGTTTATTCTTTGTGATTTATCCACAGCCTCCTTCATAGTTTCGCATAATCCTCTTTTCGGTACTAAATTTTCTATTGAGCGTTTCCAACACTCCATTCTTTATCATCATACTTTTGACTGTTAAGGTCGTTTACAGTTTTTGCTGCTTCATAAGCATTTTTAACCTTCAGAGTATTAATCCGCAGACTGGGTGCTTATCAGAGTTTTAGAATGGAAGATCATAATTCTAAGAGATAAATGTTATATGCATACATATAACTGTTGAAGTAAAAATGCTGCGAGATTTCAAAATACTGATTGCTAATTCCCGGTAATTGGTATGGCAATTCTCGTTATAAGATACGGATGAATATATGATAGGGTTTCGATAAAGATAATGATTTTTCGGAAAGTTAAGGATCAACTAAATTGTTGGTAAGTTTACTGCTAATGTAGTGGGACATAAACGGTTCTTCGGTAACGATGATGAAGGGGTAATCTTTATAATAAGGTTTATTCAAATGAAAAATTGAAGTTGATTTGCTGGAGCTGTGACAAAATTGGCTATTTTGAAAAAGAATTGCAATGCTATTTTCGGTAATAACAATGCCAAAGGAGTTAGCACAGATACGTGTTAAACGTTTACTCAGGTTCCGAGTGTTTTCAGGTGCATGACTATATGCATAAATCTTTTTTTTCGTAGATGAGGTGCGGTTGGTTCATCATCTCGATTGAGGTGTTTTCAAGAATCATGAAAGGTTTGAACGCAGATTATAATCGTCAAGATACAAATGAGGTTTAAGATGAAACCAAGTGGCAAACTTGAAGAATTGTTTAGTTTCATATGTTATAATCAATATTTTAATTCTTTTTAATTGTCCAATGTCGATAGTCCACAGTTAACAGTCCCGTAATTCATATATAGTTTAATATATAATATTCGAATTAATTAATACGTATCGTGACCCGTGTACATGTCTCAGACTCGATCACAACTCAAAGTATATATATTATTATAGAATCAACCTCAACCCTGTATAGCTAACTCGATCATTACTGCATATAGAGTGTCTATGGTTATTCCAAATAATATATATAGATGCGTCGATATGATATGTCAAAACATTGTATACGTGTCCCGATATTTAAAATGCGTAAATAACAGTATCTAAATGACGATAAATAAAGTGCGTAAAATAAATAACAGAAATTAAATGACGATAAATAAAATTGTGAGAATATAAATTGCGATAAATAAACTGCGATAAATAAATTGTGATAATAAAATGTAATAAGGAATTAACAGTTAGCTAGGAACAGTTAGCTAGGATTTTGTTAGCGCGGATTCTTAACAATATTTTATCATGGTTAATTTGTTTGTTTCTTACAAATTTTATTTTTGTCCAATGTTTTCTTCATTATACCACTTGTTGGATTCTGATAGATCAAAATCCAAATATGAAATTGAATGAAAAGGGTTATTCTGCGGTGAACGGATACGTATATCGATGGTTGTAAATAGGATACTAAATGACTGTTGAATTAGATTTGAATGAATGTACAGTGTACTTATTAATGTGAAATCTAAATATTCCTCGGGTATTGCCTACCCGTTAAAATATTTTCACCATTAATAGTTTGTACGAAAGAATTTTTAATTACAATCTTTATGAAAAAATATATATACATATATATTTTCTTCAGATGTAATCATGGATTTAATGAGTCAATATGATATTAAACTCATTTGATTTACCGTTAGAACAATAATATATAACCTCTACAACATTAGAGATTACATAATCGTCATGTCGAACGAAGATAAATGATGTAGAATGATTCGCAGATTGATGATTATGCTCGAGGTACATAATGAGATGTTGAGGTGTGTGATGTTGAACTTGGGTTGTTGGTGGTACTGGTACTGATGTTGGTGCTGGTGATGTTGCTGAAACTGGTAAATTTTGCATCATATTCTCCAAAGTCACTACCCGAGCGTGAAATTCGTTGACTTCTTCTATTATTCCGGGATGATTGTCGGTTGGAACCAGCGGATAAATAAGGTTTAGAATTTTAGATAGAATATAATCGTGGCGAGATATTCGGGAAAAGAGAGTGAAAATGGTGTTTCGGATTGGTTCGCCGGTGAATGCTTCAGGTTCTTCGCCCAGAGGACAATATGGTGGATGAAAGGGATCGCTTCTTCTTGTCTCCAATGATTAAGTAGACTATGAACCCATCCCCAATTCATACAGAATTGAAGATGACTAGTTGGTTGATCCATTTCGTTTACACTGCTTTCGGAGCTTAGGTGAATATCCATGTCGGAATAGCTGTCGGAATAGCTGTCGGAATAACTATCGGAATAGCTATCGGAATCTAAGGGACTCGAACTAGTTGAGGGATTCACCTCGTACGATCAGATGAAGGATTTTTGATAAGAAATAGATTATAGGATGTAGATTAGTACCCTGCAATACATAATTTACATATGCATATATGATACTAAAATCCCATAAGTTACAGGGGAATCTACGGAAGCTGTCAGGCAAAGGTAACAATAACAGATACGCTAAGATATGAATTTATCTATATACTGTCTATGCAATAGAGGCAGTAAGACGTGTCTAGACTTTTAGGATGATAAGAAAATAATTTTCGACACGAAATGATAAGCAAAACTTTTGACATGCAGACACGGTCAAAGTCCAGACCCACTAATGCATCTAAACAACTATCAGTTAGACACACTAATGCAAGACCTGGTTCGCTAAGACCACCGCTCTGATACCAACTTTCATTAGTGGGGACAACCACCGTCTCACCCAGTGCCTTCCCAGCTAACCACTTGGTGACCACTGAGTGTACCTCAGATACTGATTTTAGGGCCTGCCTCTCGGCTACTGCCAACCCTCGTAAGGGATCGCAAGGAGTAAGAGCCAATGCTTCATCACAGGTAACACTGTGAGAACCTCCTTTATGAGTAACCCGCCACACAGGGACGCGGTTATACCAGCTCTGATGCCAACTTTCATGACCTGTCCTAATCCATCTGGACGAATACATTACATTTATTTACATCGCGAGGTACTTGACCTCTATATGATACATTTTACAAACATTGCATTCGTTTTTAAAAGACAAACTTTCATTACATCGACAGTTGACGGCATGCATACCATTTCTGAATATATTCAATCTATAATTGACTTAATAATAATCTTGTTGATCTCAATGACTCGAATGCAACGTCTTTCGAAATATGTCATGAATGACTCCAAGTAATATCTCTAATATGAGCAAATGCACAGCGGAAGATTTATTTAATACCTGAGAATAAACATGCTTTCAAGTGTTAACCAAAAGGTTGGTGAGTTCATTAGTTTATCAGAATCGATCATTTTCATCATTTTAATAGACCACAAGAATTTCATTTCCATTTCTCATAAATATACGTCCCATGCATAGAGACAAAAATCATTCATATGGATTGAACACCTGGTCACCGACATTAACAAGATGCATATAAGAATATCCCCTATCATTCCGGGAAATCCTCCGGACATGATAAAAAACAAATTCGAAGTACTAAAGCATCTGGTACTTTGGATGGGGTTCGTTAGACCTAATAGATCAATCTTTAGGATTCGCATCAATTAGGCGTGCACTAATTCTCAAAATTAGTGATGTTCCCTAATTCTTAGGCTACCAAGCAAAAAGGGGCATATTCGGCTTCGATCATTCAACCATATAATGTAGTTTCGATTACTTGTGTCTATTTAGTAAAACATTTATAAAAGTGCATGTATTCTCAGTTCCAAAAATATATATTGCAAAAGCATTTAAAAGGAAGTAATGAAACTCACTCTACAATATTTTGTAGTCAAAATATTCATACGACGAAACTGAACAATGTAAGGTTGGCCTTGGATTCATGAACCTATATCATTTGTATATATATTAAAACACATACTCGTAATCGAACAATTTCATATATTATAACTTTATTTATTATATATTTAATTTGTATATATATTCAAAAATGATTATTATTTGTATAGTTATATATATATTTAAAAAAATAATTAATTGGTTATATATATGAATATTTATATAGAGCTTGTTAATATAATTAATTCATACTTATATGTAATATTACTTATAAGTATATTTTTATATACATAATAATATATAACATAAATAATAGTAAATAAAAGTTGCATTCACTTATGATAATAACATTATTTATAATAATAATAATTATAATAAGAATCCTAATAGTATTTATGATACTGGTATTAAAAATGATAATAATAATAATAATTATGTAGTTGTAATGATATCAAAATAACGATTTTTGGTAAAAATGATAATAATTTCTAATATTAACATTACTAATAAAAATAATCATATTAATAATACTTTTGTTACTAATAACAGTAACAGTACTAAAAATGATACAATGCTAATATTTATGAGAGTAATATTAATTTGTAGTATGTTAGTAATAATAATACTTAATCTTAACAATAATAATAATATTTATTTTTGTAATTATAATCGTATTAATAGTAATAAATTATATTTACTACTTGCATTAGTAATATTAATAATAATGATAATAATTATAATACTTATGCAAGTGATAATAATAATAATAATAATCTTTATAACATTAATAATAACAATAATAGTAACAACACTAACAATCATAATAATAATTATAATTATAATAATAATAATAATAATAATAATAATAATAATAATAATAATAATAATAATAATAATAATAATAATAATAATAATAATTTTTGGTAAAGAAAAACTACCTCCAAAAGTGCTAAAAAAAAATAGCTGCCACTAGCCGGGTTCGAACCCGAGACCTCCCGTTTACATGCATACACACTTAACCTGTCGGTCCGTCCAGCTCTTTCTGTTTTAAAACCCCACATCAATTTACTTATCCTAAACTCTGCAACCTTCTTCCTCTTTATCCATTCAATCAAACAGAGATCACCAGGAACACCAATACTTATCAAACAATTGATGGCCAACTCGAATGAAACATAACCCTTAAGCAGCGACTACTATTATCTATATATTATTTCGATTCTAACAACTTCCTTTAATCAAATAAATTGATTATCAGAGTTTATTTTTCCAAAATTGAACTCAAAAATCAAACTTAAAATCTAAAGGGTTTTAAACTATGATTTCTTCATGAGACCTACTTTAAATCATCATTAAAATACTCGTAAGTTTCCAATTTAACCTGAAACAACCTTTAAATTTTGAATTTTGAGAAATCAAAATTCAGTTGACTTTTGCTTCGAAGTTTGACTCTTCGAAATTCGAATTCGTTAGTTAAAATTGAGACTTGGGATTTTACAGATAGATTGAACGAACGCTTTCTAATAGAATTGCATTATTAGATTTTTGAATAAGATTCGAATTTGTAGCTCAAAAAAAAATTGAATGACGAACAGAGGAAGAAGAAAGAAAACGGTTCCAACCTTTTTAACTTCTTCTTCTTGAATTGCATCAGAGGTTGTATAGAGTGTAAATAATTGAATTGATTTTGTATCAAAAATTGATTAATGCGTGTGCTATAGTGTGATTATAGTCGACATGAGGAATCACGCAGTGGGAAAAACAAACAAAAAAAATAAAAGACTTTAAGCAGATAATGACTAGATCTGATTCTTATAATTTTGATCTAAGCATGTATTACGCGTATTTTATGTCCCTTTATTTTATTTATATTTTATTTAATTAATTAATATTGTATTTATATCTATATATCGAAATATATGTATTTATCCATATTTATAACTGAAATTTATATATATAGGTATACGTATTTATATATATATGTATCAGTATTTGTATATCTATATATATATATATATATATATATATATATATATATATATATATATATATATATATATATTCAATTATATATATATATATATATATATATATATATATATATATATATATATATATATATATATATATATATATATATATATATATATATATATATATATAAGGAATATAATAATATTTATATACAAACATTAATATTAACTTTAATAATAATAATGAAACTAATAATAATAACACTACGACATCTAAAACGGCGCTTAACACATGGGCCATGTTCTCCTCTTTAAATACACAACGCTACGTTAAATATGAATACGCAAGCCGAAAGCCCCCGCCACAACGCGTGGGCCGGTCCGGACTAGTTATTATTACAGTAAGAGTAAAATAGTAAATAGTAATACACAACACACGATCAAAATCAATGCTACACTAACTGTTAAGAAGTTCTGATAATATGAAAATGGTCCCCAATTCATCAAATTTCAAAACACAAATTCAATTAACTACTCAAAAATTATTACTTACTTTTAGTTGATATAACATTATTTTTTGCATTATTTTTAATTTATATTATCCTATAAAATAGTATTATAATTATATTATATATATGAGACTAATTACGTCTACTTGTTATATTCAATTTATATTTATATAAGGTATGTATAGATATGTAGTTTTGATAAATATTTCTTGTTTGAATAAAATTAAAGTTGTGAAAGTTGGAAATGTTACACTAAAAGTGACATTTTAAATTACCATTATGTGATAGATTTAGATTTTATGAAATCTACACACGCTAATTGTGTTTCATGGTCAATAATTTCATCATTTACCTCTTGGTTTATATATGACATTAGTTAGCTTTCTAATAAACATGAGAGATGTTTTTTTTTTTTTTTTTGAAGGCAATTGATAGGGGTCTAAATTCGATGTAATTCACCCACCAATACAGTCATACCACTTCTCAAGAGAAAACTCCCATGTCGAATTCATACAGGCATCGCGTCTGGTAAAACTTTCTCGGGTGAGCCTCAAACACATAGACGTTCGAAACCTCTGAGGCCGATGAAATGAACAGATAACTACAAGAAAATTATTTTTGTAGCACATAAGAGTCGAACTACATGTCACCATAAATACAACAACACATTGTGGTTAAACAAGAGAGATGTTAGAAGCAATGATGTTAGTTGCAAGTTAGAGTTTGTTATAGACACATTTTGATAAACATGAGTGCTTTTGATAGCTTGTTTATTTTTATTCCGGGCCGATTAGTTGTTTAGGCCCACATTTAGGTTCGATATATAGTAGATAGCAGTGACACTTATGGTTTGTTTTTTAGTCTCGGGCTTAATTAGTTGTTTTGTTTCGTTGTAATGCTATTCCGATGTTTTTCATTCGATAATGAAAGTTGCCCATGATTAATAGTTTTTGTTATTTTGGCAAAAATGGTAAAAATAAAAAATAGACACATTTTGAACCTAACACTTTTAACTGGTCAAGCTAGAAACAAACTTTAGGTTAGCTTACAAGAAACAATATTGACAACTTTTAGGTATGTGTTCGAGTTCGGTTAATAAGATGACATGTAGTTAAGTATGGAGTATCTGTTTTGACGAAACCTTGTTAAGCATGAATCACGGCGTATTATTCGCTGATATCATTTTATTTCTACTCATTTATTCATTTATCCAATTTATATACGGAGTATTTCTTTTGTTGTTTAAATAAGATAAGATGTATACATTCATGTATGATTAGGGTATTGAACAAATGCCCATTATTTAAACGAACTATAATAATTAGCCTAAAAAAAAAATTCCTAGAATGCCTTTGCAAGTCAAAAACGATCGCATATTGCGACTTACGAGGGCATTTTGACAATTTTCTTTACTTTGATGGTGAATTGTTATAATTCGTAAAAAAATTTGGACATTTTGAGCATTAACTTTCTTGGCCTATATTATATGTTCATTATTGTAATCAAATTGTATTCGAGCACAATGTTATTGTTTCTTCTACGACAACAAGCTAATACAAGTTCATCACTCCATGTGTATACACGAGTTTATGATTAGTTATATTAACAATATTAACAATATTAACAATAAGTCAATGAGCGGACAATAATTAACATAGGAAAATGTTAATGTTAACTAAATTACTTGTATAAACTTTGTAAAGCTAAGATGTATACAATTACTCTATTTTTTTATGTCACTTAGACCACTCTCAACCATGACGTACTTCTTTTCCAGGACACACCACCACATCAGCGTCACATCAGCTTTCTCTCTCCATTTATTTTTCACTTCCTCTCCATCACACACCACTACCAACCATGACATCCTCCCTCCCCATCCCATGGCCCCACATATTTTATTAATATTTATTACTATTACTACTACTACTACTACTACTACTACTATTATTATTATTATTATTTTTAATACAAATTTTTTAAACAACACTTTTATTGATAAACAAAGATACGATTGCATTTTTTTAAAAAAAAAAAATTTCACAATTAAGCATATAAATACGAACACATAATATTAAGACTATCAATATTTTTTGTCAATCGTATCATCGCTAACCCATCATTCCTCATCGCTACTCTCTCTTGGTGGACGATAATCGTAATCAATGAAAAGAAGATGCATTTTATGAGTTCATTTGCCGTAATTGCTTTATTTTTAATGGCATCCCAATCTTCATCCGTATCAAGAAACTTGTATATTTTCTCATCGTCATTGTAATACACGAAGTCCGAGTGTTTGAAGTCCACTTTTTCTTTGGCAAACTTCAACAACTTCGAAAAATCCATTTCACTAACGTCAACGTTTTCGAACGTTCTTCTTTCGCCCAGTGTACACGATTTCCAATCATCCGAAAACTCACCGTTGAAGTAAACATAAATTGGGACGACTGGACGAGAGTGGGTGCCATTTTGAGTGATTGTTTAAAGAGTGTTTGATTTGGGAGTAATTTGATATATGGAAGAATGATGTTGAGATATGGAAGATTGGAGTGTATTTATATAAGAGAAGAAAAAAAAAAAAAAAAAAAAAAAGAAGCCGTTGAAGTGCAACGGATAAAAAATGTTGGACAACGGCTACATTCATTGACTTTTTCGTCCTCGAAATATTATAGCTATGACCGACACCAGCACGGAAGGAAGAAAGAGAATCGAGGGCGGCCGAGGGCGGGTAGAATGCCAACGGCGCCCTCGAGGGCGGCAGAGGGCAGGTGTGAGGGCGGAGCCCGTTGGAAGTGGTGTTAGATACCTTTTCAGGCACTATAACATTTTTAATCGTTAAGCTACGAGAATATGCTTGCCAAATATTTGTCAAATAATGCAGGAGAAAAGGACAGACATGAATATTCCATTAGAATTTTTAAATAATAAGTAATTCAGGTTCTTTGAATAATAAATTATTCAGGTTCATCTATGGATATGTTTTGAAAGTGTATCTGTACATGTCAGTAATTAAGTTTATTGTTGTCGGAACTCCAATTTGTATAACAAGTTGTAGCGTCGATCTTATCCTTAAGACTACTCACTATTAGTATCATTAGTCTCTGAAGTAAATATATCGATATAGTTCATCAAATTTTGGGTTTTAGACTTTGAAAGTCAAAGTAGCGAAAGGATTAGAGGTTCAAGGCCATGTGTTAATGTTCCTTTCCCATAACATGGTAAATACGATATTGCATGCTTTTTTTTTTTTCGCTATCGTGGGGCGAACAACGAAGATCAGAATGATAATCAGGTTCCGTTAGCAGGATTTAATTGATTTTTGCTAACCATCCGTTGAATTTTAAATGAAAAATAAAAACAGTTAATATTCAATATAAATACCATATTATCATCTACTCTCTACGTTGAAGTAGTAAGTATTTACATTTGACTTTCAAAATTTTTCTTTTTCAACTTTATCTATAAATATTTTTATTTGTGTTTTATATTATTTGATACAAAATTATATAAATTTTATTTGTGTTATATATATTATTTGATAAAATCACATTTAAAAACCCGATCAATTCATATAAATTTTCTCAAATATTATATAACACAAATAATATATTTACGGTTAAACTTGACAACAAAACTTTGAAAGTCAAATGTAGACACTTATAGTGGGACGGAGAGAGTATAATTATTACACACACATTTTCTTTTTCATCTTCATAATTCTCTCTAAACCTTTACGAAATAGAGAAACAAAAGAAAATTGAAAAAACATATGAGATGTTTAATTATGTTTCAATATCGGATTCAGACGATGAACAAGTCTTGGAATTCATAAATTTGCTTACGAAGCCGAAACCGGCAAATCTTAAAGGAAAAAAAAATACATCGAGAAATATATCCATAGAGATCGTGAAGATGCCACACAATATTTATGTGAAGATTATTTTTCTGGAACACTAAGATTTCCAGCAAAAATAATAATAATAACGGTGTCGTACGCGATGTTTACTCTGGCCCCAGTGCATGGCTTGACTTCTATGTAACAGCAAAGTTTTACAGCGGAAGCAATTAATACCTTAGATAAAACATGCAAAACGGGTCAACGATAATGTTGAGTGAATCTACAGGTTTAAGTAAACAGATACTAGTATGTTTCGAATCGGTTTTCAAAAATCAGTTATCAGAATCGTTTATCAGTAATCAGTATCCGAAATCAGTATTCAGAAATCAGTTATCGTAAATTAGATATCAGTAAACGTTTATCAATATTAGACCACAAAGGTTTCGTATCAAAAGTTTGTAGGCAGCAAATGTCACATTTCAAATGTTTGTAGACAATACCATGTCCTGTTTCAATTGCGTAACACTACAAAAATGTTTTTGTTTCTCTAGTTTGTAAACCACAGGTTTAAGTAAACATAAAACAGTGTCTGAAAAATAGTATCTAGAAAATAATTATTTATTTTTAGACAACGAGATTTTATAACGTACAACCCAAGTGTTGTATAAGTACATACATCTTATGAGCATTTGAATACTAACTTAACACCACTAGTAGTTTAGAAATACGCTTATCCTTTACCCCATATACAGCATATACTTGTTCGTGTGTAAAATTGTACGAAGAACGTGCACCCAAGCTAAGTAGGGTGATTTGTCTAACCTAACGGATCCATCCATCTAGTTCGCGCTTACCAAAAGGTAATTAAAGTATTTAAGGTAAGGGCTTTCTGAACAATAACTCATATGTATAATAAGTACTCGTGCCTAAATTAATAACATTTGTAAAAAGTTTAAGAAACAGTTCCAAAGTACTATGTATCTCATCTCAAAAGTATTAGTGAAAACGGGACTGTAGACTAACCTTGAGTGCTTGGTAATGATAGTCAAAAAGCAGTAAGTAAACCGGATGATTACTATCGTGTAACGCAACTTAATCATTTAGATTGTTCGAGTATGTTTATAATATCACACTATGTTATTCCATAGTGTACAAGTTGTCCTATTGCTCAGACTGATTCCATTAAGTTATAAAAGTCAACACATAGTTGACACAGTTCATGCAGGTCAACAAAAGTCAAACTTGGTCAAAGTGGTCAACCAAAGTCAAAAACATCAGTAGGTTATGCAATCTTAGTCAATGAGTCAACCCTAGGTCAACTAACAAGTTTTAGGTCACTGTTTGTCATTTACGTGTTTACTAGTTATCTTGTCAATAAGTGTTCATGCAAGTCATGAAAATCAACAAGCATAAATCATAATTCATAAGTCATGCCAATGTGGTTCACTCCAGATCAAAAGAACATAGATTTATAAAATGTCCAACCATGCCCTCAAATGAGTTCTATAACTCAAGTTACATACGATTTTCACCAACTCAGTTTCAGCACGCGCAACAGTTTTATAACATTTATCATTTATTCTAGAAAAATGAAAATGACACATGGCCAGTGGGAGATGATCACTAACATCTCAAAGTTTAAGTGATAAAAGGATCTCAGCTTTTGGTTTATCCATTTTGTACAGTTTTAGTACAAAATTCGGGTGTTCTGATTTTGGACAGAATCTAGACATAGCGTTTTACGACACATGTAGCACACAAAGCTTAAGGTTTCACATGTTGACATACAAATGTAATTTTCTTCTTAACATACAAATGTTAGCATATCAGAAGACTAAGTCTCAAAAAAACTTCTATTTCATGTTAGGCCATTCTATGTGCACACGAGACAGATTCGGTCCTGTTCAGGTGGTCATTTTCGGATGCATATATCTCAACATCTAGGAACATTTAGGATATAATATCTATATGAAAAGTCAAGTAATAATCCCAAATTTTTTCAGATTTCAAAATCATGTATTCCAGAATTTAAATTATTTAATCATACTAGTCCGTTTAAAGTTACAAACAACAAACTTTGTCACGAATAATCAATTGAGTATAAAACGAGTTTTAAGAATCCAATTCAAGTGATATCCTAGTATACATTGTGTGATTTTTCATAAAATTTCATTTTACAAACAATTCATAGTTTATATCCCAACCCAAATCGTTCAGCAATCTGATTTATACAAAACACAAATCGAAATTTCAATTAAGCATAACGGGTGAACCGTTTATCAAAAATATGCGGTCTTGAGTCCAAAATTATTAGTTTTTCAAGGGCTTTTCAAATATGTACTAATAATTGATAACGCCAAAATTATACATATTTATTGTCGTTATTTCGATCCAAATTTATATCATTTCGTATGTGATTGTAGTTCTTTTGTATTGTAATAAGTTAAAATGTGTGTATAATCCATTGCGAGTGTTGAAGCGAAGATTTATGGATAATATTGCTAATTTGGGAAGATTCAGCGCACCTGCACCGTTTTGGCCATAACTTGGTCATACGAACTCAAAAAAGGGTGAATCCGGAGCCCAGATGTCCGTAACTCAGAGCTCTACAACCTTATGTTGGAAAATTACCAATATTCAGAGGTAGATGCGGCGCATCTGCTTTAGATGCGGCGCATCCAAGGTCAAAAAATGCCGAAAGTTTCAGATGCGGAGCATCAGACATCAACAAGGAGAGATGCGGCGCATCTGAGGGCCTGCTGATAGTTTTGGATGCTAAAATGAGCTGGAATCCACCAAAAATAAAGAGATGCAGCGCATCACCTTTAGATGCGGCGCATCTGATGAATTTCTGGCCAGATTGCTTCACTTTTGAGCCGATTTAAGGGAGCCTTTGATTCATTCTTTTATACACCTCAATATACATTAATTCTAGTCCGAGAAGGGGGCTTCCCCCAGCCATTCTAAAGGGTTCTTCATCCTTTTGAGCATCAAGATTGAAGAAGGGATCATATGCTACGATAGGTACTATCGATTTTATTTATTTTAGTGATAAGATTATGAATTCCCATTGTTTCGATTGTATTGTTGTAACCTTCATTATTATGATTGGCTAAAGCCTTCTGTGTTTATTTTAATGTAAGATTTATGGTTTGAGATTGTTCTATCTTTTAATGTTATTTAAGTTACTATGATGTTTGATTGATTAAATTACCATGTCCAACCAAAAGAACCATAGTTATGCTAGTTTGGTACTTTCCTTCAATTACATAGATTGTTAACTACATGTGACACTAGGAACACAATCTATGCTTCAATACTTTTGGTAATCTAGATGGTTAAACATATACTTAATTGACAACTTTGCTATATGTTTAGATCGGCAATTGAATAAGTACTAGAACTACATAGTCATGAATTTACCTCAAGTGATTGTTGTAATTTAGGTTTTACGTGAGTTTAACCGGGTTGGGTCTAATTAATCTAATCAATCTAAATCAATTATGTTCTTCCATAGATCCATTGTTGTAAGTATCCATTTACTCTAGTTCAATTATACAAGTTATGAATTGATTTATGTGAGTTTATCAATGTTCATGGCTTGTACTTCAACACCTAGTGATTTAGACATCTACATGTGAGTGTAGGATGGTAATTGAATGGTAACTAGATTTTACAATAGTGTAGTTTATTTAGAGTGATCTTAATAAACTAGGTTTTATGTGAATTCAACCAAGGAAGAGTCTTATTAATTAAACATAGGTAAAGAAGAACTAATGATAAGGTTTATGTGAATTTACTAAGTTTATAGTTCTCGGTTTATAGATATTGTGAGATTGATATAAGCCATTTACATTTACTTATAACTACATAATAACGGGTTTAACTATAAAAGAACAATCCCTATCATTTATCAAGCATTAAAGTAAACACCGCCTTCTCATCCTCGTTATTTATCTCATTTTATTTCCCGTTTGTTACTTAACAATTCTACAATTAAAACTCCTTCTTTAGAATAATTAATCGTTTAAAGTCCTTAAAACAAACTTCTCCCTGTGGATCGAACTGGTCAATTTACTTGCTAGTTACTGCATGATCGGGTTTTAGTTGCCTGTATTATGTGTTAATTATTAAGCATATTGTCTACATTTTAAAGGTTACGTTTTCATGGGTATGAATGATGATTGGTATATGAGTTCTTGGGAATCTAGGGTTGAACCAAGAGGTGTTTGTGAGACTTATGGAGGTTACTATATGCCCGAGGAGTGTGATGATAGTCTTATGTATCATTATGCCCCTATGGACCAACCATGGGATTATTATGAAAATGGTAACTCATCCTGGGATTCATCTCAACAACACTTTCAAATTCAACAAGGAGAGGAGAGTCAGTCGAATTTAGAAGATGTAATTTTAGACTTCATGAGAAACGAAACTGAACGGAGCCAAAATTTTCAAGAAACACTAGCGGACCAACAAGAATCCATTGAGCGTTTACAGAGGACCATGAGCTGTCTACTCCAGTAAATTGAAGAAAGGGAGCCGGACACTTTTCCGGCTAATTCACTAGTTGATTCGAGGGGTAATACGCAGATACCCGAGGTGGAGAGTGTTGAGCCTACAATTATTATACCACCTACCACCCCAGTTATGTCCACGTTTGCAATGCTTAATCCAGGAATTGATGAGGGGGAATTGAGGGCGATAGGTTGGTATTCATGGGATAGTGATGATGATGACATTTTAACTACGGAGGTCGAAGAAATGGAGTCATCAAAGATCATCGATGATGAGGAGTCTAATATAGTGGAACCATTTGAGGAGTCACCTTCTCATGTGGAATTTGTATATCTTCACGAGGTTAGCACTTGGAAAATATTATAAGATGATCCGTTTGGACATGATCCACCTGAAAGAATAAAATTTTTGCTGCAAGCCGCACTTAGGAGAGAGTCATGTGTTGACTCTCGGGCTAGGTATTCCTTTTTCAAGAAATTGAAAAAGGAATTATATGATATATTATATACCACCCGAGGGGTTAATGACTGGCTCACGTTACTTATTCGTGAAACTTTTTCCACTGATTTTACATGTCGTCCGATAAGTGTGGAGAAGAATGACCCCATTAGGTATTAAAAGAAGGGGTCAAGTTGGGTGCATAACTCATTAATAAATATGCACCATATAAAATGAGTATTGTGCTAGGTGCTGCAATTTTCAAAGACTGGCATTAGGTTCAACAAAATAATTGAATGATGATTGCTTTGTGGTTGCAAAGGAATGGACGATGTTCTTATGCTGGCATTCAGTTTAGCGCCATCATCCCATGTACTTCGGTTTTAAACCTTGAAAGTAATAACTCTCTTATACACTCTTTAACCCTCTCGAATTTAAATTTTTCCGATTTTATGTAACGAGGGCGATACATGAACTCAAGTGTGGGGAGGAAGTTATAAATTCTTTCGAGTTTTAATTTTGGTTAAAATGGCTTAAAATGGTGAAAATTTTTGAACTTTTATCTTCATAAATTCAAATTTTGTTTAAAATTTGTGGATTTTAAAACTAAGAGTTTACACCAAAATTATTATCACGAAACAAATTTAGAAACAACCAATTGATTGAGTTTATTTTGGTTAAAATCATAAAACTGGTAGTCATTTAAAAAAAAAAAGATAATCAACTTGTTATACCACATTCTTAATGGAAATAATCATCAAGTACTTTGTTGTTCTAACAATATAATCCAATGCTCATCAATGTAATGATTGTGAAGGAAGTCAAGTCTTCCAAAATGACGCACTTGCTATCTTATGTTAGAAGATGTAGTCCAGAAGGGTTGTAGGTTGACGAAAAATCTTGAAAAGTCATCTCTATCATCGGCTGGAAATCCACCTCACCTCAACATCAAACAGGGTTTTTGGTGGTCAGACTTATCCTAACCATGAGATGGATCTGTCTCGTACAATGGGGGGGCACAGTGCAAATTAGCTTTTAAGACTAATGAATCTAATCCCCAGATGGATGATCACCATAAAGATCAACCGCATCTATGTTGACCGCGGTCAACATACATATGCCATAACAAATTGAGGTGTGCAAACTCATGGTTCACCGATGATATTTGGACATGATATAGTTTCTTCTAAAACTTATGCTATTTTATGAACTATATTGTGTAAAACTGTTTTTGATATAGGACATCCGGTTAAAAGTTCCATGATACTACAATCATGGGTACGAGTAACTTGCTAAGCACCGACTGAGGCTTCGGTTTTCAGTTACCCTCAACCGAACTTTGAGGTTAAAACCAAAAAACTTGATTAGTGTAAAAACTAACATGCTATTTTTCAAAATATCAAAGGTTTTTCGGAAAGGTCCTAATTTCCCTAAGGATCCAAATTTTTAAGAAATGTGAGACTTTAAAACCACCTTTCGACTTTAGTGTCATTTCATTTCGTGTGTATACTCTAAGTGTGCGTATTACATTATGAAATAAATAAAAGCGTGTGTACTCCAAGGGTGTGTGTATACTCAAAACGCGTGAGTATGATTTGTGTGTGAAATAAAAAGTGTGAGTGTGTATATTTTGTGATTCGTGTGTGTTTTCATCAATGTGTATTCACTATAGTAAATTTCAATTTCTTGTAAGTCTTGCTTGAGGACAAGCAAGGTAAAAGTGTGGGGATTTGATAACGCCAAAATTATACATATTTATTGTCGTTATTTCCATCCAAATTTATATCATTTCGTATGTGATTGTAGTTCTTTTGTATTGTAATAAGTTAAAATGTGTGTATAATCCATTGCGAGTGTTGAAGCGCAGATTTATGGATAATATTGCTAATTTTGGAAGATTCTGCGCACCTGCACCGTTTTGGCCATAACTCGGTCATACGAACTCGAAAAAGGGTGAATCCGGAGCCCAGACGTTCGTAACTCAGAGCTTTACAACCTTATGTTAGAAAATTACCAATATTCAGAGGTATATGCGGAGCATCTGCTTTAGATGCGGCGCATCCAAGGTCAAAAAATGCCAAAAGTTTCATATGCGGAGCATCAGACATCAACAAAGACACATGCGGCGCATCTGAGGGCCTGCCGACAGTTTTGGATGCTAAAACTAGCTGGAATCCACCAAAAATAAAGAGATGCGGCGCATCACCTTTAGATGCGGCGCATCTGATGAATTTCTGGCCTGATTGCTTCACTTTTGAGCCTATTTAAGGGAGCCTTTGATTCATTCTTTCATACACCTCAATATACATCAGTTCTAGTCCGAGAAGGGGGCTTTCCCCAGCCATTCTAAAGGGTTCTTCATCCTTTTGAGCATCAAGATTGAAGAAGGGATCATATGCTACGATAGGTACTCTCGGTTTCATTTATTTTAGTGATAAGATTATGAATTCCTATTGTTTCGATTGTATTGTTGTAACCTTCATTATTATGATTGGCTAAAGCCTTGTGTTGTTACTTTAATGTAAGATTTATGGTTTGAGATTGTTCTATCTTTTAATGTTATTTAAGTTACTATGATGTTTGATTGATTAAATTACCATGTCCTACCAAAAGAACCATAGTTATGCTAGTTTGGTACTTTCCTTTAATTACATAGATTGTTAACTATATGTGACACTAGGAACACAGTCTATGCTTCAATACTTTTGGTAATCTAGATGGTTAAACATATACTTAATTTACGACTTTGCTATATGTTTAGATCGGTAATTGAATAAGTACTAGAACTACATAGTCATGAATTTACCTCAAGTGATTGTTGTAATTTAGGTTTTACGTGAGTTTAACGAGGTTGGGTCTAATTAATCTAATCTATCAAAATCAATTATGTTCTTCCATAGATCCATTGTTGTAAGTATCCATTTACTCTAGTTCAATTATACAAGTTATGAATTGATTTATGTGAGTTTATCAATGTTCATGGCTTGTACTTCAACACCTAGTGATTTAGACATCTACATGTGAGTGTAGGATGGTAATTGAATGGTAACTAGATTTTACAATAGTGTAGTTTATTTAGAGTGATCTTAATAAACTAGGTTTTATGTGAATTCAACCAAGGAAGAGTCTTATTAATTAAACATAGGTAAAGAAGAACTAATGACAAGGTTTATGTGAATTTACTAAGTTTATAGTTCTCGGTTTATAGATATTGTGAGATTGATATAAGCCATTTACATTTACTTATAACTACATAATAACGGGTTTAACTATAAAAGAACAATCCCTATCATTCATCAAGCATTAAAGTAAACACCGCCTTCTCATCCTCGTTATTTATCTCATTTTATTTCCCATTTGTTACTTAACAATTCTACAATTAAAACTCCCTCTTTAGAATAATTAATCGTTTAAAGCCCTTAAAACAAACTTCTCCCTGTGGATCGAACTGGTCAATTTACTTGCTAGTTACTGCATGATCGGGTTTTAGTTGCCTGTATTATGTGTTAATTATTAAGTATATTGTCTACATTTTAAAGGTTACGACTTGACACATCAATAATATACAGAACATGGGTCGAAATTTCAATTGTGGCCCGTTTCAAACTCGAGATTTTGGTAAAATACACATACGAATGAATTAGACACAATTACACAAACAGTTGGCCATGGACATGAGCACTAACAACTATACACTATGAGTATGTATGAAGTCAGAGATTAAAAGATTAGGGCTTGAAAAATTATACCCTAGATCATGCAATTGATGGTAGGATTAGATAGAGCTTTGCATGTAGATTGTGATTCTATAAACAATTGGATGATCGGGCAACAAAATATGATGTAGATGATGATGAGGTGTTCGATGATGATGATGAAGGCTGGGAGGCTGCATTCGTGAATGGGAGGGAAGAAAAAAGAATGTACGGTATTGTATTCGTGTTAGGTTTAACTTGTTATTTATACCTAACAACTATTAACAATGACGAATTTATCAAGGTTTGGCTTACACACACGATTCATGAGATCCATGAACACTGTCGGTGCGTTCGTCAAACCAAATGGCATCACTGTGAATTCATAATGCCCATAGCGTGTTCTGAACGCCGTTTTGGGTATATCAACATACTTCACTCTCAAATGATGATAACCTGATCTCAGTCCAATTTTTGAGTAGCAGCTGGATCCTTGTAACTGATCAAACATATCATTGATCGTTGAAAGTGGATACCTATTCTTTACAGTCAACTTGTTTAACTCTCAGTAGTCGATGCAAAGTCTCATAGATCCATCCTTCTTTTTCATGAACAAAACCGGAGCTCCTAAGGGTGAAGAACTCGGTCGGATAAAACCCTTGTCAAACAGTTCCTGCAATTGACTGGACAATTCATGTAACTCTGAAGGTGCAAGTCTGTAAGGTGCGCGTGCAATTGGTGCAGCTCTTGGCACTAAATCAATCTGAAATTCACCTTCACGGTGAAATGGAAGACCAAGTAACTCTTCCAGAAAGACCTCAAGAAAATCTCTAACAATTGGAACATCTTCGGGTCTCTTAACTTCTGATTCAACTTTGCTCACATTCACTAGAATTGAGAGACATCCTTTTCTCATGTATTTCTAGACCTTTAAGCAATTAATGTAACACAGTGGTGTATTGATATTCTCTCTGTACATCACCATAGATTCGCCATAGAAAAGAGAAATTCGAATAGCATTCTAGTCGCAAACAACCTCGGCTTTGTTGTCGGATAAGCAGTCCATTCCAACCATAAGGTCAAAACGTCCTAGTTTAATAGGTATCACATCTATAGCAAAGGTCTTACCCACTAAGACTTTACAGTCACGATAAATCTTATCCGCTCTCATCAAGTTTATGTTCCCTAGTTCTATAGAGTACACGTTGTCTAAAAAAGATATAGGATTCTTAATGTTGTGACATAAATCCTTAGATATAAAGCTTCTATCAGCACTAAGTTAGTGTCAATGAAGTCAACAACACATATATACTAGCAACGAGTAGTGATGCATACTAAGTAGTAGTAAATCGTAGAGATTCTAGTAGTGTTGAGTAGTACTTAGTAGTGATAAGTAGTAGTAACTAGTAATGACAAACAGTGAGAAGTAGTGATCAGTCGTAACAAGCAATGAGAAGTGGTGTTGATTAGTAGTTAGCAACGATAAGTAGTAAGGAGTAGTGGTATGAGATGTTAAGTATGTCCAATCAGTGTCTTCGTAGTGCCAAGTAGTGGTAGGTATAAACGAGTAGTGTCGAGTAGTGATGAGTTGTGACGAGTATACGTACTAACAATTATTATAATAACATACCATTGATATTGTTTTGCAATGATTCAAAGTAACTTTGATAGCATTCAAAATTTTAAATCATCACTCATCTAATATCTATAACAACTCATATTAGAAAAAGGGTAAACTACAAATAAAAGAAACAAAAGTTAAAGAATGTAATATGTACACAAATTTTCATGATGGGTACAACAATGTTACATCATCACACACAAGGTACAACACCTTTGTTGCACATTTGTGTTTTACTCATTGAAAGTGTGAGCATACATCTCCCAAAATTAACCTTGCTAAAGACCAAAATTTGGAACAAGAACACATAGAACCATGAGAGATCTACATAAGAATAACAAAAAACAGGATAACCTTTAAACCTCGACCTATTTGGCTACAGCAATTTCATGGCATATCGTTTACAAAACATTTAACGCACGATCAGGAAAGACACCAACCCATATATGGTCAATATAGGGTATATAATAAGGGATCATTCACTTTTCAAGGCATTACATATATGCTGCACAAAGATCCATGATGAGCGAAAACTTATTGTAGCGAGCATCAGGAAGAATGCATCACAAAATAGAAAGGTGTAGCATAAAAAGAACGTCAACTACAGGAACCCGTTCATGTCTGACTTTGAATAGTAGTAGATACAATACACGAACATAAAGATAGCAACTGAGCCTCCATACCAAACATATCTGTTTAAAGCAAATAATTTTGGTTAATTCAAAATCAAAAAATTTAAGCATCTACACAAAGAAAAGGAATACTATATTAGCAAAAGTAAAATTGCCTAATAGATGCATAGTTATCAGACATTTTAACTTCTAACTTCATAAAGTTATAGAAATAAAAAGACTTCGATTCGAGTAGACAAAATTTGTTATTATTCAAATTCTAAGTGTTAGTGTATTTAAGATTGTTATTAAACATTTGTCTTATGATATGTAAACTTAGTTAGTAAGAAAACTTAGCTATTAAGTTTTCTTAGCTATTAGGTATTCTTAGCCATTAAGGATACTTAGCTATTAAGTGTTCTTATCCATTATGGATACATAGATATTTTAGTATCCTTAGTTAAGAAATTATTGATATTCGTGATACTTACCTCTTAAGTTGTCTTAGAGGTTAAGAAAGTTAGTTTTATGTAGTCTATAAATAGGAGTTGTAATCAAGAGTTGTATAAGATAACAAATCTTCAAATAATACACTCAATCTTCTAATTATTTCTATTCTACACTTCCATTATTTATTCTAATCTACTTAGCAACAAAGTCTTGCTTAGCAACAAAGTCTTGCTACCCTAATCTTTCAAGTGTAGAATTCTATTTTATTCTTGAACATTTACAGTGGTATCAGAGCTATCTTCTTAAGGGGCTGTTTTATTCACGATAAAGAAATTTTAGACTAGACATGACATCTAGTTCAGCTGCTCCAGCAATTCCAACATTTAATGGGTTGCACTTGAAATTGATTAATTTTTCAATGAATGATTTCTACAAAATGATACACAATTTATAGAGTACAATAGGTGAAACACTACAGCTAAACCCTAACGGGCCGAGCCCGTCTATACAATGGACCTAATCTAAATACATAAGTATATACAATCTAATACGCCCCCGCAGTGCGAACGGGAGTTAAAGAACGGACGCTCAAGTTGGATTTGAAATCTATAAATAATAGTGTAGGGAGTCCCTTAGTAAAAATATCAGCATACTGAGAGGTAGTAGGGACGTGGAGAACACGAACGTCGCCTGTAGCAACCTTATCATGCACGAAATGTATGTCTATCTCAATATGTTTTGTGCGTTGATGTTGTACTGGGTTGGTAGAGAGGTAAACTGCACTCACGTTATCACAATAAACCAATGTAGCATGAGATGGCGGTGAATGAAGTTCACAAAGTAAGTTGCGTATCCAACATGTCTCAGCAACAGAATTAGCAACCGCTCGATATTCAGCTTCAGTACTCGAACGAGATACGATTGCTTGTCTTTTAGAAGACCAAGATAAAATATTATCACCAAGGAATATGCAGTACCCAGATGTAGAGCGGCGAGTATCAGGACAGCCACCCCAATCTGCATCAGAGTAGGCAATGAGTTTCATGGAGGATGACGGAAAAATCTGAATCCCATTATCAACTGTCCCACGAACATAACGCAACACGCATTTAAGTGCACTGAAGTGAGGTTTCCTTGGGTCATGCATGAACAAACACAACTGTTGAACAACATACGTAATGTCAGGTCGAGTAAATGTCAAATACTGAAGTGCACCAACTAAACTGCGATATAAGTGGGATCTGTGTCTGGAGGCCCATCAGGTCCAAGTTTGGACTGTGTATCAACACGAGTACC